>NC_143527.1:27029173-27347506 GCF_031878675.1 Megascapheus bottae
AGCATGCACGAAGATCCAAGTTCAATTCCTTGGTACCACATACAAAGAAAAAGTCAGAAATGGTGTTTTGGTGCTCAAGTGGTAGAGCTCTACCCTTGAAAAAACCCCAGGACAGTGCTCAGGCCCTGAGTTCAAGCACCAGGACTGGCAATCAATCAATCAATCAATAAGCAATACTCCAGGGTTTTAGATTAGGAATCCAAGAAGTGCAGGTTCCCTCACATGTTTATGCTTTTCCTTCTTTGGGTATATTTGATATCTTCCAATGTGGAAGGGTAACCCTCCATTCTCTGATGGACAGACGGGGAGCCATTCACATGAAGCAGATAGATACCTGCTCCCAGCCCACATAAGTTCTTTATGCTATGCCAGCTTGGGTACCAATCGAATTGCTATTTCTCATTTACAACTTTCCTTGAGAACACGGGATAAGTCTTTGTATTCAGTATCATAGAATAAGGTTGTCAATGCACAGAGACATACATTCTGCATCCAAAGTCCTAGATCCCCTATCTACTATACCATTCTCACAGAATTCCAATGCCTCTTTGTGCCTCTGTTTCCCCATTTGAAAAATGATTTTCAAAAAAGATACCACTGCACCCACCATGGAAGGCTACTGTGAGGATGATATGAAATAATATGTACATAGTATTTTCCAGAATTGCCACAAAATTAATGCATATACACACATGGAACTTGCTATGTTTTCGACATATTCTCCCAAGTGACAGAAGTTAATCTCCACTACAACAGGTTTCGAAGTGGGACCTAGTAAGGAGTGATCAATGGATTACTACCGTGGTCCTTGGAGTAGGTTCATTAGCAAGAGAGTTATAAAAGCGAGCTAGGCCCTGACTTTCTCTTGTTCCTTCCATTATGGGGATTACAGCACTAGGGACAAGTCCTTCCAGCTGCAGGTCACTTGACCTTGGACTTTTCATCCTTCTACTCTAAGAAATAAATCTCTCTTCTTCATAAACTGCTCAGTAATTTCTATTATTCTGTTAGAGTAACCCAAAAAAGATTTAAAATGTGTGTGCATACACATAGCTAGCCAAGAGTTACAGGAATGCACTCAATGCACACTTCTATTTACTAAACACTAATCATGTGCTCGTATTTTAAAAAAAAATTAGTTAAATAATCCAGATGTTCTGCTGTGTACTTGAAATCCCAGATTACCTGGGAAGTGAAGGCAGGAAGATCTACAGTTACAAGGCCAGCCTGGGCAAAGTTGATGGAATCCTAGTTCGAAAACAAAATAAAAAGGGGGGAAAAATAACAAAAAAAGGAATATAGTTTAAGAGGCACAGGGATCTGGGTTCAAATCCCAAGAAGAGGAGGAAAAGAAAAGTTAACTAACCAGTCTGCAGACCTGCTTGAAACTGACCAAAAATACCATTACCTTTCTCTATGTTTTAAAGTCAAATGCCATCATTGGAATTTCCAAGTTTCTCTTTCTTTTTACTAAATGAACATAACTACATTTTATGAGTCTGGCCATTTTTGCTTGCATTCTGATTGTTCTTATTTCTTAACTGAATAAGCTGCGAAAGTATAAAGTTTTCCTTAAACTCAAAGTTAGACAGCTGTGTGCTCCACAACCCACATTTCTGTTCCTGCTCTTCTTTGATAAGAGCCAGTTATAGCCACCTAACTTAACATGAGCAATGTATCTCCTAAATGCAATCATTCTGTTCTTAATAAGGCCATTCATTTACAACAAATATGGCTAGGATGCCATTTCTGATAAAACAGCAAATAGTTTTGGGGCCTCTACTGTATGCTAACAATTGGTCTAGATACTGGGAACACAACAGTAAGCAATTGATCAAAAGGCTGTGCTGTGGGGCCGGGAGTTTTGCCTAGTGGTTAAAGTGCTTGCCTAGCAGGCACAAAGACCTGGGTTCAATTCCTGGGACCACATACGTAGAAAAAAGCCGGAAGTGGTGCTGAGGCTCAAGTGGTAGAGCTCTAGCCTTGAGAAAGTCCAAGGACAGTGCTTAGGCCCTGGGCTCAAGCCCAGGACTGGCAAAAAAAAAAAAAGGCTGTGCTGTAATGTGCTGATATTTTAGTGGGAGAGGAGTGGCAAGACAAGGAACAATAACCAGTTAGCCATGCTCAGTCAATGAATGCCACTAGGGCAAAACATATGCATTCCTAAAAATCACTCAATAAAATGTGAAAGTCTGTGCATGTTGAGAAGACAATTTGTTCTCTTTTTAACATTTTCCAGTCTACAGTTGACTGGATACAGGGATGAAGAACTAGGGAACAGGGAGGGCCAATTGTACTTACATTATTCACCTACAGCATTCTTTACCATGGCCAAGAACAGACAACAAACCAACCATCCACTCACAAATCATAAAGATACCTGCCTATAGGTAATGAAATATTACACACTGTTGAAGAAAAAGAACCTCACGCGTTACTAATATGGAAGAAAGACCTATAAAAGATATAAAGTGGGAAAAAGATAATGCATTGGATATTTTTCCTTTTAAATTTTGTTTTGTTTTGTTTTGTTTTTGCAGTCCTGGGCTTAAGCTCAGGGCCTGGGCATTGTCCTTGGATTTTTCTCAAGGCTAGAAGTCTACCACTTGAGCATCAGCACTGCTTCTGGCTTTTTCTAAGTATGTAGTACCAAGGAATCGAACCCTGGTCTTCGTGCATGCTAGGCAAGCACTCTACCACTAGGCCAAACTCCTGGCCCTCCTTTTAAATTTTTAAGGGGGGAATGTTTTCTTTTCATATATGAAAACATGTGATGATAACAATATTGACCTGTGATAGCCAGTTTAAAGGTTTAGGAAGGAAAATGCCAGCAAAAAAACTAGAAGTGACAGGAAATAGAAAGGCAGGATCTTTTTACTGTCTTTGCTGTACTTTTTTTTTTTCGGTCAATCATGGAACTTGAACTCTGAGCCTGGGCACTGTCCCTAATCACTTCAGCTCAAGGCTATTGCCCTACCCCTGGGCATTGTCCCTGAGCTCTTCAGTTCAAGGCTACCACCATCCCCCTTGGCTACCACTCTACTCCTTAAGCCACAGTGGCCCACTTCCAGTTTTCTGGTAATTAATTGGAGATAAGAGTCTCAGAGATGTTTTAGTGCCCCGGCTGGCTTTGAATCGTCAGATCTCAGATCTCAGCCTCCTGAGTAGCTAGGATTACAGGTGTGAGCCACTGTGCCAGGCTTTTGCTGTACTTTTCAAAGTTGATGCCACACAGCCATGCCAGCTCTTCAAATAACAGCAAGCTTAAATGCAGAATTTAATTAAATCTTCTGAATGAACTTATGTGCCTTGTTGAAAAACACCTTCCCCTCGCCAAGTGAAGTCTGTACCTAATCTAGGAAGGAGACTTTGGGATTTACTATGATCAAGTTAACCTAACTTTTCATTTTTTTTAATGTTCCCATTCCTGACAAATGTTCTGGAGTCTTTGTTAGTTTACTTTCAGATTAAGGCAACCAGTATAGTTTCAACCTTAGGGAACACTGAAGAGCTACTGGAGAGTCTAAGTGCTAATTTAACAAAAGTCATGAAACAATGTTCAGGTGGCTACTAGTAGACTTTGGCTGATCTCTGGCTGAATCATGGCCAGATTTTAACCTCACCATTTGTCTCTTGAGGGAAGGGGAAAAAAGAGTGGGAAGAAAAGACAATGAAAATATCAAAAAAAAATCCAGCATTACTAAAGTCAACAGCTGAAATGAAGACTGGAAAGAAATGGCCCCATGTACTATTTACACTATTTGAATCCCAAGACTTCCTACCTAGCATACTGTTCTGCCACCAGACAGACGGGCTCCCCTGATCATAAGGTTGCTAGAACCAGCCATGAATTTATCAAAGCACTTAAGCTCCTTACAACTAAACCACAAGACATCAGCCAAACACTGGGGCTTCCGCTTGACCCTTTCCTGTAAAGCTTGTTCTTGCTTTAGGCAAATGTTGCTTTTTTAAAAATCCCTGTAATATGGAAGTGAAAAATAGCTAGATATAAAACCAGCTGTCCTGAGCTGAGAGGGCTAGATTATATAAAACTGGCCATTAGTTTATTTGACAGGTTGCCTCTGCCCCAGGACCCCCTCCTGACCACTTCTCTGGACAGCAATTATGGAGGCACCAGTAGGTCACTGTGCATGCAGGTTCAGACTTGCCCTCAGAAGTCATGCAGAGAGACGTGTACTCTTGATTGGCTTATTCCCTAAAGAATCACTTCTTGAACACCGCTGCAGGTCTTAGACTCCATGGTAACAGGTTGAATCTGATAGCTATAGAAAGATACTACCTTACTTTTTAGTCAAAAAAAAAATATATATATATATATATCATCCATGGCTTCAACACTGACATGTGCCTGTCACACTGTCATGGAAGACCAAGACAATGTGGAGAGATCCATATAGATATATAGATCATCCACAACTGTAAAGAATGCCCAGCCTTGGGGCCGGGAGTTTGGCCTAGTGGTAGAGTGCTTGCCTAGCATGCACAAAGACCTGGGTTCGATTTCTCAGTACCACATACATAGCAAAAAGCCAGAAGTGGTGCTGTGGCTCAAGTGGTAGAGCCCTACCCAGCCTTGAGAAAATCCAGGGACAGTGCTCAGGCCCTGAGCCCAAGCCCAGGACTGGCAAAAAAAAAAAAAAAAAAAAAAAAAAAAAAAAACCAACTAAGCTATATTAGACATCGAGCCATAAAGGGACCAAGAGTTCATGGTGTGTCATTTAATGCGTAGTCTGTCAGGAGCCCTTAGATGTGATCAAAAGTCATGGAGGCCAGCATCTTCAGAAGAGAGGCAAGCCCTGTCTTGAGCCTACTTTTAGGTTCCACCTAAGTATTCTGTGGCTCGGGAATCTGTTGTTCTTGATATGGGGGGAAACAAAAACAAAGCCAAAAGAGAAAGTGCTCCCCTCTGAGCATCTGTGGCTACATGAGACAAAGCTGGAGGAAGCCACCCCCAACAACCCATCTCTGGGTTCAGTGGACCCGCCACTCGCTATTTATAGCTGCCCCACTCGCCTGCTGCTCAGGCACTTAGAGCAGGAGTTACAACTAATCCAGCATCTCCGCACAGATGCAGGTTTGCTTTTTTGCATCTGCTCTTACTATAAACCTAAAAATTACAAGTAACAAGTTGCTACAGAGTTCCTATTGAATATCAGCATTCTTTCCTTTCATGGTTTATGTCAATTCGTGAAAACATGTGTGAAGCATCTGTCCTTTTATTTAAACAGAATGCAAGGGCTCAGATTGCTGTGCTGTGGTATTCTGTGCATAAACCCAACAGCTAAATTGGGAGTTCCGCCCCTGGGAGGGGTGGACTAGAGTTGGGTCACTACAGCTGCCTTGGCCACCAGCTGTCTAAGAGGCCTCCACTTGAACCCAAGAAGGGGACAGTCATCCACAGAGCAGAGCTGAGTAACTAGTAGAGGAAAGAGTCATATACCTTTGTGGCTACACAGCTGGGGAGACAAAACTGCAACCACCCCCCAACTAAGGAGAAAACAGCAAATTGTAATTATTTGCAAATTCCTTTGACTATATTCAGTATTATTTCACAACATTTTCCTTGAATTTGATACTGAGTAAGAATTTAACATGTTTAGAAGCAGACTTGTAAAACAAATAGACTTTAGTTTCAATGCTCTAAGTTCTTAGATTCTATATTTTTTCTGCCCTTTCTCTGCCACTAACAGAATTTCCTTCCAGGGACCATTTTGGTCCTATTCACAAAGGTGATCTGCCTACTTCACCAGGAAATTCATATTCTGATCAAAGGGCTGACGTGTACCATAGGCAAACTGGGCAGTAAACCTAAACCTAAGCCCCTGGCCACATGTCTGCCACGTTCACATTCACAATAAACCACACCTCCCTGTCACCTCAGTTTCACAGCACTATGCCCCAGTTTTGATGGTCCACTTCCTCACAACTGATGAAGTGCAGGCTCATGTGGTAAAAGCTGCTATAAAAGCAACATGAGCTTTCTCCACAACTGAGACAGGGAATAATGAATTTTAGTCAAGCTAGTCACCTTTCAAGTTTTCCTTTGAAAATAAACCATCATTCTGAATGCTAATCTCTGAATAGCAGTGGTTCCTTTCCAGGAAAATGAAAATATGAAAAGGCCAGGTCTGTCTCTGTTTTGAGATAGCCACCATTACTCTGAATACAATCAGAAATGGATATGGTATTCTAAATGGAGCTATGACCTGACATTGCCAAATGAAAAAAACGGCAATCCATCTAAGGAGAAGAGTGCTGACAAACCACTAAGGTGAAAACCAAAAAGTGAACATTTTGATAGAAAAGTAAAGAATCAGATTGTAAATTTTAATGTACATAATTATATATAATGCTATTCCTAAGGTGTTCCCTTTCAATTAAAAGTAACATTTTTCGACTTAAATTTCTTGAATTAGTGACAACCATTATTTTTTCTAAAATGAACAAAAAACCCATATAAACCAAAATAATTTCAAAGAGATCTAATAGTAGTTAATTAGGTGTATGTCAAGGAACTGAAAAGTTGGTAAAATAAACTAAGGCCAATGTCATAATCTTCTCTGAGGCCAGCTCTTTCTTTTGCTGAGTGGCTTGTTTTCCAAATATCTTGGAAAGAGATGCCAGTGAAAGTTTTTGAATTTGCCATCTTCATTTCTCAGTGATTTTCTGCCCGCTCAGAAATATACAAAGAGCAATATAAAATACAATCCGTAAATACAGAGAAATGTTTCTAATGATTATGAACACATGAATGGAACGTATATATTTACACACTGAATCCAACTTATTTAGAGATTTATTACACGCAGAGTTTAGGCCAGGTATAGTGAAAAAAAATAAAAATAAATTTTAAGCCAGGTGCCAATGGCTGATGCCTGTAATCCTAGCTACTCAAGAAACTGAAATCCTAGAACTAAGATTCAGTCACCCCATTAAAGGAAGTCTATGGGACTCTTATCTTTAATGAACCAGCAAAAAGTCACAGTGGAGGTATAGTTCAACTGGTTAGGGCATCAGCCTTGAGTAAAAATGCAAGGGTCCCAGGCCCTAAGCTCAAGCCCCAACTCCTGTACAAATAAATAAGTAAATAAATAAATAAAGCACTGAATTTGAACAACTTCTTTGTTTCCCTTGCTGCTCACTCCCTAAGACAGTGGCCCTGAACACTCTACACACAAATACACATACACACATACACACACACACACACACACACACACACACACACACACACACACACACACACCCTCTCGCTGTTTACCAAAGTCATTAAGCAAGGGCACAGCACACTTTATCCAAGGAGTTCAAATCTTATTGACTACTCCAATCATCCATTTGTCCATTTGTCACCCTACAGATGGCTATGCAGGGCAAACTCTTTTTGGAGCTTGGTGGGGGTGGGGATGGGATGAGAGGATTGGCCAAGCATGCAGAGCAGCCATTGCCTAGAGCCAGAGGCTACCCAAAGGGAGAAAAGCAAGGGAGCAGGCCAAATGGTGGGGGTTGTGTCTTTTTTCTTTGGGAGGGTTTTTTAGGGTCAGAAAAAGAGAATTCCAAATAGCCCTAGAATAAATTCAGATTCTGTTCTGTGGAGAAACTAGAGTCCTGTTTTCTACTAGCTTTCTGAAATGTAACTATTTCTCCTGCCTTTTCATGAACTGCTCCAGCCATATGATAGAAATAAACCCACGGGATACCTTCTCTATTCTGTGCAGACACTCTATTCTCTGTAGAACACTAACCATGATTATAACAAGCCCCAAAATGTAAGAAACAGTGAAGAGGATGGAAAGAAACCATTGAAATCGGCAAGAGGAAGAGGGGGAGAAAATCAGGAGGCTAGAACTCTGTGTTCTTCAAGACTACAAGTCATCTATGACATACAAACCCTCAGCTTAATTTTAATTATGTTCTAAAATCTATGTGCCACTGATTGTATATAGAGATTCCCTTCTTGAATACTCGTTCATTAAACATGACATTTGAAATATGATGTAAAAATCAATGCTAATAAAATCTTTAAAAAAAAAAAAAGAACTAGGGGACCAGGAGTTTGGCCTAGTGGTAGAGAGCTTGCCTAGCATGCAGAGACCAGGGTTCGATTCCTTGGTACCACATACATAGAAAAAAGCCAGAAGTGGTGCTGTGGCTCAAGTGCCAGAGGGCTAGCCTTGAGAAAAAACCCAAAGACAGTGCTCATGCCCTGAGCCCAAGCCCAGGACTGGCAAAAAAAAAAAAAAGAACCAGAAGTCAATGGTTAATTGTATTTTTGTGAATGTTAGTCTCAAGTACAGACAGATATGGAATCACTTGATTCTTGAGGCTCATATAATCACCAATGATACCCTAAAAGAAATTATAGCCACCCATAGGAAATTTACCAAAACCCTTCAAAGTTTTAGAGGTAGAATTTTAAAATACACTTATTAATTCATCTAAAAGGCAAGCCATGCACTGGTGGTTCACACTTGTAAACCCAGCTACTCAGGGAGACTACTCAGGGAAAGTAGCAAGGATTAGTCAAATCATGAGATTCTTATATCCAGTTAACCACTAAAAGCTTGAAATGGAGGTGTGGTGCAAGTGGTAGCACCAACCTTGAGAAAAAGCCAAAAGAGAATAGGTTCCAGGACAGTACCCAGGCCCTGCACGCACACGCACGTGCACACACACACACACACACACACACACACACACACACACACACACGGGAATCTTTTCAGGGCCAGGAGTTTGGCCTAGTGGTTAAAGTGCTTGCCTAGCATGCATGAAGACCCGGGTTTGATTCCTCGGTACCACATACATAGAAAAAAGCCAGAAGTGGTGCTGAGGCTCAAGTGGTAGAGCTCTAGCCTTGAGAAAGTCCAAGGACAGTGCTCAGGCCCTGAGCTCAAGCCCAGGACTGGCAAAAAAAAAAAAAAAAAAAAAGGAATCTTTTCACCAAATGGTATTAGACATTCGCATGCAGAAATATTAAGTGGAACCTCATGAACAAAAAAAATGGATTAAAAACCTAAATGTACATGCTAAAATAGTAAAATTTCTAGAAAAAATATAGAAAATGCTTTCATAGCCTTGAGTTAGACAATTTTTTAAATCTGATATGAAAATTATGAAAAAATCATAAATTATGATTCCTCAAAATAAAAATGTTCTGTTGAGAAGGGTATCAGAAACATGAAAATAATTCTCACAGATGGGAGAAAATACCAGCAAATTATACATCTGATAAGGGACTTGTATCCAGAATATATGAAGAACATTTACAACCTAATACATTGCTTTAAAACCCAATCATTTTAAAGAACCAAATAATCCCCTTTTGAAATGGTCAAGAATTTGAAAAATATTTCTCCAAAGGAGATCTACAAATGCTTGGTAAATCCATGAAAAGATTCTTACATCATTCACAAGAGTAATGGAAATCAAAATCTCAAGATATTATTTAAACCCTGGTAAAATATCTGTCCTCTAAAAGACACACACTGGGTGCCAATAGCTCACACCTTTAATTATAGCTCCTAAGATCTGAGGACTATGGTTCAAAGCCAGCCCAGGCAGGAAAGTCCATGAGACTCCTATCTCCAATTAACCACAAAAAACAAAAGCTGAAAGTGGAATCATGGCTCAAGTTCTAGAAGACTAGCCTTGAGAAAAAGCTTCAGGATAGTACCCAGGCCCTGAATTCATACCACAGAACTGCCTATCTACACACACACACACGCACACGCACACACGCACGCACGCACACGCGCACACGCGCACACACGCGCACACACACGCACACACGCACACACGCACACACGCACACACACGCACACACACGCACACACACGCACACACGCACGCACAAATATGTAGGCAAAAAAAAAAATGTGATGGGCCCAGGAATTTGGCCTAGTGGAAAAGTGCTTCCCTAGCTAGCATGCCCGAAGACCCAGGTTCGATTCCTCGGTACATATACATAGAAAAGCTGGAAGTGGTGCTGTGGCTCAAGTGGTAGAACACTAGCCTTGAGGAAAGTCCAAGGACAGAGCTCAGTTCCTGAGTTCAGTCCCCAGGACTAGAAAAAAAAAATGTGAAGAAATTAGAATCTTCATGTATTACTAGTGGCAAAGAAAATGACAAAATGATAGTAATGTGTTAGAAATCAATATGACAGTTTCTTAAAATGGTAAAAAATAGAGTAGAGGTATGATTTAACGACTCTACAGTAGGTTTATCCAAGAAAAATGAAATCGTATGTACACACAAAATTTGCAGATAACTGTTTACATACCAGTATAATAGCCAAAGGGTGGAAATAACTCAAATGTACATCAGCTGATGTATGGATAAACAAAATATGGTATATCCACACAATGGAATGTCAACAATAAAGCAAATGAACTAATGATGCATGCTACAACATGGATGATCCTTGAAACTTGCTTTAAAAAAAAAAAGACAACAGAGACAAAAGACCAGGTAGCACAGGATTCTAGTTACTAGAATACAATATCTAAAGTAAACAAATCAATAGACAAAGTAGATTAGTGCTTGTCATGGACCAGAGAGAGACTGGGAGAAAATGGAGTGGCAAACTTGTCTTAAAATCATGGTGATGGTTACCCAACTCTGTGACGATTCTAAAAAGCCATTGACTTGTATGCTCTTGAGTGGATTGGATAATATGCTGGTTGTTAAGCGTGGGTGTTGAGTGCCCAGCAACAGGCATCCCACAGGCAAAGGAAGGAACCAGAGGTTCATATTGGGATCTGGCTAGGGCTGATCCATATCTGCCAAGAGTAAGATGTCCAGAGCCCAGGAAATCAAGCCCAGAGGAGGTGCTGGGTCATTTCTCTTGAGGATGTGGGCTTCATGACTTCACAATTAAAGGGACAAATTCCTGGACTATGTAAATAGGAAGTGTATGAGATGACTGAGGAAAAAATGGTCATAAAGGCAATAGGCTGTTCAGGTACAAGAACCATTAATTATTAGCTGGGAGAGATACCGGATCCTCTTTGCTCACTCCCCTGCTGGTTCTTCAGTGACTAAGAAGAAAAACAAGAGCAGGTCTTGAAGGAACAGAAAGGTGGCAGATGAGCAGAAGCTGAAAGGAAAAGCCAGGATTTGACAGGCATGTGCATCAGTAGCCAGGCAGATGTATGCTATATATGTTCTATGCCAAGCACTGCATGAAGACAGAAGCTAAGCCCACAGCAGCATGGAAGCCTGTGCATCCAGTCAATATCTACTAAGGGGATAGTAGACTGGTGGAATGGTGGCAGATAGGAGAGTGGTAGGAAGACAGGTGGACAGATAGCCCATGTGATAGAATGAGACCTTCCCAATGTGAACTGATTATACATGAATGCCACCAGCAGGCATACTGATAGTGTTTGGTCTTTTCCCAACAGCCTTTCCTCATTACAAGCCCATGGAAGTGACTTATAGACTATTCTGTAACTCTCAAGCTGCCCATCGGAAGAATATACGGCAACATTAACTCCAAAATTCCCTAATAGCACTCCACAAATAAGAGCTGTCATCTGATCTCAAATAAAAGATTGATAATCAGAGCAACTTTATCCCAAGGAGAAGATGATAGATAGAACACAAAGAGGACAGGTCTCCACAAAGCAAGAAGTGTCTGATCTCAGGGCCATCTCCTTTCCAGGTTACTACAGGAAACATTTGCATGTCTTCTCTCCCACCCACCCTACTCCCAACTGTTTGCCAGAGTCGCAGTACAAACGTAAGTACTCATCCATGCCCAGAGCTGTGACGTTAGGCACATACAGAAGCACTATGAAAAGATGACCCTCACAAACATGCAGGCTTTAGAACTCAATCCTTTGTTTTCCACAGGATTGTGAGTTGCTGAGCTCAGACAGCTGAAATTCCCTCCTCTGCAATAGGCTGCACTTCAGCAGCTGTGTTTGCAGCAGCAATGTCTAATTCATGCCATACTCTGATAGGTGACCCAGCACAGCAGGGTGAGAAATCTCTGAGAGTTGGTAGCCCTTTCTCATCCTCTTGAAAAGCAAACACTGCCAGGTACCCCCTTGCATTTAAAAAAGAATAATTGAGGCTAACATATGAATTTAGGGCAGATCAAAGTCACCACTCCTGAAACGAATTTGGCATCTGGCAGTCATCAAAAACCTACTATGTGCTTATAGCACTGTAAGCATGGGCCACCTGGCAGCGATTCAACTTAGAAAAGCCACAGAAAACTTGAAATATCACGCTTGAAATAGAAACGAGGCCTCGTTTCACATAACCAACAGAGAGAAAGAAAAATGTATTATGTAATTCCCAGTAAACCAAGAACCTTACAGTCACAAACAGAGGACTTGCTTCTCCAAATGGACATCTGTCCAAGAGCACATCTGTCCCTATTTTGACATGTCCACAGTCAGAAATATGTCCTCACAGCTGGCTCCTTGGGAGCCTCATGCAACATATTATTTGTTCATCTTGAGGTCTATAAGCATCAGTCCTCAGCTTCACTCATATATCCATGTTTCATCTTATTTTCACCTGGATTTTGCATATTCAAGACATCCTACATTGAGATACCACATATCCAAAAAGTTTATGTATATGTATATGTGTGTGTGTGTGTGTGTGTGTGTGTGTGTGTGTGTGTGTGTGTGTACCTGGATGTGTCTCAGGCAATGCCATCTCAATCACAGCTGGGTATGTGCCTATTATCCCAGAAACAAGGGAAGCACAATGGTTTGGTAAAGCGTCATGTGCTGGTCACCCCAGTGACATGGAGAAGCACAGGTAGATAATCACAGCCCAGCCTGGCAAGATTCAATCTCAAGAGTAATTAAGGCACTAGGCACCAGTGGCTCAGATCTGTATTCCTAGCTACCCAGGAGGCTCTCATCTGAGGATTACTGTTTAAAGCCAAACTAGGCAGAAAAGTCTATGAGATTCTTATCTCCAATTAACAACCAAAAAGCTAGAAGCAGAGCTGCAGCTCAAGTGGTAGAGCACTAGCTTTGAGGGGAAATAGTTCAGAGACATAGCCTCAGCCTTGAGTTCAAGTTCTAGGACCAGCACTTGCACACAAGGCAAAAGGGACAAAGTACCTACTTTGCAAGCATGAGGCCCTGTGTTTGATCCTCAGAAGCAAAGCATGTGCACATGATCTCGCACACACACACGCACGCGCACACACACATATACACACTCCTCATACAATTTAAAATTCAAGTTGCAACCAGGAAACATTTCACGCCTATCAATATGGTTCATAGCATGATACCAAAGAAAGTGGAAGCAGCAAGGAGGCAGTAACTCTCAGCAGCTTTCAAAATGTATGTTGAAGAGCCAGGCACCAGTGCCTTATATCTTTGATCCTCACTACTTGGGAGGTTGAGATTGAGAGGATCATGGCTTGAGACCAATCTGAGCAGAAAAGTTCCTAAGACCCTTTTCTCAAGCACTAGCTGTGTGTAATGGGACACATCTAGTATCCTGGCTGGAATAGGCAGGTCTGTGCCTATCTAGTAAACTGGATCCTCAAAATAACAAGGGCAAAAAGGACCTGGAGTATGATTTGGGCATACCTAGCCAATAGGAGATTTAGTTCATCTCTGAACTAAATCTTTCTGAAAGTTAAAGCTGTATTTTTCTTAGTCTACAATGAGATAAAATAGCAGAATCTTTTAACAACCTGAAGCTGTTGGGTACCATTAAGCCATCACTCGGGGGCACAAGGGAAACATAGAAAAGTCAAGGAGAAGAGCTACTGAATGGTACAGCCAGAAATTAAACCTGGATTTTCATATTCCACAACCAGTTTTCTTCCTACTTAAAAGTAATTGCTGTTTTATAAATAATAAATTTACATCATGGGTTCAAAAAAAAAAAGCAGAATAGGGCTGGGAGTTTGGCCTAGTGGTAGAGTGCTTGCCTAGCATGCACAAAGACCCAGGTTCAATTCCTCGGTATCACATACATAGAAAAAAAAGCCAGAAGTGGTGCTGAGGCTCAAGTGGTAGAGCTCTAGCCTTGAGAAAGTCCAAGGACAGTGCTCAGGCCCTGAGCTCAAGCCCAGGACTGGCCAAAAAAAAAAAAAGCAGAACATGTAAAACAAATAGGTGCATTATCACTTACTAATGCACGTCCTTTATGGCAAGTTATATATACATGATTTAACATTCTTTTTTTTCCCTTTGCCAGTCCTGGGGCTTGAACTCAGGGCCTTGGCACTGTCTTTGGACACTTTTTGCTCAAGGCTAGTACTCTGCCACTTGAGCCACAGTGCTGCTTCCAGCCTTTTCTGTATATATGGTGCTGAGGAATCAAACCTGAGGCTTCATGCATGCTAGGCAAGCACTCTGCCACTAGGCCACACTCCTGGCCCTTGATTTTACATTCTTTTCTAGTGTTTGCTAATTATCAGGCCTAAAATAATTCTAGATGAAAGCTAAAAGCCTTCATAGACAGATCCATTTGGCCTGAGATTGAGATTAAAGAGCCTATCCTGTGAGCCCACAGCCAAGTCTGCCAACCGAGAGACTGGCTTCAGCACCCTGCTAGCCACTCCTCACTGAGACACACCTGAGTCCAGGCACTGAGCACTCAGTTCTTGGTATCACTTAAGAGTTTATCAGAATTGTAGGATCTCCAGCCCCAATCCAGACCTCCATTTTCTGGCACTTAGTGTCTTGAGTTTCTGTCTGGCATCAGCCTCAGACTGTGATCCTATGGCAGCCTTTTGTGCATCTAGAATCACAGGTACATGCTGCCATACCCAACTTAATGAATATTTCCACTTTTTCCCTGGACTGGCCACCTATGGTGAGTCTCCTAATCTTCATTTTCTGAGTGTCTGGGATTACAGGTGTAAGCCACTGCACCTCATATTTTTGTGGGGGACTTTAAATAACTTCTGTAACTCTTTGCTGGGGTATGTCTTTTACTGTAAAGATAAATAGTGAACCCCCTAAGTATTCAGCTCTACGTTGAGAATGGAGATAGATTGAGTGTTCACCATTTGAAATGCTTGAGACCAGAAGTGATTTGGGACCTATCTTTTTGGACTATGTACAATATTTCCAAGTATATGCCAAGCTGATAGAATTTTTTCTTCGTACTGGTCTGTGGGATTATTTTTTTTTTTGCTCAAGGCTAGTGTTCTGCCATTTGAGCCATAAGTCTACTTCCAGTGGGGTTTGGGGGTGGGGTCAGGAGGCTGTAGTTAATTACAAGTAAGAGTTTTATGGCTTTCCTGCATGGAACTGGCTTCAAATAACAATCCTCGGATCTCAGCCTCTTGAGTAGCTAGAATTGTAGGTGTGAGCCAATGGTGCCTGTCTCTGGTGGCATCATTTTAGTATTACGTGAAACAAAGTTTCATGGTAAGGAATTTAACACTTGTGATAGACCTGTAATGCCTGGTATCAGCACTCAGAAGGTTTGGGTTTGGGAGCATTTTGGATTTCTAATTCTAACATTAGGGATGGTCACCTGTGTGTGCATAAAAACAGCTCTGGCACAGAGGCGAGAAGCCAAAGTTCCAGTTTGTGTAGGTGGCAGGAGAAAAAGACATGCCATTTATCTGGATAATTCAATTGCAAGTTTTTAAAGGCACTAATCACAATTCTTCACCATACCCTGTCTAATACAAATGCTGGCTTATCATACACAACCACTCTCCTCTTGGTGTCCTCACTGGGAGACAGTGTACCCAGGCCAACCCCACCAAGCAGGGTGGAAAGCAGAGGCAACATGGTAAGCCTCTCCCACTGTCCCAGAGCTTTCCTGGTGGGGCTAGGGTCTTCTCCAGCTCTGGTCTTGAAAAATGTTCACTGAGTGCCTCAGAGGAGCCAAGATCTTGCACCCTACAACCCCCTGAGACCCTCCCCAGCAATCTTGTCCTGGAAGATTTCATTCTAGTCACAGGCTCTAAGCAAGGAGAGCTTTCCAACAGCCTTGCCAGCTTGGGTTCCCAACTTGCGTCATACTTGCCCAGGCAAGTGTGTCTCTCAGCAAATGGAAAACCAAAGATGCTGCTATGTGTAAACATTGGGTTTTCTGCAGCTGATGGAAACTCACTGGTTCCAGTTCATAAACCTCAACAGTGGAATCTGCCTGTTATTAATGCCTTAAAGATCAGAAAATTATGCTATTCCCTTAGACATAAAGCACAGCCCTAAGGACAACAAATGTCAAATAAGAAGCAACCAATAGCAAGGAAAGAAGACTAAAGTTATATACAAGTACACACAACTTACAGATTTCAATGTCCACCATTGTTGTTTGAACTCTCAAAGCTGAGCACTGGTAGGCTTGTTTCCAGAACATAGGTACCTTCCCCCTAAGGTCTGGTATCTCTGCCTGCTTGGCCCTGCCTCCTGCAATGTTGGAAAACAGGCAGGCTTGGTCAAACAAATGCTGAACCACAAAATCTGATCCTATCTCCCAAGAGAGTAAGTTCAGAGCTCATCCAGACGATGATCAAGCAGAGAGGAAGGAGAGCCTGAACTTCCCATGTGTCACACATAGAAAACACACTCCAACACACTCCAAGCACAGAGATCCTAAACACACACAATTCCCTTCAATACACAAAATGGTCCTATTGCCTAGTGTGGTGGGAAGCTAGAGCCAAGGTAGAAGAGAAAATAAACATGTGTGGATGGGGAGGGGGTCATTTGAATAAAAAGCTCTTCCCAAACATATATGAGACACCACATTCAATGGGTATGGCTGCACAGCCCTGCCCTGACCAGTACAGTGGAACAAGCTATCACGATCACTCCCCTCTGTACAAGCTCCCAGCATCTGCTGAACTGAAATCCAAACCAATATTGAATGACTGTGCTTTCCTCCTCTAAAATAGTGGTTATAGAATTACCATAGGACCTAGTCATTCCACTCCTTAGTGTGAGTGAGCGTGCGTGTGTGCGTGTGTGTGTGTGTCTGTGTGTGTGTGTCTGTGTGTGTCTGCGCATGTCCAAAAGAATTGGAAAATCTTAAATAAAAATTAAAAATGCAGCTTGTAGCTGGGAGCTCACACCTGTAAATCCTATTTGGGAAGCTGAAATCTGAAGATCACAGTAGGAAGCCAACCTGGGAAGGAAATTCAGTGAGAATATTATCTATAGTTAACTTCTCAAAAAAGAAAGAAGAGAAAAGAAAAGAAAAGAAAGAAAGCCAAAAGTAGTGCAATGGTTCAGGTAGTAAAGTGTTAGCCTTGAGAAAAAAAAAAAAGTTCAGGACCCTGCTTTGAACTTTTTTGCATCTTTTGACCCCTAGTACCTAACAGACCCATGGTAATTCTAGTGTTACTGTTCTGAGAAACAACCATATTGTTTTCTGCTGTTACTTTTACATCACTCCTAGGAGAGCATGAACATTTTTCCACATCCCCATCGACATTTATATCTATTGACGGTGTGTGTATATCTGTATAGTACTGTTTTTTAAACACAGGTCCTTGCACTTGCCAGGCAGATGATCTAACCATACACCTGGGTCAGCAAGGACCATGATCCTTCTATTTACTCTTCACATACCCTGGGATGTCAGACACATTCCACTAAATCCAGCTTTTCATTGATTGGACTTGGGAGTCTCATGAGCTTTTGGCATAGTTTGGCCTCAGTGATACTATGGATCTCAGTCTCCCAAGTAGCTAGGATTACATAAATGAGTCATTCCTTCTTAAGCAGACCAGTTATCCTTGGCTTCTTGGTTTCTCCTGGTTTTCTGCTCTTTGAATATTTTCTCCTCTTTGGTTGTTTTGCCTTTATCTCTTCCCTTTGCTTGTCCAGTACCTTCTTTCAAGTCATGCTTGCCTTTCAGGCTCGCAAGGAAGTTATTGATCAACTCTCCCCATTGAACCACACTGGCTTTTCTTTAAATGGTGACAAAATACATGTACGTTTAACATCTTGTTTAAAAAAATTATTGTAAAGGGATTATACACATTGGCTATAGTTATGTAAGTCAGGTATTGAGGATATTTTTTGGAGTTTATTTTGACAAGCATCATTTTATTATTTTATTTTAAGTGTTCCATTGAATGGTACTGAACACAGTCACACTTTTTTTTTTGAGAGTGCAGTCACACTTTTTGCTCATCCATTATCACCATCCCTATCTCAATAGCATCTTAAAAACCCAAACCTCCACACTCAGTTTCTCATCTTCTCCACTCCCACCAAAAAGAAAACAAGCTTTTTCATTACCCAGGTCACCCTTGACCATCCCTACCTCCTTACGCTTCACAAGCAGGAGACCATTGCAGATTTGTCCAACCCCAACAGCAAACTCAGATTGTGAAAATTCTTTCATTCTGTAGACCAGGAAACTACACAGTCTTCTGTGAGGATGTCTCAGCTCCATTATGAAGGAAAACTCAGTCCAGTATCAGTGACTCATGCCTGTGGTCCTAGCTACTGAGGAGGGTGAGATATGGAAGATCAAAGATCAAAGTCAGCCCAGGCAGGAAAGTCTGCAAATCTCCAGCTCTAGTTAACTAGCAAAAAAGTCAGACTAGAGGCCTGGCTCATATGGAAGAACACCACCTATGAGCAAGAAAAGTCAAGCAAGGTCATGGGACCCTGAATTCAAGTCTAGATAGATAGGAAAAAAGAAGGAAAAGTGCTACACACACACACACACACACTACCACCTGCTTGTATTTGAAGGCTGCATGCATGGATATCCAACTTGATCAACCAATTAAAAAGCTAAAGACCCCTTTACATACATACAGCAATATATTCTTCGGATGCAGACAGCCTAGCAGAAGTATTAGTGGGGAGCTGAGAACATCTCTCCCTTGCCTCCAAGAGACAAATCCACCCTGAGATGTGTGCCAGGTCCCAAGATGTAGCCCAATTCCAGCACTGATACGTTTTCATTTGCAACACAGCATAAACTTAAAAAAATATATGCTGACAAAAATCACATTCAAAACACCCCCTTAACTTTCTGTGTATTTATTCATTTTCTGTAAGCTTGTGTTCAAGCATTCAGCAGGAAAAAAGTCATTCATTTAGGGCTTGCCTGCTGTAAGATCCTGCACTAAAAGAACTTCAGATTTTCCTTCAGAAAAGGTCTCCAGTCTTTTCTGAATTCATAACCCTTTTTGCAATTCTTACCCCTATAGGACTATGTTCTGGCCAATAAGATAGAAATCAAGAATGTCATAAACTCCCAGAAAGTCTCTTAAAAATACAGGATAGGCCCTTCTTCAGCCTTCTCCCTTCTGTGCTGCTTGGAACACAAAAGCTGTTAACTGGCACTCAGCCATCATCCAGGACTGTGAGGAGATTTGCCAAATATGACTGACAATAAGAGCCACATTCCTGAGACCATTAGAATGGTCATACTAGCACTAGAGCAAAGTTACAGACCTCTTTTCTATAATACGCAAGAAAATCTTTATCTTGAAGCCATTTGCTTTGTCATCTAAAAGAGCATTGTATCCTCAGTAGTGACTTTTAGAAAATTCTTTTCAAGTTTGCCCATGGAGAAGAATTCTATTCAGATGGAGACACTAACAATCACATATTTTTACTCCCTCTGAAACCCCTACATAAAAATAACATGAACGGATGGAGGCCAATACATTAAATGGATCTATATGCAAGTCTCAAAATAATTCCATGTTTGTGGTGGTTCTAGGGTTTTAACTCAGAGTGGGGTCTCTGCTACAAGTGTTACATCTCCATCACTTTTTGCTATTCTTATTTTTCAAGTATGTCTTAAGTCTTGTCCAGGTCAGCCGGTATTAGCAATCTTCCTTTTGATGCTGGGACAACAGTCAATACCACAACATCTAGCTTTTTATTGGCTCAACACTTTTTCCTTTGGGCTAAGCTTTAAGCATGATGCTATTGATTTCAGCCCTCCCAAGCAGCCAGGATTATAGGTCTGAGCTACCACGCCTAGATTCAAAATAGGTTTCTGTTTAAATGTCTAAAAACCATCTTTAAAAAGCAATCAGACAGCAAAACAAACTCTGTAAACAACATTTAAAATAAAATGACAAGTGCCAAAATATAAGAGAGTCCAACAGATTCCACAAACACTAAAATTTGCATGGGTGAGGACAAACCACCACCAACCATAGATATTCATGATATCCTTGTGTGCCTGGGAGAAATTGAAGGGAAGCAGAGGCATCTGATAGACCTGAGAGCAAGAGAACCAAAATAACTAGAAAGTACTCACTGGAAAACCAGCAGGCCAATTTAGAAACCCAGTTGGAATGGGGAGAATACTGACCAATCTAATATCCCAGCAAGCCAATGGGGCTATGTCCATCTCAATGTTATGGGGCAGTATAGACTACAACTCTTCAAACTAGTTTCCAGGACTCACTTCCAGAATGGGAAATAGGTAGCAGTAGAATCTAAGTAGAATCACATTGTAGCTGAGCACCAGTGGTTTATGCCTATATTCATAGGGACTCAAGAGGCTGAGATTTGAGGATTCTAGTTCAAAGCCCGTCCAAGCAAAAAAGTCCCCATGAGAATTATCTTCAACTACTTAAAAACTGGAAGTGGCACTATGGCTCAAAGTGCTAGCCTTGAGCAAAAGAGCTCAAGGACAGCGCCCATGCCCTGAGTTAAGGTACATAACCTACAAAAGGAAGAAAAAAAGAAAAGAAAAAGAGGGGGAGGAACAGAAGGGGGAAGAGGAAAGAAGAGGAAGGAGAAGGAGGAGGAGAAGGAGGAAGATGAAGGAGGGGGAGGAGAAAAAGAAGGAGGATGAAGAAGGAGGAGGAAAAGGAGAAGGATGAAGAAGGAGGAGGAAAAGAAGGAGGAGGAAAAGGAGGAGGATGAAGAAGGAGGAGGAAAAGAAGGAGGAGGAAAAGGAGGAGGATGAAGGAGGAGAAGGAAAAGAAGGAGGAGGAAAAGGAGGAGGATGAAGAAGGAGAAGGAGGAAAAGGAGGAGGAAGAAAAAGAGGAAGAAGAAAAGGAAGAGGAGGAGAGCAGCAACAGCAGCAATAAACAACAACAACCATATTATAGCTCGAGGGAAGGGCTAACACTGTCTAAAAACAAATGTGTTTATTACCTGACTCATGTAACTATAACCTCTCTGTATACCACTTCTGTAAGAACAATTTAAAAAAAAATTTGAGGGAACCATAATGTAGAAGGAGAGATAGGTCATAAAGAAGTGAGAGACAGGAACAGATCCTCGAAATATCAGAGTGTTAGTTGTGTTTGTGAACAAAATAAATGAATGAAGCAGCTTTATTCATTACTCAGCAATACAGTTCACATGGGAAAGATGGGTGAAAGGTACTGTCAACAATATCAGGCATTCAGAAGTCTTGCAGAGACCAAAGATGGGACAATTTTTAATGTACTATGTTATCTCTCATCTCTTTTGCTGTCCCTTGGTTATCTCATATTGTTACAGTATCTCATTTTGTTATCTGATGTATTGGATATATGCGTATTTGGTTATTTGAAATTGGATAGGAAAGGGGGAAAACAAGAGGAAGGTGGGGATGGGGGGAGGGAAATGAGGACCAAGATATGAGAAAGGGTATCAATGTATGTGAAGTAATGCACCTTCCATCTGGCGAATGTAATGTAACCCTTCTATTAATTATAATAAAAAAATATATGAAAAAAAGATGGGACAATTTGAGCCTCAAATACAATTGACTGCAATTGATTCATCCATAAAATAGATTTAGAGCCCTAATTCACAATAAAGTCCAAATCAAAATGTAAATTAACAATCAAAAGGAGAAAATAAAATCAAGCCTTTCTACTTTCTCATTTGAACTGTTTCACACAGTAATAATGAATAAAGAGGAGGCACTGGCTAAAATCTCTTTTAGATTATTCCAGCTAATCAGTTGCAAAGAAGTGACAGAATTACAATATCACATTTTGAGCCTGGCACTGGTATAATCCTAGCTACTCAGAAGGCTGAGAACTGAGGATCCCAGTTCAAAGCCAGCTTGGGTATACAAATTCAATCCAGAAGTGGTACTGTGGATTCAAGTAGTACTGTGCCAGCCTTGAGCAGAAAAGCTAAAGGATAATGCCCAAGCTTTGAATTCAAGCCCTAGTACTGGTACAAAAATGAAAAAAGAAGTATCACTTTTGGGGGCCAGGAGTTTGGCCTTCTGGAAAAAGTGCTTACCTAGCATGCACAAAGACCCAAGTTTGATTCCTCAGTATACCAGAAAAAGCTGGAAGTGGTGCTGTGGCTCAAGTGGTAGAGCGCTAGCCTTGAGGAAAGCCCAAGAACAGTGTTCAGACCCTGAGTTCAAACCCCAGGCAGGCAAAAAAAAAAATCACCTTTGGTAATTAATTACAAATTAATGACCCTGAGCATCAGTATAGGAGACAGAAAGAGAATCTACCAAATACTGATTGTAGGTAGATAAAAGATCCACAGGCCACTGATTAGACAGGAACAGGAAGCTAATCCTAACACAGCCTCTGAGATTCCAGACCAACTTAGCAGAAAACGTGGTGGACAAAGACACCACTGACTCAAACCCTCTACAAGCTGAATGCTTCAGATTCTTCAATGGATCCATTCGGTCTTATTTAAAAAGAGTGAGAAAGGAGAGGAATGGAGTTTGAAAAACATCTTTAAAAAAATTTATTGGTCAATACTAAACTTAGTTCTGAGATGCATGTTTGGGTGATAAAACTATAAAGAAACATAAGGAAGTAATCATAATAAAAGTCAGGATTAAGGCAAGTTGAGGTTGCAGTTCTGAGGTTTACTAGGGTTCCTACAGTAGACAACAAAGCTCTGTATCATCAAATCAGGTGGGGGAGGGTACTGCTAGAAAGTTCATCTTATTATAAATCCATTAAAACTACACATTTGTTTAGGAAAAACAATTTACACATTTTAAAGAATTTACATATTGTTTAAAAAAACAATTTTTTAAAAGATTTTAAAAACACAACACTCATCCTTTTGTGAAGCGCTGTCCAGCTCTGAGTCCCGAGGACTTCCCCAGCAACCCTCTACATTTCTTCTTCTTCTTCTCTGACCCTAGACACCTTCCCAGTTAGCCATCCCTGATTGCCCAGCTATGGCATCAGGAGAAGCAACCCCGGGCTCATTTAATACAGGCCTCTCATATGCCTCCAACACCATCTCTCCTTATCCTGAACTCCACACACCCCAGACAGTTCACTGCCAACTCCCCAAACTCAGCTACCCTCCTAGAATCTTCCTTTTCTCTCAGATTTATAGCCAACCCCTATCAGGATGATTGGAAACCTTTGGGTTTTTCTATGACTGGATTTTTTGCATATGCCAGTATAAATCGACTAAAGAATGTTATCTTAACTGCCTTCAGACAGCCTTTCCATGTTTATGGATCCTCTAACCCAACAATCCACTATCATGTGGTAGGTTCAAAAGGAAATGGCTTTAACTAACCAAACGAGTACTCGGAAATGGGTATTTGCAATGGTACAAGGGAAGGAGGGAGGAAGAGGATAGAGGTAAAAGAATAAACAAGGGAAGAGAAGAGAATACAAATAAAAATGCATTGTAGCTGGGTGCTGCTGGCTCATGCCTGTAATCCTAACTATTCAAGACTGAAATATAAGGCTTGTTTTTGGATCCAGCCTAGGCAGAAAAGTCCCTGTGAGACTCTTATCTCCAATTAACCACTCAAAAACCAGAAGTGGTGCTGTGGTTAAAGAGGTAGAGCACTAGGCCTTGAGCACAAAGTGGCTCCGGGACAATGCCCAGGCCCTGAGTTCAATCTACACACCACCACCACCACAAAGGAAGGAAGGAAGGAAAAGAAATTCATCGTATATGCCACAAAACAAACAAGTAAGAGAAAGGATGGGTGAAAAGTGGGGTGATGATGTGGAAGAGATGACACACCTTATTTTATATATTTATATATATATATTGCTTTGTTCAATAACAAAAAAATTGATAGCCTAAAATTTAAGAAAAATGAGGGAGGAGGAGGCGGGTGAGAATGGCAAATGGGGGGGACATAGATCAAGAGGCATTGTATTCATAATTGCTCTTATGTATGCCAACTTCTTTGTACAAGTAAAGGAAAATTTCTAAAAAACTAAAAAGGAAATGGCTTAAAAGCATCCGCGTATTATGCATTATGTGCAAATCTGTGTTTGTAGAAATTCTTGCTCTCACCACAGGTAGGCTAGCTAGCCCTAAAAAGATGGAGAAGAAACTCATGTTACCAACAAGCCAGATTGCCAGGACAGGGACAAGGGAGAAGACTTAACTCTTTGTCCTGTGAGGTTTAATTTTCAAGTCCTGTGTTGAAAAGAATTGTTTCCAAATAAAGTAGTTGTAGCTTCATTGCTAAATCCTTTTGTAGATGTAAATGATCATTTATACATTAAAATAGATTACAACTTGTAAACACAAATGAATTACAAACAGAACCAACTTCTACTGGCTGAAAAACATGAAATATATTGATGTCTTTAATCAAAAACTCCACACCAACCACTGAACTCCCAATAGAGAAGCTAACTCATGTCTACATGATCACTCGCCATAGACCTTGGCAGAGAAAAAGGGGTTAGATGCTGAATTCCTTTCACCTTTTCTAGGATTCTCTCAGTACTAGTCACTCAGATCTTTTCAAACTACAGTGAGAGCTTGGTTCCCTGGAAAATTCAACCTATATGCACTTCAGTGAAACACACACCTGTATCACACATGCCACAGGCCTTAAAAGACCCAACAAGAAACCAGATCCCAAGTTTGACAAAAGATAATGAGAGAGCAAGAGATCCAGGGAGAGCAAAAAGGTAAAGGAGCTGGGGTCAGGCAGCTCATGCCTATAATCCTAGCTACACAGGAGGCTGAGATCAGAGGACTGCAGTTTGAATCCAGCCCAGCCAAAGAAGCCCCTCAGATTCTTATCTCCATTTAGCCAGTAAAATATCAGATTGGAGGTATGGATCAATTTGTAGATCACCAATTATGAACAGAAGAGCCAAGAAAGAAGGTAGAACATGAGACACTGAGTTCAAGCCCCAATACCAGCACAGGGAGAGAGGGAGGGAGACAGGAAGAGACAGAGAGAGAGAGGGAGGGAGGGAGGGAGATAGAGAGAACAGGAAGACCTCTATAGAGTTTTGAATAAGCAAGAGTAATATCTAGGGACAAAGCTACCAGAAACTTCTGTGGCAAGGTTCAATACCCAGCTGCAGTAATTTACCCAGATGCCTGATAACCTTGCCTTGGTTCCTTGCAATTTCTTCTGATCCCTTCTTATCTGGTTACTATATTTTCTGGTCTTATTGAAGACCTTGATGACTGAACTAAACCATGCTTCCTCCCACCAGCAGAAGGCCTCGGTGGAGCTGGTCATCCATATCACACCCCATCCTGGCCTCCCCTTCCTCCTCGTTCCTTCTACCTAACAGATCACAGAACATCCTTCCTTCAATTCTATTTCCATTCTATCACTCTCCTACTCAAAACTTGCTTTCAATGGTTCCCTAATTTTCTAATTGGCAAAGTCAAAATGCCAACGCTTATCCACACAAAGACATTAAATAATATGTCTCATTCAAATAGTCTAGTATTTGAATTGATGTTTTCTTCTTTGTTTGGGAACAGGATCTCACTATAGAACCCTGCTTGGCCTCAGACATGCAACCCCTCTATCTCTGCCTCCTACATGCTGGAGATTACAGGCATGAAATCACCACACCTCACCCAAATTGCTCTCTTGCTTAAATAAGCCCTTGAAGCAACACGCATCTACTTAAATTGACATTAGTTGTCAGTGAGTTTTGTTCCGCTCCTACTTCCTCTAGCTTTTTCCCCTCGGTAACTTGTTATCCACATAGATCCTTCCAGTTTTTCCTCAACCCACTCACCTTTCAAATCCCTTTTTCACACCCCTTTAATAAAATCATCAGGCTGTGATTCCCACTATAGTTGTTTGCTGCTCTCGGGAAGGGTACTTTCACAGCTCAGACTTGTCTGAAGTTTGGGACCATATTACCAACCTTATTATAGGGTTAACACTGCTACTCGGGGGATCACTGATAGCTTCTCGGTCTCCTGGACCTCTACAGGCCAGCACTAGAACAGTATCTCCCCATCAGGGACACTCCTCAAGGGACACTTGGCAATACCTGAAACTAGTTTTGACTGCAATCACTGGCGCCATTTTTCCTGGCATCTAGTTGGTAGAGACCAGATGCTGCTGACACATCATGGTGCTCACTAAGATGTAACTGGCCTCCAATGTCAACTAGGCAAAGGTGGAGAAAGTCAGCCCTACTGGGGTAGAAAAAAAAAAACTTAAACCCTTTCAAAGAAATGATGGAAACACTGCAACATTCATCACCAGATTCAAAGTCATCCTGAATGTTTCCAACAATATTTCCAATTATTTAACTCTAAAATTAACCACCGTGCCCCTGCCCTGCAGCCATCTCAGAAGCATGTGGCAGGCATGGCAGACACAGCAGAATGACCACATCACAAACGACAGAGCTGGCTGCAGCATTTCTGCCTACTAATTTTGATCTTCCCCCTCAAAGGTCATGAGTATTTTCAGACTCCTTCACACAAGCATATTGCAGACAGACTTGGTACATGTCACTTCCAATTGGCAAAGAATTTCATTTGCCAGCATCCCAAGCTAAGTTATAGGCTTAACTTTGTCTATGGCACTTTCCAAGGGACTTTGAGTCCATTATCCTAATTGGCAAATGATATCTAAGTACCAGAAGGCTGTGTGTCAGCAATTGCATTTGTAATGAAAGCTTAATCTCCAAAAGTAAACAGTAATTCATTAAAACCATCCCTCCCATCTGCCATCCCAGTAGCCAAAGGAAAAAGTATCTGAATCGCAAAGGATTAATTTATCTACTGAGTGCAAAGTCCAGATGAAAAAAGGAAATGGTCTGAGCCAAGTTTTGCCCTGATTATACCCAGCCTTGCTAGGACCTCGCAGGACAGGTGAGTAAAGAGACAAGAGCTCAAGGATTAGGACCTGAGAAGGCAGGATTGGTCTGCCATTTGTCCCCCAATTAGGGAGGCCATATTTCTGCAGATAATGTTCACCTTCCGCCATTCTATTTTATCAGCAATCCATGGAAACTTGAGCAGGATTGGAGGAGAAAGGGAAGATGACTCCATGGTCTGATATTTCAGTCAGCTCTCTCTCTAATCCCCAGTTCTGCTGTCCTTATTACTCATATAGAGTACTCATTAAGAGCCACCATGTGCTGTACATGGTACTGGGTATTCAATAATAGCCATGCCATACATAGTTCACTGTGTGCTAACCTAAGAACCTATTGTGGATTTGTTCATTTAACCCTCTGCCCAATGATCCTGACTGGTTCCTTTTTCAGGTGAGGATAGAAGGAGAAAAGTAACTACTACCCTATAGGTAGTAGTATCAGAATGGGAACCAGACAAGATAGCTTTAGTCCATTCTCTTATGCCCTACTCAGGCAATGAGGCAAGACAGCATACAGGAAGCCCACCACATCCAGGAGCAATGACAGGCCCCATATCTTCTCTGTAGGGGGAAGACTCAAGTGGAGCCAAGAAGCCGTGATGGAATAGGTAAAAGGGAGAGCTCAAGGGGTTCAGGCAACATAGCCTGTGTGGAAGGTCACCATCAGATAGAAGCTGTAAGATACTCACAGAGACTGACCACCCCATTTGCCAGGGTTATCCTAGGCCTGAAGAGATTAAATGACCAAGGTCACACAGCTGCTGAAAGTTGAAGCAGAGTTCAATAGGAGCATGTCCAGCAACAACAAATCTTGGGCTTCCAAAGACGTATACTGAGATCTAGGACATGCCACCTTGTGGTAGCCAGAGGCCTTGAATTTGCCTCTACTCCTATTGTATTTGCTCTTGCCCACCGCTCCAGGACAGGTATACAGCATCATGAAGAAGCTTCATGAACAAGCCTATCCTATCTAGGTGGGGACTGTCTGGACCTGGTACCCACAAGTATCCCTGGAGACACTGGAACGCTGGTGCTTGACTCCAAATAGCCCAGACCTTGGCATAATGACTTATACCTAGCCCATGGCTCAGCCCAAAATTACAACACCTTGCCCTAAGATATTAGGTGCCCCTTGGCCTCCCCACAGGTGTCATGGACCCTCAACCCACTTGATCCCCACTTGGCCACTGCACATGCCACTCCCACAGTGTGGACAGCAGCCTAGCCTTATGCTCTTGGAAAAACTATTAGCAATGAAACAGAACCTATACTGCTCTGCTGCCTACCATTTAAGTTCTCAGGCTCACTAGCCTGCAGTTCCTCAGTTCCCATCATAGACAACAAGCACTTTCTGGTGACAATCCATGAACTACTCAGCAGTAAGGGCATGGCAAAGGCAGTGTCACTTCCTGGCTGGACAGGTGAACTCTTAATCTCAGCAGCTGGGCTTCAGTCATGACTCTCACTCAGGTGTGCACATGGATCACGGATTCATGCATGTGTTGTTATCTCCCCAAGTTTGCAATCAGTTTCTCCCCAAATTCCTAACACCAGGTCCCAGAAGTTAAAAAGTTAGCAACTCCCCATTTTTCCCTCTAGATGCAAGGGGAAGGGGAGCATCACACCAGAGGTAACAGACACAGCACTTCAGGTAAATGCTGGTCCACTGCTCAATCTGTCAGTTTTCATAAAACAAATCAACTTTAATTGCTCATCTAAGAAATGTCTCTTGCTTACTACACCTTAATACCCCAAGTCATAGAGGTCAGAATGAGATGTATTCAGTGGCTTTTGTTACATTATTCAAACTCATATTCACCAGAACAAAAAAAAATGAGGTAGAGAATGAACTCATTGCACATAAAAACAGGCAGAGCTCAGCAAAATGAACAAAGCATTTCAACAGGCCCCTCTCCTCTGGGCTCCCAACCATGGCCTCAGCATCCTGTAGAACAGAAAGCATCTGGCTGGATACCCAAATGGCGTCACATTTAATTTTAGACTCACTTCCTATCCTTGACCTCAAATACTCTGGCCTTGAAAAGAAGCAAGCTCAGGGCAATTCCAGTGATCCCTTGGTGCAGCCATGGTCCCTCAAGCCAGACTCAGTGAAAAGGAAGAAAAGCAGGTACAGATGCCTGTCATCTCCCCATGAATGCATGCACATGGAGAGTGACCATTGAGTGTGACCAGGTGACCCCAGGGATCAGTAAATCCACATGCCCAATTCCTGCTCCTGTCTGGAAGAATCTCTCCACGCCCTACTAGGGTTTGCAGATTACACTTATTTTTCCCTCCTGAGCTCAGGAATACATTGGTAAAAGACAGGCAATGGGACTCAACTACATTTGCCTGGCATGGGCTTCTGAGCAGTTTGGAAAAGGACCTCTAGCCTTTTGCCACGGAGGTAGGCTGAATGAAAGGACACACTCCAAAGAGGAAGCCTCATATGCAGTGTCTCCTATACTCAGCCACTTTCCTTGGGAAGGAACTAATGGGAAGCGAAGGGAAGCAAGCAGGGTCCTCCTGGAGAGGGGGCAGGAATTCTCTGAGATGAACTACAGCAGAGGGCAATGCAAATCCATGCCACATCATCTTAAGAGCTATGTAGAATGAGTCAATTATAGTACTACCAATTCTTACCAATTAACCTAAAAGCATATTCTGACACTGTACACAGAAAAATTCTGTGCAAGCCCCCAAAGTGAATCAACATAGGAGCAGTGGCTGAAACCACAGCATTATAAGCACCACAAGATTTCAGAGTTGGGGAAAAGGGAGTGCATTCTTTGGTTCCTGAGGCTGGATATGTTGAGATCTACAGGAGACAAAGGGAAAAGGAATAATATACTTGGAGAAGCAGGCACCCCACTTAGACAGACTTTGCAAGCCTTCCTGTTGGGCCAAGTTACAGTCCCCAAAACATACTCGATCCATTTTCTGTTTCCATCTAAGAAACAACAGACCTTGGGGACATGTAAGGCTCTAGGTACTGTGCTTATTTTTCCTGCTTAGCTGGGAAAATTGAGGTTCAGACAATTCCAGGATTGGCTCCAACTCAGATTCCTACCTCTGTCAAGTCCCCTTTACCATGCATCCTCAAGACAGAAGTGATCTCTATCCCTTCCTTACGTCTCTCTGGGCAACAGGGTGAACACATCACCCCACCCCATTGGAGAGGCAAGAGGCAGATATGGTACTGCAACACTAGGGACACGGGAGCAGGTAGGTACAGTTCCAGCCATGTGGGACAGGTGCACCAGCCAGGTGCAACTGGGTGTGCAGAGCACATGTCAAGGGCAGAGCCAGAAATCAGAGAAAAGTTGGACATGTCAATCACATGGACATTAGTTAGCATCCTGGCACATATCAGTGTGGGATTTCCTTATAAGCCTACTTATTTCCTTTGTAACACTGCACAGACAGATCCTGCACAGACAGTACCCACTGATGAGTTTTATTTGATGTCAGGTGGAAATCTAGAAGTTTCTCAAATTACAGTAATATGGGCTCTGATTGAGTTTTCAGGTTCACACAAGGTTGACAGTAACAACAACCAAGTTCAAACCAATGAAGAACCTTAGGGCTCTAGAGGCCAAGCTCTTGACCTGAGAGAACAACTCGGCAATTTGTTCCTTTAAGGTAACAACGTGGGTCCCCTTACGAAAGTGCATGCACCAAGTCCTGCTGTCTGACAATGCTGGTTTCAGAATTAGAACCCTGTGGTTTCTCCCCTGATCTCCATGTTCCTCAAGTAGACATCACCACTAGGGCAGACATCACCTGCACCGCAGGCTGCATCCCAAGACTTATACACGACCTCGCCAAGGACACAGGCCACTTCTTTAATTTTTTTTATTTTGGATCCTATACCATCTGCTCTAAGAAAAAAATAAAGACTTGCCAAAGGAGGACTGTGTTTTTAACTGGTACATTTTAAACATTTAATTTTAGATTCTGGCACCAATTTGCTCAGGGGTGACAGCAGAAGCTACATATCAGTGCCCTGCTTGGCTCACTAACAGCCTGCTATGCTCAGAACCCTATGTTCCCAACCCAGCCTCTTCCAAATGCCACCACCCAAATCCCCTGCAAGTCCTGACAAAAGCCAGATCTCAAATAAGACCTCAGGAGGAAAAAAAAAAAAGAAAACCTGAATTCCAAATCTTGGAGAACAACCAAAGTGAGGAAGGCCCATAGAGCACCAAGCCCAGCTTCTCCTGAGTGCATCCTCCGGAAGCCTGGCCAAGCTGGTCCAGGCACGCTGATACCTTTGTTTTCCACACACCTTCATCCAGTCCTCTATCTGAATTCCTCTAATTTCCAGCGAATTAAAATGCAGGCATACAGATGACTCACACAGGCCTGGGGAATCCCTGCCGGGAAAGCTCTGTAGAGCTTCTCTTCCAAGTTCCCAAATGGATTGGTAACTGTTTTTATGGCTTTCTGATGAAGTACAAAGTACCCCACTGGTTTTATTGGCCTCTGAGCCAATATCCAGTGAAGAGAAGTGCCTGGTCAGCCAATACCTGGCCAGCATTCACCCTCACTCACCTCAACACTTGAGTCCCATGCCCAGAGTGCTGGGAACAGCTGGTACATATGGGAAGATGAGACAAGAGAGAGGCCACGTGACCAGCTAGGAACACCTTTCATGTTATCCATGCCCAAACAAGCATTGAAAAATCCTCCTGATATTAAGTCAGTAGACAGATTTACCATCCCATGAGGAATGGCAAGTTTACCATCACTGGTGTATTTACAAGACCCAGATTGTTTGAAGTGATATTTGAACATGCAAATGACATTTGAATGTTTTGTAGATGTCAATTCACACTGAATATCTCTGCTACTTCTAGAGTGCTTGAAGTATAATTCATGCATTTCATGATTGTTATGGAACCTCACTGCACTTGGAGTCATGTTACAATATTTTCATTTCTCTTTACACTTGGTGGTCTTGTTTAATGCCTTAATGCATGCTCATCTTCCTTCCCTCTTTGCACTGCACTTCTCTTTTACATCCTTGGGTTAATCACAACCTAAGGACATGCAAAAGCCTTCATAGTCATAAAACCTAGTTATTTCAGCAAGGATGAGAGTTGCTCAGGAAACATGCTACTTAGTTGTTGGCAAAGATGTACATTGTAAAAATACCAACAACAGGACAACTGAAGAAAACAACAGCATCACAGCTAAGCAGGACTCCTGGGATCAGAATTGTCTGCAGGCCTTGGAGTTGGGTTGGCCAACTCCATTTTCGGAGAATGAAAGTTGATTGACCTCTAGTCAAAATAGATCAAGCAGAAAAATGTGGCAACTAAAACCTACCTTAATTATGTTGAGCCATACTTGGGCTTCATATTTTAGAATTCTGCAATTTTCTACTCCAATTTGATATTGAATATAGTTCTGAGAATCAGTTCTGGACACAGAAGATGGAGCCTTCCAGAACTGATGTCAAGATAGGTGTCTCATGCTGGGCAGTTCTGCCTCTGAAAGACAAATCCTCAAATCGTCTTATGGGGCTTTCCTGTTAGAATTTCTAGTAATTTACTTTTGTTTGGCATTTCATTTTGGGGGGGGGTCATTGGTTCATTTGTTTTTATTTTAATAGTCCTAGGTTTTAGCCCAGACTATCTCAAATGCTCAATCCTCCTGCCTAAACTAGGATTGCAGGCGTGGCCACAACATCCAGTCTGCTCCAACAATTTGTATTGCAACAAAACCCAAAATTCTGATGATGGTTATAATGATGACAATGGCATCTGCCCAGAGTTTGCCATGTGAGAAGCACTGTGCTTTCTTATGACATTGAGGTGAGCTACTAAACCTCTTTGAATCTTTGTCCTTCTCTAAAGCAGAATAGACTGTGTGTTAAACTTGTACATGGCAGGAGCTCAGTAATGGCTCATGCAATTCAACTCCTAAGAAGTCCCTCAGCCTAAGAAGCCAAGGAGAACATCATGATTTATAAGGCCACTGATTCTGCTCTCAGACATCTCCCACCGAAGGTTCTTTTCCCTGCCCATCCATCCCCCATTCATACATGACATCTCAGGCCATAGAACTTATCCATTTAAGAGGAAGATTGTGACAGGGGAACAATAGGCCTGAGAGGACTCTCCAAAGCCATCTCGAATCAGCATGAAAAGATTCACTTATGTAAGTTATCCATCAGGCCCTAAGTCAATACCCCCCAGTACCACTCTCTACCACATGATCTGAGTAAAATCCACAAAACAAAATCCATAGAACATCCATAGGTTAGCACTCTTCTGCTTGTCAGTGATAAGTATCTGGGGACATAAGTTTGTGATCCATTCCCTAAAAGGGGGAAAGCAGGCCCTTCAAATGGAAAGGCCACAAAAGGCAGTCCATAGAGCAGTCTTGTCTCTAGCCCTTAACCCAAACCCTCTCCCTGTACCTTCCAACCCCTCAAGATTAAGCTTCATGGCCACAGTTCCTCAAAGCCCTGAGCCCATCACATCAGTGAACAACTGAAGAACAAAGTTCAGATTCCTTCAACCCACCTCACAGCCAGGAGCCCCACCACCCCACCACCGCTTGACACTTCTACTTTTTTCATAGTTAATCTTCAGCTTTCTCTTTACTTTCGTATTCTATTTACTTTTATTCTACTTCCGGAGAAAAATATTAATGCATTTCTAAAGTAAATGAAGAAAAGTATCATGGGGCATATACCCTGTCCCTTTTGACTACTCTGTCTCAATTAAGAAGGAAGCTAAGATTTCTGCCTGTGAGCCACACCCACCGCTGCTAGGACATTTGGCAGTCCAGCTTCAAGTGCCCGAGAGCAAGCTGCTGCTGCACACAGAGTATACAAATGTCTCCTGTGAGGACCAAGGCTACAAACCAGGCATGCCACCCCTTCCTGGTTTCTTTGGGACAGCTCCAAAAAAGCCAGAGATGCCAGTGCAGTCTAATCACACAAGAACCTTCTCCCTAGATCTTTTCTAACACAAGATCTAAACTGACAGCATACATCTGGCCAGTCAGGGTGGAAGCCTGAAAGGGACTAGAAAGCCCAGCTCCATCTGCAGAGCTCCTGTAGGGAGTAGGACTAGAAAGAGCATATTTGGAACAGTCAGTTCTAGACAGGTGAAGGCATTTTCTCAGCTGATACTTCCCCTGTAGGCAATGTGTGATCCACATGGAGCACAGCCAAAATACTACCTTTGAGTGAAATTTTGCTCCCTGAAAATATTGGGGAAAACATTCATTGAGATGCATTGGCAGTGCTCCTCTAACTCAGAGGGCTTAGTCCCTGCAGTCGTGTATCTACAAAAGGAATGAAGCTGTCATCAGATGGATTGAACCGAGCAGCAGCAGGCCAGGGCATGGAAGAGCTGTCAGGGAATCTAGAGAACGCACCCCCCATTTCATGCTTTTCTGCCATGAGACCTTGAGAAAAGGCCTTAGCATTTGGGGGTTACCTTTCCCAGCCCCTTCATGGCATGAAAAGGGTAGTGAGGGCCCATGTGACTGTGGGTGGGAAAGGATCAAACTTTTGAAATCACTCAAAAGCATGATGTCTTCCTTACCAAAGGCTACTTTATGGATATAACTGAAGATATGCCAACACTTAATATAAATTCCAAGCACACATCTTGTGGCACTGGGGAATGACCCCACATCCTCATGCATGCTGGACAAGAACTCTAACCTCTTGGCCATAACCTCTTGGCCATATCCCAAGACCCTTGCATTGAGGTTTTTTGTTGTTGTTCTTTTTTTTTAATATACAGGGTCTCACACTTATGCCTAGGCCAGGCTTAAACCACAAGCCTCCTATGTCTACTTCCAGAGTAGCCATGGAATGCAGGCATGCACCACTATGGCTGGTCCCTTCTCTATGATTATTTTTGCCAAAATTCCATGGTTCCCACTCCCCTCCCTTTTACTTTTTTGTGCCAATCTAGGGCTTAATCTCAGAGTCTGGGTGCTATCCCCTGAGACTAGCATTCTACCACTTGAGCCATACTTCCATCTCTGGCTTTTTGGTGGTTAACTGGAGTCTCATAGACTTTTCAGCCCAGGTTGGATTTGAACTACAACCCTCAGATCTCAGCATCCTGAGTAGCTAGTGTTACAGGCAACCAGCACCCAGCTCCATGTTTCTTTTTAAGGGAATGGAATATAAACGATTATTGGGACAGTGCAAAACTACACAATGATAATTACTCTAAGGGAATGCTCTAATTTTATTCCAATATCTTGAAATCCTCAGAGATTAAACATATTATTCCCCAAAAATCAATACATAATTTAAAAAGAAAGATGACAGGGCATGGGAGATGAGCATTACGCTGCCCTCAACAACTTTCAGTTCACATGCACTTATACCCATATTTCCTTTCATAATGCCTCCTAATTCCCATAGCTTCTCTTACCATATCTGGAAGGTTCTCATGTTACTTCTCACAGATTATGACTGCTTTTCTATCCTCTATTGATGTTTACCTGCATGCCTGCCCTTGTTAAATTCAAACTTCAAAGTCATACTCTTGCTCTTTTCACTCTTGGCAAGAGCTCATTCCTGATTTGCCATGAGACTGTAACTCCCATGGAAATAGACATGGCAGAATTAAGCAGTCACAAGTATTTCAGGATTTCACTCCCAGGGGCCGGGAGTGTGGCCTAGTGGTAGAGTGCTTGCCTAGCATGCACGAAGACCCAGGTTCGATTCCTTGTACCACATACATAGAAAAAGCTGAAAGTGGTGCTGTGACTCAAGTGGTAGGGTTCTAGCCTTGAGAAAACCCAAGGACAGTGCTTAGGATATGAGTTCAAGCCCAGGACTGGCAAAAAAATTTTCACTCCTGTGTAGGGCAACAAGCCTGACAACAAATGTATTACATTTTTCCCATGTCCTTTTTTGGGAGAGGCATCCCAGGGGGATGTCACCATCTGACAATAAGGCACCTTAAGGAAGTAGAGAGAGGCTGAAGTCTGCTTAAGAAATCTCCCTCAGACCAGGGCCAAGAGCCTTCTAGACGTGGACATTCTGTGGGGTCTGAGACCTGGGACAAAATAATAGGAAACAGATGATGGGAGGTACTTATCTGATCAACCCCCAGAGCTCATTTTGAATACAGAAAAACAACTCAAGGCAAAACTGGGTCATAGATGTGATGGGGATACAATAGGGAGAAGGTTTTTTTTTTATATAGGTCTAGAAGTTTAAGTTTCCTACTTCATGGAGATTCATGATTTCAAACTCAGGTTCTTCATGCTAGGCCAAGGCCCAGATAAATGCCATTTGAAAGCCAAAAGGCAGATGAATCCTAGATTCTGAAGAAACTGTGGATTTAGGTGTCAAGGGACAGAAAATAGGCCATGGGACCCACTGATCTGACTGCCTGGCTATCATAAGATGGGATGCTGTGAGCTTGGTCACCAGCAATGGTGACCAGAATGGACATGGAGATATCCCCCCATACCCACCCCCAAATAGGCATGTGATAGAGGCCACACAGAAGCAGAGGCAGCTCCTGTGGAGAAACAGAACAAAGTCAACAGGAAGTACAGGCCTGCTGGATGTGGTGGTATGAACCTATAATCCTAACACTAGAGAGCCTGAGGAAGGAAGATTGAGAGTTCAAGACCAGCTGGGCTACACAGCAAGATCCTGCCCAGGAACAGAAAGGGGAAAGGCGGGAAGGGAGAGGAAGAAGAACTGGAGAGGAGGGGGAGGAGGGAAAGGAAGGAAAGGACTTTGAAGCCCAGTGATGCTTTGCACACATCTGGGTCAAGGGCAATCTAGAAAGGAAGCTTGAGAGGAGCCTCCCTCTGGGACCAGGAGAGCTCTCCTGGGAAAAGCCAGGGAAAAGATGCTCAGAGGTGGGTGGGAGAATTGGTACTTGGCCTGGTCAGTGAGTTCAGGAGAGGCAAAGAATGAAGGAGCCATGCTTAGATCTAACTAAAGTTCAAGCCTGAGACATGAATTGGAAATAAGGGGCGAATAGGATGGACATTACTGATTACTTCAACAGTCTTCACCCTTTACATCCAGAAACACAGGATTATATAGACCAGACACTAGATGCGCCTCATTTGAGCCTGATATGCCATCGTGCACCACACAGACAGCACATCTACCACCACCAATGAAAACCAGCACTAATTCAGAGACTACACAGCCTAGGGATTCTGCTCTTCAGAGTGAGCCCTCAGGAGCCATCTCCCCTAAATCGGTTTCTTCAGTTACTATTGTACTTGAAGGAGCTTCTTACAGAGATGCCCCATTGTTTGTCATTTATCTCTCATGGCCCCAACAATCCTAAAATGCAAAGTGCCTAACTGGATGACTTAACTTGCAAGAAGAAAATGCTTTGCCAATTATTTCAATGCCTTGTTTTATTGATGCCTCTGTTGCTGGGAACTGGTTGCGTTGCTGCACTAATCAATGAAGCAACTTCTCAAGTTCTGCTTTCCTTGGAAAGCTGATTTTAGCCCTTTCACTTGGTCTTCTGAGCAATGAGACCAACCTCATGCAGAGATGAGTCACTTCTACCACCTAGCTAGCTTCTCTCCATCTACCTCATCTTCCATCTTCATGGACCCATCTCATTGCTATGTAGGCTTTGGGAAGATACCCCCAACCACCTGTGACAGGTTGTTCTTTCACAGTTGAAGCATAATTGGCACCTTGACTACCTTCCAACTTTACCCTTTTAACTCAATGATGGATCTTCATGAGCACAGATCTCTTGGGTCCCTGAGAATTAATCAAGAAGATTTATTTTCTTAGTGGAAAGGTAAAACTGACTTCAGAAAACTGAAGCACAAAAGTTTTAAGTCAAGTAAAAGGCATAAACCAGTGGCTCATGCCTATAATATCAGCTCCTCAAGAGGCTGAGGTTTGAGGGTCACAATTCTAAACCAGCCAGGTCAAGAGAATTCCATGTACTTTTACCCCTAATTAGCCACTGAAAATCCAGAACTCAAGTGGTAGACTGCAAGCTTTGACTAAAAAAGCTAATGGGCAGTGCCCAAGACCCAATTTCCAGCTCCAATACCACACACACACACACACACACACACACACACACACACACACACACACACACACACACACACACACACACACACACACACACACACACACACACACACACACACACACACACACACACACACACACACACACACACACACACACACACACAATCTAAGCCAGTAGAAAACACATGAAAGTTTTAGGATTTTAATGACTTCAACCTTTTTTAAAAAGCATCTCCTAGATTCTATCCAATATCTCACCGTTCTTTAGCTTCTTTTCACTTCACAATGGGATTTAGTCAACAGCCAGCTGTCCCTTAGAACATGTTTCTAGTGTGGATATAAGATCACTGGGGCTAGGAGGAAGATCAAAAAAATGTATGTTCTACACTCATAAAATGCAGTCTTTTCATGCCTTTCAAAAAATTGTTTTAAATTCTTATCTGGAAGTTTACACCCAGTGGGACCATTTCTTTAAGGATTACAAAGCCTCAGTAAGAAGGCAGTGCAATGTACCTTCTACCTGGTGAATATAATGTAACCCTTCTATTAATTACAATAAAAATATATGGAAAAAAGAAAAATAAAGGCTGATATTAAACCTAAAAAAAGAAGGCAATGCATTATTTGCTTCAATATACAAATACTCACACTAAAAATATACAAAGAAAAAACAGGCCTGGAGTGTCTCTCTACCAAAATCGAATTCCAAACTCCTGCCAAGTGAGTCAGAACCACTGTACTATCAAAAAGACCTGTCTGGGATCCTGGCTGCAACCATCAAAGCAGAGCCCCTGTGGTCTTACTTTCTCTAGAGGTTTGTTGGGTTCCTTTACCAGGAAAGCTCTGCTCCACTCTCCTCCCAACCAGTGCAGGGTTCCAAAGTTAACATTGGATAATTCCAAAAGCATGTCATCTCCAATACATCAGCAGGCAGTCTTGGACCCCAAAAATTTCTATGCAGTAAGAGCAGGAATGCAATGGGACAAAAAGGTAGGGTAACAAAACATTATTGTGGAGAAAATGACTTGCTAGCCCTTGAGATCCATGAGACAAAAGCTGATCCTAGATCCTTCCTGAGCAATCATGGGTGGAAATGAGATCACTGGGGCACTGCATGTGATACTAAGCCCACAGAAACAGCCACCATGTTCCATGCATGGTAACTTCCCTTAGGTCTTACATGGTGAAGAGAGGAAATGCAATCCTGAAATGATACAAGAACTGAATTGATGTAACAGGCTTTTGTCATCTTATCATATTTTCTTTTATATTTCCCATTTCAACTGAAGATTTTTTCTGGTTTGGTTTTGTTTATAGCAAACAAATTCCATATAATATGCCGTATAATACTGGAAAGAGAAATATGTAACAATGGGTGGCAATACTTTGTAAGCTGATGTACACATTCCATTTTATTTATGTAATCAAAGGATACTATGTATAGTGTTATTTTAACAAATCTATTCCAGATCTTGCCAATAGTAAAATGGTCTTTAATACAAAGGAGCAACGTCTGTCTTGGGCATTAATGTTAATATATACAATCATTGCTTCACCACTGGACATATTTAAACTTAGGTCATTCTGGGTAAAAACTTAGGTCATTTCTGATGAAAGCAGAAAATCCTTCAAAAAATGATGTATACACACCTTAAAGCTAAATGGTGGCTAAATGCCCTGATTTACATATGCAGAGGCATTGCCAGTCCCGGGCTTGAGCTCAGGGCCTCAGCACTGTCCTTGGACTTTCTCAAGGCTAGAGCTCTGCCACTTGAGCCTCAGCACCACTTCTGGCTTTTTTCTGTGTATGTGGTACTGAGGAGTTGAACCCAGGTCCTCGAGCATGCTAGGCAAGCACTCTACCACTAGGCAAAACTCCTGGCCCCTACATCTAGATTTTTAAAAAACATTTCTGTGCCTTTACAGCTGTCATAACTCACCTATATTGACAGAAATGCTTGTATGATGACTAATTTTGAATCTCTTCCAAAATAGTCAATGAATTTTCAAAGTCATGACTTTTTATATTGCGTATTTAATTGGTTTATAAAATGGGTAGGTATCATTTCAGGGCTGAAGATATAAATCATTGGTGCTTGCCTAGCTTTGTGCAAGACACTAGGATATGCATGTGTATGTACGTGTATACATACATATACATAGAGAAAGATGTCATTTCACTAAATCACACAATTCCGAAGGCCAGTACAATTGTCATAAGGATATCTGAGAGAACAAACGGATTACATATGTCAGTAACTGGTTGAACCTCTGGGACATGAGGGCCAAAGTGCCCTTGCAGGGACTGGGCTAAACACAAAAACATGAGAAAAGGCCCATATTTTGTATTAGTAACACAGGGGTGAAGGATACAGAAGTTCATGCAGTAAGCCAATAGAATGATAGCTGTGTGGAAATGTTCTTGTCACTTGAAAGTACATACTGTAAAAAAAAATTCCTTGAAAGGAATTATACCATTCAGATTTTGATGTAGAAGGCTAGTTTCTATTGCCTCTCTACACTTAGGGAATGCCAATCTATTGTCATATCCCAAATATCTAGTAACTGTCAGGTATACTTAATGTTAAACTTCAATGCTATCTAGCCTTTGTTAGATGCCAGGATGTGTTATAGATTTGGGATAAGGGCATAGGGAAGTTAATCCAAAGAAGATAGGTGGTAGGATTTTTCTTTAGGTAGACATATGCCTGATACATATGAAATGAATGGGAAAAGATAAAACAGGTGAAGAAAAATCAACTCAGTAATCTAGCATCCATGTATGTTTTACCATTGCTCAGTACCACTGGCAATGAAAAAGCAGAATTGTCCATGTTGGCTTTCATTCTATAGATTCTACAGATCTTAGTGCGCTCAAAACTTTACAACCCCCCCCCAACATCCCACTTATACAATTAGTGAGTGTAACAAGTCACCTGTACAATCTCTCTCAAAGACAAATGTTGTCCCTTAGGTGCTTTGCAGACTCATCACATTTTCTCCCAATGAAATAGATTCCCACTCATGTCCAGCTGCTCCCCAGCTGTGTTCCTGGTTCCCAATAAAGAAATGGGAGACCACTCCACCCATAAATACTCCACTCCAAGTGTAGGCTGGGACTCAGCAAAGTGACATGTTCTCTTGCTTAGAATCCTGAGGACCACAGCAAATAGCCAATAAAAGTAGTTACTCAGATATAAAATACTTCCATGTGAATTTGAGGGTTTTTTCTTTTTATGATATCGCATTCCTTGCTTCAATTTAGTCCAAACCCATAAGGAAACTAGACCACAATGATAAAGACCATTCATCTTGGGTTGTCTATTTAGCCTAAGTAATTGGCTTCCCTCCATTGAACCTTGTCTAAATACAGGGAAAACAAAAGGTCCCAGAAAATCAACATCTGTAGAAATGGTCCCCATGGCATTCTTGAGTGATAACAAGCAAGCCATTCTGAACCACAAATATACTTGCTTACATCACTTCATCCCATTCTCCACCATCATGATTTCCTTCCAATCATCTGACCACATCTGGAGCCTCTCCTTCCCCACAGTGAGCTTGACAGAGCCAAAGCCATGAAGGGACACTTCCACAGGCTAGATCCTCATATTGGGAGGAAGAATCTCACCTCTTTCAGCATGTCCAGAAAGAAGTTCACAAGCAATCTGTCTTACCTTAACCTTTGGCTACCACCTCAAGAGCAAAGGAAGCACTCAGAAATGGGGCTTTAAAATTTATTGCTAGGAATGGCAATGCTAGACTTCAGGAATCCAAAAGAGTGGCTAGCCCAAGCTGTCACATGACTGTGACAGTGCTTAATAAGAGTATTACTGTTCATCACATTTGATCACTGAGTGTAGAGTCTATGCATACGCTGTTGCATGTCACTCACCAATGCAGGCGTGGACTCTCACTGACAGCTGTGTCCGAAGGATGATGCTGTGCTTTCTGCCCCGCCTAAGGAAGAGAGAAAAAAAAAAACCTGGTGTCAGAGCATTACTGGAGAGACACCCCTATGTTGTCAAATCAGCTTGAAAGTTTTGGTACATATCACCTGAAAGAGGTTCCTGATAAGCAGAACTACAAGACTCTGTCCTGATGCAGGATGTGTGGCAGACATCATAGGGATCCAAAGAAACCAAATAAGGAAGTTGGACCTCAATGGATTAGCCATGCATTTTACTGCCGTGTACCATCAGCTCCTGCCATTCACAGACTCTGGACATAGTTATGCTTGACCAGGTGGGGAAACTTTTTTAAACTGAGCTCATGAAGTGAAATTCTTGGAATGTAAAATCATAGTCTGATCATTCCCATACCCATTTTTAATTTTTTTCTTTATATACGGAGGGAAAAGGAACATCAGGAAATTCTTCAGTATATGAATTAAACGCTCTTAAGGCTTTTCTCTTATACTGTTACAGGAAGATGGAAGTATATCAGAAAACACTTCTTTTTTTTTCCTTTTTTGTTTTTTATTGTAATTAGTAAAAGGGTTACATGATATTTGCCAGATAGAAGGTGCATTAATTCACATACATTGATACCCTTTCACATGTCTTGGTACCCATTTCCCTCCCCCCACACACACCCCCCACAGAAAACACTTCTATTTAGCTTATAGACTTACCAGGACTACTTTGTAATAGAGCCTCTCAATGTCTGCTGGCTTCCTAGACTTGTGATGGTATTTGGAGAAAGGGAACATAGAACTTACCCAAGTACACTGTGGATACAGTCGTTCTAAATTCACAGTGGTGATTTCATCCATTAGATTTTTTAAATTCTTGAAGCCAGACAAAGACAAGCATGTTTTTAATTTATTATTCATGTAAACGAAGGAAGGAACCAGTTACACTGAATACAGCATCCTCTGGCTCAGCAGCTGCTTTTCTGTGGAGAATCTCCACTTAGACACCCTTCTAATTGCTGAAAGCCCTGTCCTCTGCCCTGATTAGTTTACTTGATTGTTTTACATTTTCTATGAATTGGATATTAGTTTCAAAAGAAAAAACCTTCAAGCTAGGTGTGGTCGTATATACCTACTATACAGCAACTTGGGAAGCAAGAAGACTGTAAGTGTGAGGCCAAACTGGGTGAAATACTGCCATGGATACATATAAGTGGTATAGAGATTGCCTTGGACTCTTGAGAATTCAGCCCCAGTACTGAAAAAAGGAAGGAAACAGGAAAGGGAAAGTCCAACAAATGTACAACATGATTCATTTACAGAAGCTTGCAGTTTGAAGAAACAGATTTCAGCAAGATTTTATTCACACACACACACACACACACACACACACACACACACACACAATAAGGTCTCAAAAACCCTACCAATAACACCCAACTCTGTGACCATACTATGAAAAACTGAAACTGCCTCTTGTCAGATCTGCCAAACGAGAATGAAGCCCTATGACAGATAGCAGCCATCAAGCACAGGTCTTTCCATACTGGAAGCCCAAAAGCAAAGAACCTGACAATGGCTAGCCCAACACCATTAGAAACAGTACATCCCAATCTTCAGCCTCCAGTTTTCTGTAACCCTCATCATCCTCAGTTGTAAGTTAGCCACACATGTCATCAAGATGCACCAAGAACTGAAGGATTTCAGAAAGAGCCAATTACTTGTCCCTTTAAAGAACAGCCAAGTTGCTTTCTGAATAAGTACTCTTTTCTCCTTAGAATTCTCCAGTCCAGTTTGAGGCATGTGTGGCAATTGTGCTGAAATTCCAGGCCCCTGAAAAAAAATGAAGATGGTATTCCTGAGAAAGTCACAGCAGACCTACAAAGACTGAGCTTGTGTCTTGAAGGCAGGTCTGAGCAAAAAGTTCACAAGATTCCATCTCAATTTATTAATTTTTTAAGCTGGATATAGAGGCATGCATCTGTCAGCCATGCAGGATGCATAAATAGGAGAATCACAATACAAGCAGGCCAAAGCAAAGATTTGAAACCCTGTTAAAAAGCTAACAGGAAAAAGAAAAAGAAAAACAAAAGAAAAAAGTTGGATCCAGAACTAATCTTCAAAGAAACAACCATTCCATTAAGAGATGGGCCAAAGACTTAAAGAGATACTTCTTTGAAGAAGAAATAAGAATGGCCTATAGATACATGAAGAAATGCTCGGTATCTCTGGCCATAAAAGAAATGCAAATCAAACAAGTCTGAGATTCCAAGAAATGCCCAAGATCAAGAAATCTAATAACAGATTCTGGTGGGGATGTGGCCAGGAGGGATCACTACTACACTGTTTGTAAACTCATTCAACCATTATGGAAAGCAGTATGGCGTTTCCTTAAAAGATTAATCAGAGCTCTCCTATGACCCAGCAATTCCACTACTTGGCATTTACCCAGTAATCCAGAAACAAAGACATACTAAACTAGCACGACAATGTTCATTGCAGCACCATTTACCATAGCAAAGATATGGAACCAACCCAGATGCCCCTCAGTTGATCAGTGGATCAACAAGATGTAGTATTTATACACAATGGAATTCTATGCTACTGTCAGAAAGAACATCACCCCATTTGTAAGGAAATGGAAAACTTGGAAAAAAGCATATTATGTGAAGTAAGCCAGACCCAAAGGAACATAGGCTCAATGGTTTCCCTCATTTGTAAAAATTAGTACAAACCTTGGGCTCTCCTAGCAGAGGATTACAATAGCTCCCTAGATACAAAAGGCCATATAGGATGAGGCTAAATGAAAGGACCTCCAGGATGTGGAAACAAGAGCCATATAATGTGTGATTGTTGTTCTTAATATACTATGTTATTTCTCATCTCTTTTGTTGTCCCTTGCTTATTCCCATATTGTTACAGTATCTTACTTTGTTATCTGGTACACTGTATATATGTTTATTTGAAATAGGATAGGGAAGGGGGAAAACAAGATCAGGGGAGGGGGTGAGGGGAGGGAAATGGGGACAAAAACATGAGAAGGGGTATAAATGTGTGTGAAATAATGCATCTTCTATCTGGCAAATATAACTGTAACCCTTCTATTAATTACAATAAAAAAAATGAAGAAAAAAGCTGGAAGCATGGCTCAAATAGTACAGCACCTGTCTAGTAATCACTAGGCCCTGAATTCAAATCCAAGTAGGCCAGCCAAATTAAACCATATACATATAACAAGACAGAAAAAGATTTATCTGAGGAGAGCTAGGTGCCAGTTGCTCATGTAATCCTAGCTACTCAGGCTGAGATCTGAGAATCACAGTTCAAAGCCATCCCAGGCACGAAAGTCTGTGAGACTCTTATCTCCAATTAACCACCAGAAAACCAGAAATGGCACTGTAGCTCAAATGGTAGTGGGATAGTAGAGGGATAGTCTTGAGCTGAAGAGTTCAGGGACAACAACCAGGCCTAGAGTTCAAGCCCCATGACCCCCCCCCCAAAAAAAATATATCTGAATTGCTCAAGAAATACTACCGGAAATCTGTCACTCACACATAACTCTTAAATCTTAAGATATACACTAATGTATAGAGGAAGGCAAAATTAACTCCCTGTAACTCTGATAGTTTTGATCTACTTTGTCTTTCTAGCCAATGCAGATTAGTAAAGACAATTTATATTTATGCATTTCCTTTGCAAATGTCCATCCTGCCATCTTTATTCACTCTAAAAGTCTTTCTGCTAATTCTTTCAGCTTCTCTTAGGGAAACAAACATATCATCTGTCTAAAAAGAACATATATCTGTCCAATAAATTTTCTTCTATGGAGGGGGCATTATAAAACTTTCAGAGTATAATCAATCAAATTCCCTCTTATAACTGAACATCATGTCAATACGAGTTCAGAAAAATAAGCATTGTTAACATTTTTGGAATGCTGATCATGTAGATTCAGATTCTAAATACTTTAGACAGATTTAGTCGTCACAAAATTCCTGCAATAGGCAACACTGTGGCCATTTTAAAGACTAAAAACTGAGGCTCAAAAGGGTTGAGTAACATGGCTGAAATCACATTGCCTCAGAGTGTGACTCAACATAGTTTAACCCCAGAACCTGTGCCAGTTGCCTTCTCTCAGACAAGTGTTCCGGGCTAGACTCTAGGAGGTACACCAAGTACTTACTGCATTAAGTCAGTAAAAACAAATACCACCTACATTTGCAATTTTCCACCTTTCCCGCAAACTCAAGTTTGTAAGAGAGGTTTGCACTGGAATCTCCGGCCTGCTGGCCCACCCTACGTCCTGCTCCTTTCCACTACATAAGCCAGCACATAGAAAGACAATCTCCCTGAATGTTCCCCATGACCCTGCTGCCCGTGACTGGCATGCTGAAGCTATCATCCCTGCCATGCCACACCATGGTGTAGCAGAGTTAAATCAGAATCCTCCAGTGCCAGGACCTCGGGACACAGAGGCAAGGACAAGTTAGCAGGACCTGAAACTCCCTCCGGACAGTCAAATTCCTTTCTTATCAGCCCAGCCAATGCCAGCCACCCTTCCATCGTCAGCACTCTCCATCTGGAGCCCATACCCAAGGCCATGGCTACTGCAGTGACCAGGGAACACTAGAACACAGTTAACGTGACTCAAGGAGACTTCAAGATATGAATTCCAAGACACAATGCTTCCATTCTGTCCCTGTCTCTCAAGAAAACTTATATTTTTTTTCTGCAACAATAACACATAAAGACCTTGAGATTAGAGCAAGTACTCAACATTATTTCTGGCACAGAACCAAAGGCTTGATCACTTCTTGTAGCCGCCAACAGAGAATTAATGCCCTCAAATTAACTCTTCAATCCCATCAGGAAGTTAGCTTATTATTATAGTCAAGGGTACAAATGTGTGTTTAACTATTCTGCAGTTGCCCAAAGAATACAAAGCTTTTGGTAAATCTCCAGAGCTTTAAGTCTCACCCAGCACTCTGCCCCAGGGGTGAAGAGATGATGGAGAATTTGAACAGTCATCTGTGGGTAAAAAGCATAGTGCTTCCCCAAAGGAATTTGCTCAGAAGATCAAAATCCAAACAAAACAATCAGTTGCCACTGGATGATCAGATACAGTCCGGTCTCTCTGGTAAACCACAGGTGAAAAACAGAGCTAGAAGCCAGCTATATGTGATCTTCTACCTGTTACTACATGAGCCCTCTGGCCTTAGTTCTCTCATCTGTTAAGCGGGATGATGATGCTGTGTACCTTCCCTGGAGAATGTGAGATTTCAACCAGTGAATGCAAGTGGCATGCTAAAGGCATACTCAGCATGTGGTAATGGCTGGACAATGCTAGGTAATAGTCTTGTCAGAAATGGTTCCATGTGGCTAGGCACAGTGACTTAGCCTTGTAATTCTAGCTGCTCGGGAGGCAGATATTTGCAGGTATCACAGTTCAAGTCCAGCCCAGGAAAAATGTTCTAGATATTCCATTTCAACCAATATAAAGTTGAAGATGATTTTAGATACATAGGAAACAGAGAAGAGAATAACTACCCAAGCTAACTGGGGCATAAATGCAAGATCTTGTGCAAAACATACACAAAAAGCAAAAAAAAAAAAAAAAAGCATGGCTCAAGAGGTAACTACTTGCCTAGGAAATGCACAGCACCAGGTTCAAACCCCAGTACTACCAAAACAAAAAGTGCTTCCAGCTACTCCCTCTCCCTCTTTTTCATTTCTGCCTTGTTCTCTACCTACTCTCTTTCTCCTTCTGTATGGCTAACTTCATTTTAGTCTGCATGTCATCTCTCCTTTCTTCTTCCCTCTCTCTTCCCCTTTACTCTAAGTGATGTATGTGCTATGTGCTATTACTTGATACTTTCTGTTCCTCATGTCAAATTCAAGGGATACTCTCTGTTCCTTGCATCAAATTCAAAGAATTCAATATGGCAACTTTTACAAGGGACTGTGATGACGTTTGTCCCTCCTGTATGTAACTCTGGGTTTCTAGACTCTGAGTCACTCGCTTTGCAAGACATAAGGAGTTCCAAGATACACAGAGAAATCTTTTTTTTTTTTTTGCTTGTACTGAGGTTGAACAGAGGGCCTCACATTCTCATTTAGCACTTGTCCCCTCCATGCCAGCACTCTGCTGCTTGAGCCATCCCTCCACTCCTGACCTTTTGGTGGTGGTGAACTGGAGATCAGAATCTCACGGACTTTTCTGCCCTGAGCTGGCTTCAACCCACTATCCTCAGATCTCAGCCCCCTGCATAGCTAGGATTACAGGTGTGAGCCAAGCACCCAGCTCATTCCTCAGTATCTTTTAAGACCATGTGACATATAATTTAGAGACCATATCATCCACCTGGGATAAATATATAACTCCAGTCTTTTTAGGGATCTGTTCAATGATCACAATCTCATTAGATGTTTTCATTGTCCCAGAAAGAAGCATCTTGTCCAGTCACAGACACTCTATACCCTATCCTAGGAACTCATCTAACATGTCATCTTTTGTGTTTGGTTTCCTTCTCTTAAGCCAATGTTTTCCAGGCTCATCTGTTTGATATGTGTCCACATTTCACTTCTCATTAGTAAATATTCCATTGTGTATATCCATGATAGATACTTGGGTTGTTTCTACTTTGGATAATTATAAATATGGGTACAAGCATTTTGGGTAGTTTTTATTTAGACAAATTGTGTCATCTCTCCTCAGTTATCTAGCTAGAAGAAACATGGCTTGAGTGATATAGTAAATCCTATGTGTAACATTTTAAGAAACGCTCAGCCTATTTCCAAAGCAGCTGCAGCCACTTTACATTGCCACCAGCCATGGATGAATGGCCCAATTTCTCCACAGTCTCAACACAAGCCACTGTCTGTCATCATCCTCAACAAGCCATCAGATGTCAAGTGCTTTTGACTGATGTTTTTTCCAATGACGTACAACATTGAACATCTTTTCATGTGCTCCTTGGTCACTTGTTTACCTTGTTAGCTATTTTTACATATCTTACTGGGCTAAATATCTATTTAAACCCTTTTTTCCTTTTCTAATTATCTTGCTATTGAGGTATAAGAGCTCTACATATTCTGGATATATTAGATATATGATTTACAAGTTATATTTTTTTCTCCTGTGGCTTATGTTCCCACCTTACCACTGATGTCTTTTGAAGTACAAGTTGTCTTAATTTTGGTGGAGTCCAATTTGTGTGTTATTTAGTTCATGTACTGGTGAATCCGTATCAGAGACTGTTGTTTAATATATTGTGATAGAGGCTTCTGCTTTCTCTGAGAAACTTTGTTTCACATTCAGGCCGTGCCTCATTTTTTTTTTTCAAATAACATTTTATTCATTTGTTTTAAAAAGTTTCATATATTTGATAACTCTTCTCCATAAATAGTATTTGATGGGTGTAATATTTTTAAATTGTTGGGGGGGGGGTTTCCAGTCCTGGGCTTGAGTTCAGGGCCTGAACACTGTCCTTGGACTTTTCAAGGCTAGAGCTCTGCCACTTGAGCCTCAGCACCACTTCTGGCTTTTTCTATGTATGTAGTACCGAGGAATCAAACCCAGATCTTCGTGCATGCTAGGCAAGCACTCTACCACTAGGCCAAACTCCCAGTCCTTAAATTGTTATTTTTGAATACAGCTATCCTCATGGAATACTTTAATGAAGCATAAATTCATTTCTTACATGAATTGCTGAAATACCTGTTTCTACATTGTCTGAAATAATAGAGTACTTCCTCTTGCATGCTTCATTTTTAGTTTCGGTTCTAGATCTAACCCTCTCTCTCTCCTCGTCTTCCACACTCGTCTGCCCTACAGGGACACCCATCCAAAGCTCCCAGACAATCCTGCTCTCCCTTGTCAGCTCTTCTATCCTTCTTTCCTCATGTCTGGAGACACCCTAAAAATCTCCTCTGAGGTGCCTGGCCTCACTGCCTCCTCTTACTGCCTGTCTTTGTGGCAAGCTGTTCTCCACTGCTTATTGTTTTGGTGTCTTCTCCTTTCTTGATGAGGCAGACACTACTGGCTACGTATGCAATAACTACAATTTCATTAGGAGCAACAATATACACCCATCAGTGAACATCAAGTGTAAGTTGCTGTTGGAGCTTCTGGAAGGTGCTCTAAGCCTGCTATAACCAACATTTGCTCTTTACGTCTCCCGCCTGAGGCAGGGACCAGTAGCTGTTACTCAGTATTCATAGTGAATGGGGCAATGATGTTACCTGGACACAATTGCATATTGCATCTTGCATCCATGAGCTGAAGCAGATTCTTCCATCCTTTTCCGTCTTTCTGGGGGGCTGGGGTGGAGAGGAGATGATAAAAACTAAAGCAGCCATTCTGACCCCAGAGATGAGAATCTCATTTTGAGGATGCTATAGCTGTTTCACCCTTCTTATAGAGTGTTGCCTATATCTTGACTCTCTACAAGAAAATAAGCTTCTCTTATTTTACCCAACATGCCTTGGGGATTTCCCAGTTTGCAAAAAAGAGAAGACAGGATTCTAACCATGACTGCCTGCCTTGATGTCGGAGCAGGAACAGCCTTTCTGTAATTACATAAAGCATGGAAGACTAAAGACTATTAGCAGAAGGAGAGGATTAGCCTGGCTTCCAAGGAATATAGTAGAATCAACATACTGTCCTTCACACTGTCTACTTAGCTATGGTTTGAGGCTTATATAAAAATTTCCAAGTAGAAAAATTCCTCATTCGCCCCCACCACTCACTCTCTCACCCATGGTTTTGCAAGTAACATGTGACATGTTACACAAAATGAGCCCCCATTATGGACGTGTCTATCTAATGTCACATGCACATTTCATTCTCTGGCTTTACTCCACACCAGCAGTCTCCCTGCTTCCCCCTTTCCCCTACACTGTTCCAGGCCCCAGTCTCTCTTCTCATCCCCAAACCAGCCACAGTTGACAGATACCAGATCAAAGTGTTTCCTGCTCCTTCACTTTCCTCCCACTCACCCCTAAGACAGGCCCCCTCATTACCTGACAAACTGTGAAAAGGCTCCCTTCTTTGCAGGCCATTTCTCCTCTTCCTGACTCCAACCCCCGCCCCCCCCAGCCGCCCAGCTCAGGCCCCACTCCTACCTGACTCCATCTTTGTCCCATCACATGAGCCAGCATTCGGAAACAGCATTGCCAAGTTAGGGTGGGAGCCAGTTCCATTTTTCTGGCTACTTCAGACTGTTCAAGACTGCTGCCCTGCTCCTCCATGGTTCTCAACTCTTCTCTGCACAGTGGCATCAGCTGAGGGGACCTGAAAACTCTTCCTTGCCTGGGCCCCACTCCCATCTCTCCCTGGGCCAATGGCTAGGCATGAAAGGGATGGATTGTTAACTGTCTTCAGGTGTTTACAATATTCTCCAAGATTGCAAACCCAAGTCATAGGTCTCTGACCAAACGTCTGATCACCTGGCTTAGCTTTTTTCTTTCTTTCTTTCTTTTTGGTCAGTCAGTCATGAGGCTTGACCTCCAGGCCTGGGTGCTGTCCTTGAGCTCTTTTGCTCAAGGCTAGCGTAACTCCACTTCCTGGCTTAGCTTTTTAAAGAGCAAGATTCTAAGTTCCACACCAAGCCTCCTGAAGCCAGAATCTAGAGAGACTAACATTTCTAAGCAGCTTTTTTTTTCCAGAATCTTCTAAGCCAGCTGGCCTAGAGCTAGCCCAGAGCTGGTATGCAGGTCTGGGTCTTCCTACTCGGCACTACACTGAGCTCACCTCAATGGTTCCTGTTGTTGAAAGCCAGCTTCTCCCCCTCCACAACCAAAGCACATGTTGCTGCTCAGTATTTGGAGCCTACTGCAGTCTTGGAAGGCACAGACCGCTCACCACAGGGCTGATTTGATGGCCTCAGCTGATGCTGATGCACGAGGGAACAGGGAATTGCTCTCCTGCCTGTAGCTTGGGTTGGGGATGCAGGGGACTCCTGCTTGCTTTCCTTGGGTTTCCAGCTGCTGCCTTTTAGACTCAGACTCCAAATGCTTTTCGGTGATAACTGCCTTCACAGCCCTAGAAGCTCGGGGAATGGGACAAACGTGTGATTAGATGGGGCTAGCTTTCATACTAGACTCAAAGAAGTGGAAAATGCTTCTTTCCCCTTCAGCCTTGACATTCTGAAAGGCCTCTTGGAGAATGGGCTGAAGAATGAGAGGACACTGCACACAGTCAGCCACAAACTGCAGGAAGCTCATGGACCCTTCACATATGCACCTGGGCTCTGGAACTGCCGCTTGTCAAGGGAACACCAGAGAGCCAAGCCATAGCAGGCCTCAAATTGGCATATTCTTCTAGGTAGGCCTTCCCCACAAGTCTGGTGGGATCCATCCCCTGCAAGCAAGGTATCCTTCCTCACAACCCTCCCACCCATGCAGAGGATGTCACTGTGTGTGGAGTGCCTAAGGATTGGTGCAGCACCTCTGACTTCTTCCCTTTCCTTCCCCCAATACTGTGGCCCTCTAGTCCCCATCTGCTGCCACACCCACATTCCCAAGACCATTATCTCCCCACAAGACCACCATGACAGTGGTGTGGGCTGGCACGAATTTCCGTGCAAAGGCGCGGGGTGGTGACAAGCCCCTACCATGGTTCTCTTCACGAAAGTGCAACATCTTGGAATGCTTGACCTGCACAGACTTGGTCTAAAATTCAATAATTCTTATTTCACTGTGTCATGACCCACCCCAAATTCTGCTGTTCTGTCATCAGCTACTGGGTATTGTTAGGTTTATTGATTTGTCATCAGATCTCAACCTCCTAAGTAGCTAGGATTACAGGCATAAGCTACCAGCACCTGGCCAACTACTGGTTTTTAAATATGAGCTGAGGGTTGGGTACTGGTATAATGTTCTCAGAGAATTATCACACTGCTTCATAACAACCGGAGGGGACAATATTGTGATTAGATCATCCCTACTTAAAAGGAAGCTGAGGTGAAGAGGAGAATCCACATTTCCATGTCACATAGCCCAGGATTAACTGCAAAGCTTGTGTCCTTCATCACAATACAATGCTGCCCTGGGGTGCCAGACACCTCCCTCCAGAACCCCTGCTTTTACAGGGAGCAAAATGGGATTGGATAATATTTTGTCCTTAGAAGTTTTACAAATGTTCTCAGTTTGTGAACTCTCAGAAGAGTAGCAGCATCAAGGTCACACAGTGGCAAAGTCAACATTATCTAGAGGCTTCTGTTTCCCCTGCACTGTGCTATGTCTGCTAATTCTCTGGTCTTGAAAGGCATAAAAAGACCTTGTTCTGTTTTATTCACATTATAATTGCTTTGTCCTTCGCTATTAAAATCTTTCTCCCCTTCCCTGGTTAGCAATAGCCTGAGTGATCATTCTAAACAAGTGAGTTAATTTTTAGCTTTGGCATAAAAAAGCAAAGTAACAGACAAGAACAGAGATACAAATTCCTCTAGGACGAAAGCTCTCCCAGAACACACTGCAGGCAAAAATATCATAATTGGGCCAAGCTTGGTGATACACACTTATGCAGCAATCCCAGAACTCAGAAGACTGAGATGGAAGGATCATGACTTTGAGACCAGCCTTGGCTACCACAGTCTCAAGTACGCATATTCATTAGGTGGTCACAATTCTTAGCAAACATCTTCCCATAATTGTTACAGAGAAACCAGAAGCAGAAATAAAATTTCATTTGGTAAGTTCATCTCTCAAAAGAGCAATTAACTAGGAAATAATTGTATTTGAACTACCGATCATGGGAGACAATATGAGCCTCAGACATTCAGTCTTTGCCAAAAGCCACACCATCACATCTTGGAACAGACCTAGGAGGGACTTTCAGCCATACTGGAAATGCATTCTGACACCTGCACCTATGGGGCTGGGAGCGGGGAGGGGAAAGGAGAAGAGGGGAGGGAGGAGAAGCTCAGCAGCACTGCCTGCTGGCCAACCCTCCGGGTCCACCTTGTGCTTTGGTTCTCAGCTGAGAGAATGGGGTGACAGCTCACAATGCCATCATCTTCTGCAACCCAGGACAGGGACAGATGGATTTCAGAAGATCAGGACGGGTGAGTAATAATGTTTCATCCTAAAAGTTTTCCAAAGATGGCAATATAACTGTAACCCCTCTATACATCGAAATTAAAACAATATATTAAAAAAGGTTTTCCAAAGAATGGATGGCACTAAGGATGAAGACCCTATCAAAGACATAAAGCCCCAGTCTGAGGTGAGTTTGAAATCCATTTGTCAAATGTGGAGTTACCTAACATCTTTCAAGCTCTCTACAGTTTCCATGTCTTAAGTATATCCTTCTTGTCACACTATCCTTCATGTTTACCTGAGCAAAAGACCTTAAAGGAAGAGTTCTTAGAACTTAGTTTCAGAGAGTTGAGCCTGTCATGGCAGGGAGGGGGTGACAGAGCTAAGCTACTCACATCATAGCAGCCAGGAATGGGGGAATAAGAGGGGGGAGGGGTTGTGCTCACTGGCTTCCTGTTCCCCTTCTAGGCACCCAGTCCCTCAGCCTATAGGATTGCACAGCCCACAGCCCACATTCAAGACAAGTCTTCTCTACCAAGTCAGTGTTCTCTGAAAACACCCTCTAATGCACCAGGTGTGCTTTGCTGGTCTCCTAGGTATCCCTCAATATAATCAAAACTGATATCACGAGGCTATAGAATGGACTTATGACAGAAGAGGAGGAAAAGGAAGAGGAGGAAGAGGAGGAGGAGGAGAAGGAAGGCAAGGAGGAGGAACAGGAATGAGATCAACCTTGGGGAGTTGCCACAGGACCTCCTGGCTCACCAGGAACAGCTGTGGGGGACCTTGCAGTATCAGGAGACAGCTATCACCAGCAAGATACACTGCTAGTGATGGAGCCACCCTGCCATGTGCCTGGAAGTGGCATTTTAGACCATGACTGATAACCCTATATGAACTAGCCTTATGTCACCAAAGGTGGAAATGGACATGTTGCATAGAACCTGAAGTGTCTTTGCTCAAAGATCTGGAGGTATAAGAGGGGTACAGACACAGAAGTCAGCATACCTATGTACCAACCTGGCCCTGTCTTTTTCCCTGAATAAGGTGTGGGGGTGGAGTATTGGCCCTAAGCTTGAACTTAGGGCTTGTGTGCTGTCTCTGAGCTCTTTAGCTCGGGCTAGCTCTCTACCAATTAACCGGCTCTTAGGAAAATTGAATATTAAGCAAAGATAACAAATTAAGGTGACAGTGTAGTTTTTGGTATAGTAGGTGCACATTAAGTGTTCGTTTCCCATTATTTATATTTATCTAATATACTAGTATTATTTTTCCTGGGCTGCCATCTCCATATCACTAAGGTTTAGTTAGACAGAGAATCTCATCAAACAGAATATGGATGACCCCAAGTAAAGACATTCCTCATCTACTCACAGTAATCCTGGGTTCTGTTTGATCAATGGTCCATGAAATTATCCAATTAGACTGCCATCAGCCAGCATTCTGACAGCTTACATAAAAGGGTATCATTGTCAGATACATTATTTTTTAAATATCCCCCAAATCTACTCATCTAATAAAGTTCATTTTAAAATGATGGTGAAGCTGGACATGCAGCTTATGTCTACAACCCTAGCTACTCGGGAGGATACAATTTGAGGCCAGCCTCAGCAAAAAATTCACAAGACATGTGCCCAGCTGTGCAAGATGCCTAAATAAGAGAACCATGGCCCATGCTGGCCTGGCCAAAGAGTGAGACATATTCCAAAAATAACAAAAGCAAACAGACAAAGGGAGAAACTGTGCCTGGGAAGTACAAGGGCCTGGATGCAAGTCATAGAACGGGGGAGGGGGGGGGCGGGGGGTGTCTGGTTTTATGGATAGACTCTCCTTAAGTGTGCTGCTTATCTGTGCTGATGCTGCCAATATCCACATATTCCTATGTCCCTGAGAAAATGCTGGACACTATACTCAAACAGACACAATTCTGCCTTTATGGGTTTTTTTAGCAAAGAGAAAACGAACCATTAGAGGAAAAGTGACCATAATTGTGAAGGAAATGATAAGAGGGGGAACCCAAGAAGTACGAGGATACACTGGTACATGCTTTCCCTAATTCTTTGAGCTCCTTATGGAAAGCCAGTATTCTCATGAAGTATAGCTGTATTTTGAACTTAGACAAGGTAATGTCACACAACACCTGGATGTCTCTGAATATCACATTGAGACAAATGCACATTATTTAAGAAGCATCAGCCTGCATCGGAAGCTCACCTAGGAATCACTGATGGTATCAAAAATGGACATAGTTGGAGAAGGATCAGGGGCAGGTAAGGAGGCTAGGCCCCACCAGAAGGCTACTTCAGCATTCTCATAAGAACATAAATGGTTGAATGTGGACATATTCCAACTGAGTTCATTTTCTGTGCACATCTCTGGTCATTGTTGTTTAATGAGTATCACTTTATTTTGGCTCCATGATCAGGAGTATTAAGCAAAACAGATGTAGGCTCAAAATAATTTGATATTAATCAGCATAATAATTATTTTTCTCCACAATAATGACTTTAAAAGATGACATGGTATTAATCTATGTACTAAGGCCCCTGCCAAGAAAATTAAATATCCAGTAAATAGTTGAAGACAATGTTTAAAACAACTGTCAGAGTCTACTAAGATCTGGGAAATAATGATTTACTTATGATACAAGAGATTAAAAATAACTTAGAAAGTAAATGCCATGCGCATGTTTATACTATACCAGAAGGGGTTTTCAGGGTAGGTTAGCTCCAAGAAAAGTCTCTCAAGTGGGGTGCCAGTGGCTTATATCTGTAATCCTAACTACTCAGGAGGTTGAGATCGGAGGATTACAATTTGAAGAGTCCTCAAGACTCTCCTGCCAATTAACCAGCCAAAAATCTAGTCTAGAGGTGTGGGTCCAGCAGTAGAGTTCCACTTGTGAGTTCATGAGGCCTTGAGTTCAAGTCCCAGTACTGGGGACCAAAAAAAAAAAAATCCTTCAAAATGAAATAAAGTCTGATCACCAGTGATGAGTCACTTGCTTTGCCCTGCTTGTCGACAATGAGTAGAGGTCAAAGCCATGGCATTCTGAAGCCTCAAGCCTCAAGTGGGGTCCCGTCAGCAGACATGAGACTGCTCTTACCCAGCATCATCTTGGAAGCCTTCCAGTTCATCCCGCTGCTCCGCCAGTGTTGCTTCCAGGTCTAGGTAAGTGCCATTGTGGGACAGTTGCAAGGTACAGTCATCCAGCTGCAAGAGAAAGAGTGGTATTTATACCCAGCCTGTTCTCTGGAGAGAAATACCCCTATCTTACACTCATGTGATTCTAAAAAGCAGGCGATATTCTGAACTATGAATCATAAATAGAAGCAGCAGCATGATGTATGATGTAAGCAGATGGGAGCTCACTGGTGTCTAGTGGACAGGTCAGTGTCCGTTAAAAGACTGGGGATAGCCAAGACCTGCAGCCCACGTCACACCCAGAGGGACTCATGGGGAAGCTGTGGATGTAGGAATTAAGATGCTGATGTGGGGGTGACCATTTGATTAAGACCTATGGGGTTTGGAAGGCCAACTTGGTGGGGAGAGCATAAAGCTTCTTTTCATAATGAACACTGTACTTCCTTTTCTATGGTCTTAATTAGCACATGACAAAGAATTGTTATTCCATCTACAACTTTTTTGCAGTCAAACTGGAAGAAACATTGTCCATCTGAATGGCAACATATGCAAATTACAACACATCATAAAGGACACTAGGTCTCTTCCATGCTGGTCTCATTAAAATAATAATAATAGTAATTTAACCAACCTGTTTAATAATCTTCCAGGCCCTCTTATAAACATATGACTTATTAAGTTCTTTGATTCCCATAAGAAGTCTTTGTTTCATTGTTAATCCTTTTTATTTTGTGCCAGCACTGGGGCTTGAACTCAGGGCCTGGCACTGTCCTTCAGCTTCATCACTCAAAGCTAGCTCTCTGCCACTTGAGTCACAGATCTGCTTTTGACTCAATGATAGTTAATCAGAGGTAAGATTCTCAGGAACTTCCCTGCCTGAGCTAGTTTGGAAATGCAATCCTCAAATCTCAGCTTCAGAAATAACGAAGAATACAAATACGAGTCACTGATTCACAGCTTTGTTAATATATTTTATAGGTTTAAAAAAAAAGCCCCAAAAGAAACCAAGTTACATTCCCAATGGGACTGTTTGGCAAATGGTACAGTGAGATTTGAATGCCAGCAGTTTGGTATCACTCTGTACCCTTTCCATAGAACAAGACTCAACAAGGGACTTGAAAACATGCTTGTAAAATTCAGCTGGTAATATGTACCAATCCTGGGCTTGAGCTCAGGTCTGGGTGCTGTCCCTTAGTTTTTGTTTTGTTTTGTTTTTTTTCTCTGAAGGCTGATGTTCTACTTCCAGCTTTTAATGGTTAATTACAGACTTTCCTGCCTAGGCTGGCTTCAAGCTATGATTCTTAGATCCCAGCCTCCTGAGTTTCTAGGACTACAGGTGTGAGCTACCAGTATCTAGCTGGCTTACCATGGCTTTTAGTATAGTTTAATTAACTGTAAGTCGCTATAATTAATAGAAATAATGCTTCCTCAACAACTGACTCACAAAATTCCTGAGGATTTCACAATGAATATTTAGAAGACAACACTATCCCTAGGCAAGGGACCAGCACTTACAGATCCTGGCCTCCTTGGTCAGTTAAGGCACCTATGGTGTGGACAGCAGAGGAGATTTATACAAGGGATGAGACCCTGACCTAGCTTTTAGATCTGTCATCCCTGCCTAAGTCTTGGGGCAGAAGCCATGGCATGCTGACATCCATAGATGTCACCCCCTCCATAATGGTACCAGTGGCTATTTTGCATGGCACCGACATCCTGTACCAAGGGACTGTGCTTCTGACCTGTCAGGCCTCTGCTCTCCATGTGCTCTAAGCCAGATGCAAATCACAAAATGAAGTCCCACAATCTGAGGATCATGATTTGAAGCCAACATGAGCAGAAAAGTCCCCAAAAGACTCTTATCTCCAATTAACCACTCAAAAACTGGAAGTGGAGCTGTGGCTCAAAGTAGTAGAGCATTATCCCTGAGCAAAAGAGCTCAGGGCCAGTGCCCAGGCCCTGAGTTCAAGCCCTACAACAGCCAAATAATGATAATAATAATAATAATAATTTTTTAAAACACTAGACACTGTTGAAAATGAACTATAGAACATGTGAGTAGGGATAGAAGGAAAAAACTGGGAGAGAGAATGGGAAGGAGTGACATGTACTGTTTACCTGACTTATGTAACTGTAATCCTCTGTGTCACCTTTATAATCATTTTAAAAATTCAAAAAATATAATTAAAGCCAGGTGCACAGTGGCTCACACCTGTAATCCTAGCTACTCCAGAGGCTGAGATCTGAGGATCAAGTTTCAAAGCCAGCCCGAGAACAAAAGAACCTGAGACTCTTATCTCCAATTGACCTCTAGAAAACCTTGGCTCAAGGGTAGGGTGGGAGCCTTGAGCTGAAGAGCTCAAGGACAGGGTCCAGGCCTAGAACAAGCCCCATGACCCACAAAAAAAGAAATATATATATATATATGTATATATATATAATTTTAAAAAATAAGGGCCAGGAGCATGACCTAGTGGTAGAGTACTCACCTAGTATGCGTGAAGCCCTGGGTTCAATTCCTCAGTACCACATACATAGAAAAAGCAGGAAGTGGTGTTGTGGCTCTACTGGTAGAGCACTAGCCTTGAGAAAGAAAGCCCAAGGATAGTGCTCAGGCCCTGAGTTCAAGTCCCGGGACTGGCAAAAATCTTAATAAATAAATAAAATAAACTGTCAAAATGTATATAAAATTCTTCCTAGGATCTATCCCTGCACAGACTCAAGTATCTTGCAGAAAATCACCCAAATCTACTTCCTAAAAAAAAAGATGATTTCCTATGCTAGATGTCATACCCTGGGCCCTTACTAGACAGGCAGGACCTTGACAAATTTTATATTTGTACTCATTGCACATGCAATTGCAAAAGTGGCATCTTGTCGATCAGGAAGCACGTGGAGGCCAGGGTAACAACTCAGGCCCTTAGAAAATGAGACTTGTGACACAAAGGGGATTCTAATAGCCTGATGGCCTGGTGGCTGACACAAACAAGTCACTGCACACTCTCCAAGCTCCACTTCATCACTGCACCCCAGGCATGTGAGATTAATATTTAAACCATCACATGAGCCAAGAAGCAAAAGAAAGGGCTTGTTGGCTGGACTGACACAGTGAAAGTAAGATCCCCCAAATCCTTTGGGGGTGGGTGAGAAGGTTCTGCTCTGGGTATCATTTCTGTAAACAAAGTGGTAAGTACTCTTACTGATTTCTTCTACCTTCTCAATGATAATTAGGTTATAAACTTCTAAAACACATGTCCAAAGTGAATGGAGAGTGACAGCGAGTTGATTCCAATCAGATTATGATAAAAGTTGGACAGAAATAGCTAAGCTTCCCCCCACAGAGTGAAGGACTCAGACCCCTCCCTGCCTGCCCAGCCCCTGACCTCAATTCCTGCTCACAGCCAGGCAACCTGATCCCCTCCCTTGGCCTCTCATGTCCAATGTCTTCCCAGATGACTTAAGGGCCCTGGAATTTCCTGACTCCAACAATTTTCATGTCAACCCTAATCCCCTGGCAGCATGTCCCCCGTGCTCCTTTCTTGGTTATAGGTTTGGTGGCCAGGACATTGTCGGGCACTTCGGGACATAAGACAAAGCAGAGAGCCATGTGGGAAGATGGTGTTCTGGGGCTATTAGATGAGGGTGTCCATTAGGGAATGTAAGGGCAGTGACAGTGGCATGGCAGGGAAACCTCCTATCAGGTAACAGGCTGTCAACCTGTGGCCAAGATTCTAGCATGGGGGTTGGGGAGAGTGCTCAGGAGGGAGCCAATCCCAGAGCTGTACAAAAGGTCCTTCCAGATACCCTGCCTCTTGTGCTGCTCCCCCTGAGTCACCACACCAGATTAAAATAAGTCCCCATTGTCTGGAGACAGAGAAAGAGCCCTCCAATCCTTGTAAAGAGGCTGTGCGAAGTCACGCTGAGACTCTTTTGACTGTTCCTACAGACAGCATGCTCAAAAAGAATAAACAGACTCACCATCCCTGAAAATACATCAAACATCTAGGACAAGGCTGATGTCACGTCTCGATTTATATATTCTTTCCCTTTCTTAAGCCAGTGAGGTGGTGCGTCACTGGGGCAGTTTAATGATTATCTGGGTTTTGGCAGGAGGTCTGCAGCCAACTCCGGTCGAGGTAATAAAAATTTCTATGTAGCCCTGAAATAGATTTGCACTGAACCAGTCTATAAATACACATGGAGACTACCCTTTAAACTAATTTTGGTAGTAGTTTCATAGGCTGATTTTTAAAAGGAAAAAAAAAAGGCAGTTTAAAAAATTGTTCTAATCAATGTCCTCTGACTACACTTCATATTTTGTGATTCCTTATAAAAGCAACAGAGACAAAAAAATCAGACTTAAATTACAAACAAAAACAATGTAGGAAAGAGAGCTTTCTAAATATGTTATTAAAAAGTGACGCTACATGCCCCTTCTTAATAAAAACCAACACAAAATCCTAAAGTACACATTTAGAATTTTATACGCTATAAATACCCTTTCCCCTACTATGCAGAAGATAGCAAGATCAAATCCTGGACTTGCCCTATGTCTACCATTCCGTGGATAGTGACGATGCGGTACTCTCTCCATTATCCTTTAATGTGAACATTTCCCCGTACCGATTCCTTTTAGATATCCATGCACATTCACTAAAACCAATATTCAGTAACATCATTACTGAACATGTCAGATATTGTACTTTGACATGTTCCCTAAACAATACAGCATACGAACTATTCCCATGATATTCCTATTGTGTTAGGGATTATTAGTAACCTAGAGATGACATACAGTACACCAAAGGATGTATGTATGCAGGTTAAACGCAAATAACATGCTATCCTACTTATGGCACTTGCCCAGCCACAGATTTCTGTCACCTACAGAAGTAGGTGGGAACCAACTCCCCACAGATCCCAAGGGGTGGCAATATAAGGCACCTCATAATTTGGGGGCAAAATGATTTCACATAAAGAAATGCACATAATACTGGTGGATTTTCCTATGAGAAAGACTAAAATACTTATTGACACAATAATAGAAGAAAATGAGTGTTGCTGACTAAACCCACCTATGTACATTAGCTTTTTACCTCCCTAGAGATTCTTCCAGCCTCCTCAGAGTAAGTATGTCCCAGAGACTTTAATAATTGTTTTAGGGTTAAGTAAAGGGACACTTTTGAAGATCTAGCACTTATAAGTCATAAAAATAATGGGTCCATTTACTTAAAAAAAATGTCTGGATTTTATTTCCTCAAAAACCCTTAATGAGGGAGTTTGGCCTAGTGGTAGAGTGCTTGCCAAGCATGCACGAAGACCCAGGTTCGATTCCTCAGTCCCACATACATGGAAAAAAACCAGAAGTGGTGCTGTGCCTCAAGTGGTAGAGCTCAAGGACAATGCTCATGTCCTGAGCTGAAGCCCAGGACTGGCAAAAAACAAAAAACAAACAAACAAAAAACCCTTAATGAGTTAGTTGTGGCCACCAACCTAAGCAAGAGTAGCAGGGTTCTGAAACCAATTTGGGCATTTTTCAAATCAAGCCTCAGGTTTCTCTAGAAGTTAACAAGAGTGTACAGCTCACCAAACAACAGCAGGGACCCTGCCAAGTGTGGCAAGCAAGATAGAGGCAAGGTAGCTCCCATTAGGAACTTTCTAATGGGAGAGGCCAATAATTGGGCAAATAGATAAATATTTGAATTACTTTTTTATTTTTTATTGTAATTAATAAAAGGGTTACATGATATTTGCCAGATAGAAGGTGCATTAATTCACATACATTGATACCCTTTCACATGTCTTGGTACCCATTACCCTCCCCCCCACCCTACCTCCGTCTTGGTTTTCCCCCCTTCCCTATCAAATTTCAAATAACCAAATACAAATAAATTCAATATATCAGATAACAAAGTGAAATACTGTAAAATATTTGAATTATTTTAAGGGCCACATTATCGTCAAGCAAATAGCAGAAAATACACTAAAGGTTTTACTTGAAAAAAATACCATATATTTACTTAGGTCTAGAGATAACTGTCTCCACTTTTTTATCACTTGATTGAAGTTTAAAAAAACAGTATTAACACTATTTCAGGATTATTAATATGTGTTATCTTTTATTTATTTGTTCACTCAGATTAGCAGCCTTTTGCTGCTCTGTGTTCTGTGCTGGGTTCCCGAGTGAGATAGACAAGGTGACAGGACAGACTTGGAGCTGTGGGCAGGACTGAACACCCAAAAGCTGGTCAGAGTTCAGGAAAGGGGGATGTCTATCTTTCTTTCTATGCAGAGATTGAAGTAGTTAATGAGGGTCTTTGCATAGAGGGAGCCTGAAGAATGGAGACCATGAAGAAGGCAAGTCCAGGGTGTACAGGAAAGCACCTGGCCAAAGTAAATACTAGACTTGACTCTACAGCAGTAAGAGGCTGTGAATTGGAACCAGTGTGAGCATCTCTGTAGCACACTAACAGAAATGGGCCGACAAATATTTGAAGAGGCCATTGGCAATTATCAGAGGCAATCTAAAGGTGACCTGAATGATGATAGAACAGTGGGAATAGAAGAGAAGGTATATAAACGATTCAGGGAAAAGTCAGAGGCCATCATAGATCATAAAATCTGGAAGCCAATCTTCCATTCCTTGCTTAAACAAGCCAGCTGCTAACACAGGAAATGTGACAAAAAGCCCTCAAGGTGATTCACTGTGTGCCGTCCTTGCCTGAGTGTTAACCAGCTGTTGCCACCAGAGAAACCAGATAAAATTGGTACTTTCATTTTGACATATAATATCTAAAACAAATGGCAATGTTTGGGGATTAGGATGTGAATGAAAACATGTCAGCTAAATTCCCGTAAGTGCATTGGTAAGCCGGCACACAAAGCTAAGTTCTTGCATATGGTGAACTTGTAGTGGGCCCTTCTTTCTCTTGTTTATTTCTGCTTGATCTGGGTAATATGTGCTTGCTTGTTTCCAAAGGATTTAGGAAAAGTCTTTATCAATTTTCTTAGACTTCTCAAAAGTACCAACTTCTACTTTTATTTTTCCCTCACTTTTAAGTTTATTTTCTCTCCTGTTCTTCTATTTTTCTACATTCTTTGTGTTTAACTTTTTTCTAAACTCTCAAATCCTGAGATTGTTCAGACTTCTCCCTTTTATAGTCAGCACTCCATATAAACAAGTCACATGTCTTAGGAATCAACCAACCAACAGCAGATGGAAGGTAGTCAGAAAAATAATTGTGTAGGTACTGAACATGTACAGATATTTTGCTTGTTATTTCTAAATGCAACTAATCTGAAATATCTACATTGTGTTAAGTACTACAAGTTATCTAGAGGTTACTGAAAGTACATCATAGATTGTACGGGTTCTATGTAAAAACCTGCCATTTTAATATAAAGAATTTATTTACATAAAAGATTTGTGGTATCTGCTATGTGGAGGAAGGAGTTCCTGAAGCAAGTCTCCTACAGATACTGAAGGCTAACTAGATATGCATTTAATATTATAATTTTCTCTGTGTAGATTTAGTTACAGCCCATCAGATCTAATAGGTCATATCTTCCTTATCTTCAGTTTAAAATATTTTCTAGACTCCATGATTTCTTCTTTGACTTAAGAGATATTTTGAGCTACCTAACATCATTTCCAAATGCATAGGAATTAAAATGTCTGGTATCTTGTTTCATTATTGATTTCTAGCTTAATGGTACAATGGACTTCTAAAAAAGATATTCTGTGTGATTTTAGTCCTTTGAAGTTCCCTGGAACTTACTTTATGGAAAGGATGCACGTTCAACAGCGGCAGTGTTAAATGATTCTCCAGGGAGCTCTGTTCTCACTACCCTTTATCTGCTTGTCCTCAAAAAAAAAAAAGCACGCAAATCTCCCACTACAACCATGAAGCCTTCTGCTTCCTTTTAATTCTAGTCAGCTTGACTTAATTATCTTGGTTATTTACTAGTTGCAAACAAATATTTCCTAATGGACCCACTCTTTTTGTACTATGAGATTTCCTTCTTATCTCTAGTAATGTTTCTTGCCTTCAAGATTACATTATCTGCTACAAACACAACCATACATCTTTCCTTCAGTTAGTGTTACATAGTTTATCTTGTAGATTTTACATTAAACACTACTATATTTTACATTAGACACTAGGAGTATATTTATGCTATAGTTCTTGTTAGTAGAGAACAGTACTCTTAAATGTATTCTAGTAGTCTTCTAGTAAAAGTAATAAAAATGTGTTAATGAGTCTGGAGGCAGGAGGCTGAAGCTCAAGTAGTGGAATAGAGTACTTGCTTATCATGCTACAAGGCTCTGGATTCAATCCCCAGCACCCTAAAAGGAAAAAAAAAGTTCATGCCCACAACCCAAGCTACTTGGGAGGTGGAGATCAGGAGAATTGTGATTCAAGACTAGTCTGGGCAAAAAGTTAGCAAGATGCCATCTCAACCAATACACTGAGCCTGAGGTGTGTATCTGTGATCCAGCCATGAGGGAGGTTTAAATAAGGACACTGTGGTCTGGGCTGAGCCAGGCAGAAATGATAAACCTTATTTGAAAAATAAGTAAGTAAGATCATCCACTTACTAAGCACAAGACCTTGAGTTCAAACCCTAATACCACTAAAAATAAATCTGTTAATCTAAAATGATTGCTAATGCCTGGGTTCAAATGCTTATAATGTTTAAATATGAGGTGTATATGTTCTGTTTTCTCTCTTCCTCCTTTATTTCCATATGTGATTTCATTGACTATTCTTTATTATGCCATATCTCCTTTCTCTTACTGCTTCTCTCCCTGATTATGCATTCTTTTATGAATTACTTTTAACAATCTAACCTATAGATAACATGATTTATTGACTCAGAAGAGCCTTTTTTTTTTTTTTTTGCCAGTCCTGGGCTTGAGCTCAGGGCCTGAGCACTGTCCTTGGATTTTTCTCAAGGCTGGAGCTCTACCACTTGAGCCTCAGTACCACTTCTGGCTTTTTCTAAGTATGTGGTACCAAGGAATCGAACCCGGGTCTTCGTGCATGCTAGGCAAGCACTCTACCACTAGGCCAAACTCCCGGCCCTTAGAAGAGACTTTTATAGATTGGTGCTATAACTTCCTCAACAACTTAAGGACAAAAGACTAATACATATGGCCATGCTTTTTGAGATAGTAACCCCATAAGATGGTACTATTTTGAGCTGTCAATACAGTTATTAGACTTCATTCCCTCCTACACTGAGTGCTTCTATTGTTTTCAATGTACTATGTAAAGTTGTTTCTTTTCTTTTTTTTTCCCCTTATGGTTAATCTCATGTGGTTATTGTATCTGACTGGTATGTTTTATATACATTTAACTTGTTTATTTGAAATAGGGAAGGGAAGGGTGGAAACAAGATGGTTGAGAGGGGTTGGAGGGAGGGAAAGGAAGGCAAAAACATGAGAAGGGGTAACAAGGTTTGAGAAGTAATGCACCTATTACCTGATGAATGTAACTGTAACCCCTCTATACATTATCCCAACAATAAAGTACTCACTTTAACATTTTTTTGCCAGTTCTGGGGCTTGAAGTCAGAGCCTGAGCACTGTCCTTGAACTTTCTCAAGGCTAGAGCTCTACCACTTGAGCCACAGCACCATTTCCGGCGTTTTTCATGTATGTGGTACTGAGGAATTGAACCCAGGTCTTCATGCATGCTAGGTAAGCACTCTCCCAGTAGGCCAAACTCCCAGCCCTCACTTTAACATTTTTTAGTGAGTCTGCTGAAAACAAAATTTCATATATTTTGTTTTCTAAAAATACCCTATTCCACCTCCATTTCAGAAGTTTGTAATTCAGATATGATTCACATATTATATAGTTTACCTCCTTAAAATATATAATTATATAACTTGTATATTCTCAGAATTGTGTGTTTATCACCAGTCCATCTTCAAACATTGTCATTACTCAAAATAAAACTGTACACCAATTAACAAACACTTCATTTTCCACATAAATACCCTACCGTCTCCAGAAGCCACTAATCTACCTTCTGTCTGTATAGATTTGTCTACTCTACATATTTCCTCTGAGTAGAATCAGACAACATATACTCTTGCATGACTGGCTTCTTTTACTTAACATAATGCTTTCAAGTTTCATCCATACTATTACACTTACTGGTTTTCCATTCATGACTGCTGTGGTAAGTACATTCAAGAAAGTAGGTAAGGTAGAAAAATTTAACAAAACAAAGTAGGGTTGTAGAATATATAAGAATCAGAAAGAAACTGTACATATTAGAAATAAAGAAATTAAGGAGCAAAGAGAAGATTCAACAGAAGATTCGACACAAATGAAGGGAGAACTAGTGGTCTACAAGTATAGGTTGGTAGAAGATGTGAAGACCTATGTATAAAATGAGACATGAGTAGTGTACATGTTTGGCGAGTACCACAATATGAGAAGGGAATGGGAAGAAGCAATACTTCTAAAAACCAAAATATGACACTAAGAAGTACTATAGATGAACACCCTTGTATCAGACCTATAATCCTAGCTATGTTGAGGCATACTTGGAAATGATTATGATCTAAAATCAGTATACATTTTTTTTAGTTGTGAGACCTTTTTTAAAACCCATTGTTGGGCACAGTATTACATGTCTATTAGCCCAAGCTATATATAAGACTGAGATTGGAGGATCATGGTTCCAGGCCAGCCTAGACAGAAAATTCCACAGGCCTCAATATCTAAAGAAGAAAGGTAGACATCATAGTGTATGCCTGCAATCCCAGAAATCTCAGGAAAGTAGGTGAATCACAGTCTAGGTATACACTTGGGCAGGAAGAAAGAGAAGCCTTATGCTAAAAACAACCAGTGAAAAACAGGGTTGAGTTTTGGCTCAGTGGTGAACATGAGACAAAAAAGCATGAGACTCTGAATTATAGACCCAGTACCATCAAGGAAAAAGGAAACAAGGGAAGAAGAAGGAGAAAGAGGAAGTGGAGGAGGAGGAGGAGCAGGAGGAGCAGGAGGAGGAGGAGCAGGAGGAGGAGCAGGAGCAGGAGGAGGAAGAGGAAAAGGAGGAAGAGCAGAAGCAGGAGGAAGAGGAGGGAGAGGGACAGGCTTCTACAAACCATAGCCAGAAGAAAAGCACATAAATCAAGGCACAAAGAATATTAAATGCAGCCACAGAAGAATAGGTAATATTTGAAAAGAGCCATAGTATGCTCAGAGCCAATGACCCATACTGTTACTATAGTTACTTAGGAAGCTGAAACTGCTGTTAGCTCTGCTTCTTTCTCAGCTTCCCATTTCACTTTATCTCTGCCTCTAAAGAGGCAGAGATGCAAATACAAGGAAATGGAAGACAACATAGAATATCAGACCGAGACTGACCTTTCTCCCTGGGATCTTAGCCTGTTATGTCTAGATTGCCTGAATAGGCCTCTGTCTACCTGAATATACTTCTAGCCTGGGTAGGCCTCCAGGATGTCTACATGGGCCTTTCCTAGATGGGCCTCTGACTAACAGAATGATCCTCTATAGGCTTTAAACAGGGTTTGGTCCTTTGGATGGGATAGATTCTTGATTACTATGGGCAAGAGAATTATTTTGCACCAAGGTAGCTCACTATACCCTGAAGCAGAAGCTCAAATATGTAATATTAACAGCTGAAAAAAATGGATTATTTACAACCTACTACTACATTTACTATTCACTTACACATTAATATCAATTGCCAATCCTCACATAATCTTATGAGGAGGGTGTTATTATTATTCTCATCTTTACTGGTAAGAAACTATAGAGTTCAGCTCCCAAGAAAATATAATTTGGCCAAATAACATATCCAAGATCATCACAATTATAGCCACAAGAGCCAGATAACATTGCTTCTAAGCTACTGGGCAACCAAATACAGAATAAGGATGAAAATGTGGTATATACACAATGGAATTTTACTCACCCATAAGAATGATAATTACACCATTTGCCAAGAAATAAACAGACCTGGGCCAAATATATTAAGTGAATTATCAGGTCCAGAGAGATAAAGGATGTATGTTTTTTCTCATATGTGGAAATTAGATCTAATTTATAAATACTTATTTAAACAAATACAGAGTACATTCCAGTACATGAGCATATGAACCAAAGTACACAGGGGAGAATTCAAGTGATGTAACTCTTAGAAAAACTAACCCCTAGTCCAACTAATAAATACCAAGAAGCTGGTACTGGAGGTGTGGAGGAAAGATAAAGAGGAGGGGAATAATATATGAAGAGAAGAGGGGAATGCAGTCATAGTATTTAATACTAGAAAACATGAGGCAAGGAATGAGGCTGGGGTGAAAGGGAAGAATGATAAAAGAGGTGATATTCATCAAGATCCACTGTACTTCTAAATTGATTGTTACCATGTTAGAGTTACCATGTTGGATGGTAACTCCTTCATATAACTACTTTAAAATAATTTAAAAGTGCAAGAAGAGGGCAAACGAGAGCTCTTTACCTCCAGAGGTAAAAAGTCGGAGGCTTTGGTTCAAGATCAGCCTGTGCAAAATGTTAGTGAGACCTCTCATCTCAACAAATAAGTTGGGTGTGGTGATTCACACGTGCAGTTTCAGATATGAAGTAATCCATGAGTAGGAAGATCACAGTCTGAGGCTTGCCTTAGGCAAAAACAGGAGACCCTATCTGAAAAAAAAAAAAACAACTAAAACAAAAGAGCTGGCCACCAGACCTACCTAGCAAGTACAAAGCCCTGAGTTCAAACCCCAGGACTTGAAAAAAAAATGCATACTCCCGAGCCACATTCCAGTATCCCAATCGTGAGGGTGGAAGCAGGTGAAACTCCAGGTCCTTCGAACATCCCCAAGTGATCTGGCACAGGAACCAGGGAACCCACTCAGAGATACAACTTCATCTTCCCTGGAGAAGACATGGAGACTACAAGAGAATCCCAGTACCCAAATCTCTCCAGACTGCCCTTCTTCTCCCAATGCCTGTCTCTCCTTCCTCCTCCACCACATGTGGCCAGGCAGAATTCTTCATGCTGAGCAAATAGGTCTTAAGGGCCAACTATGCGTATTAGCCAATGCTCCAGCAGAGACATCCTGCAATCCAAGGAAAAAACAAAATGGGCCAAGACTCCAGCTCCACAGGCATCAGGAGCATCCCAGGGAGGCCAGCTGGCTGTCACTGTGGGCTTCGAGGAAAAAGCCTTCAAGAATTCTAGAAGGTGAGCTGCCTGCTATCCAGGAAAACTCTAAACATACCATCACCCCAAGCATCCCTGAAAACAGTCCTAGAAAACACACACACACACACACACACACACACACACACACACACACACAGCCCCAAGCCAGCTCATTATCACGGCCATAAACAACACAGCCCTACCAAGCTCATCGAGTGAGGCAATAACTCTCTACCATGCTCCATTTGCATGTACCACCTTTTAGAATAGTTTTGGTTGGTTGCCAATGGTTACAAGTAGAGACTGTACATAAAACTCCAGGTTGGAGGTTCCTCTGAAGCATGGGAGATCTGGAAGCTATAGGCCCTCCCTTCCCTGGGCTGAATGGGTTTGTCTGGAACACAAGTGACCCCGGTCCCCTGGAGTTCATCATGCCCTGTTCATGGACTCTGGCTCTGGGGATCCTGTGTGCTCAGACACTATGTAACTGAATGCTCTGTTTCTTCATTTCTTCTCAACTGCCTGTAACAGTAAGTAATGTTACATGTATTTCTGCCTAACACTTTCTCAATTACCTACAAGTTCAAAACCACCAATCTTTTACTCTAGTCCCTTAGTGATTCATTAACTAGAATACCAGACAGCCCTAATTTAGTAGTCAGTGAAAAATCCATCATAGAAAACATCTATACTGTAAGAGCTCCCGTGCAAGGCTGGGGGGGTGGAGGGAGGGACAATGTCTTAAGAATCCCAGTGTCACAAGTGCCTTCATCAGCATCTTCTATGTCCTTTATCACCTCATGTTCATCTTCCCACAGCAAACAGCCCTGTGGGGAGATAGATATCTGACACCCTTGTTAGAGAGCCTGTTGATAATGATGTCTACTCACCATGATATCATGAAGCATCAGACTGGTGAGAGTTATTATTAAAGTCTAGTTTCCATACTCCCTGACACAACTTTCAAAATCCAATTTACAAATCCACCAGCATCATGCATTCCTAAAGTACATCTTGTACATTTTTATGTAAATTTTATTATCAGGGTAATGTATAGAAGGGTTACAGTTTCATTTGTAAGGTAATAAGTACATAACTTCTTGAACATTGTTACCCCTTCCCATCTTTTTCCCCCATTTTCCCCACACCTTCTCCCAATTTGTAAAGTTCATTTCCAACATATTGTCTTGTGAATATCACTGTTACACTGGTTCATCCTGTGTCCTTTGTCTCATCATTTTGTTTTTTCCCTTCCCTCCCCTGATTCAAGCAAATAACTAAATGTGTATTTAATACAATAGGTAGTAAAGTCAGATACAGCAGCAACAGAGGATCAATCATAAGGGGAAGAAAAGAAAACAAGAATAAAGAAAGCTTCTACGGGGCCGGGAGTTTGGCCTAGTGGTTAAAGTGCTTGCCTAGCACACATGAAGACCCAGGTTCGATTCCTCGATACCACATATATAGAAAAAAGCCGGAAGTGGTGCTGAGGCTCAAGTGGTAGAGCTCTAGCCTTGAGAAAATCCAAGGACAGTGCTCAGGCCCTGAGCTCAAGCCCAGGACTGGCAAAAAAAAAAAAGAAAAGAAAAGAAAAGAAAGCTTCTACGATAGCCTTGTGACAGTCCAGTTCCTTTGTCAATTATGTAACTATTGCCCTAAGGTTCTTGTTCAAACCTCCTCTTAAATATTCTTGGATAGTCTGTGAACAGTTGATGACAGTGAGGATTTTGTAGCTTATTTCTGTCCAACATGAATGGGAAGAACTTACAGTTAATTGCTTATAATGTTCTGCCTATTTACACAAGAAAAATAAGAACTTACGTCTTCATAAACAGCAGGCTTCCTACCAGACAGTCATTTTCTTTTCCTTCTTCCTTTTTTTTTAAATTTTGTATTGTTATTATAAAGGTGATGTATAGAGGAGTTACAGTTTCATAAGAGCACGTTCCTTGGACAATGTAACGGCTTCCCTTGTTCTCTTGCACTTTTTCTCTCTCACCCCACAAAATCGTTTTCAGTTACTATGTTCAGTTCCTATGTCTTCCCACATGAAGTCAATTCAATCACAGGAGGCAAAGGCCAGCTTTTCAGGGGCTGGATCCCTACTGGATAAACTGGCCATGGAAACAGTGGATGTTCTACCCCGCAAGCCACGTTTCCATCTTCAACCAGGACTCGCCCAGTGCTGGCAAAGTTCACGCAGAGTATCTCTTCGCGTTCCAAGAAGAAGTTAATTGTAGGAAGGAGGAGAATCAGGCAAGTCTGTTCTGTAATTGTTAGCATTATGGCTGTGCTGGTTCTCCTCAAAGCGATACACAATAATATGTCCTTACATTTATAGAGCACTTTACAACACTCAAAATACTTCCACAAGTAGCATTTCCTTTTGATGGAGGAAATCTACTACTATTTCACATATGTTTTGGGGGGGTTTTCCCCTCTCAGATGTAGTTTTCACTTTTCTAACAGCTTCTATGTAGCTCATTCCATGGTGTAAAACATCGAAACCGCAATGTTAGGGGTCACCTCCAAAGCACAAGGAGGGGAAAATTGTGACTTTTTCCTTCTCCCACTTTTTAAAACTAATAGATTTTGATTTATGCAGCTGAACTGGCTAATGCCAAGCCAGGTTTGACTTTGTGGGTAGATGGTTTGCACAGAATAGAGAGGGTCAAGCACTACTCAGCTCAAGACAGCAGGAAACACCCTCCCAGACAAGAATGGCCAACACTTGGCCCTCAACCTGCTTCCTGACAGACACTTCTTTCTTCTCCAGTGACCTGACCTGAAGGCAGGCATTATCAGTTGATCTGACTTGCCATATATAAATGAAAGCCATCATTCCTTGCTGAAATCCCAAAATGATGGTTAAAGGCCCAACAGTGTCATGGGCACTGTGCTTGAGTTTGTCTCTAGAATTCTCCTGTGAGGAGATATCTCTTGGGTCCACACAAGCAACTCCGAAGACATCTACAGTATACTTAGAACCAGTTCTCCATGGGACAGGACTTCTGATTCATCCCTTCTTGAATGTATGTATTATTAAACAATACATCTGCTCTCACTTTCTGAATCCCCCCAAATGCCATTATACACTACCTGTAAAGACCAAGTTCGGCATATAAACTGAGCTCTTGATCTTCCCCTGAAGATGCCTTCCCACCACCTCCCATCTTGGAGAAGGACAAGTCTGTGTTTTCAGCTGCCATGGGCAAAAACTCAGCCAGTCTTGGCTCTTCAATTCCCCATGCATCTTCCAATTTCCGGGAAATCCTGAGACTTTGAAGTCGTGATACATTCAGTCTGGGCTCCTTCACAAACATCCTACTCCTTAGACTCGCATCTTCCACCCATAGCTACCCTCAACTCTCTCCATCCAGCAATCAGAGGTCCTGCGTAATATGTTGAATAGTGATGCTGTTGCTGAAAATGCTCAGTGAGTGTCCATGTTAAAGTTCTGCAGTGATCTATCGGGTCCTGTCGTGAGCCTCTTCTTACCTGTCTGCCTCTCTCCTATCACTTCTTTTACTCACTGCAGCCAGTCTGGATTCCCACCTGTGCCTCAAACATCCCAAACTCCTCTACTTCAGGACTTTTTTCACTTGCTGTATTATTGCCTACAATGAACTTTTCCCACACAGCCTTGTGGTTTATTCACTATCTTCCTTTAGGATTCAGCTCAAATGTTCTCTCTTTAGGTCCTTCTTCCATCATCCTATCCCTCCCCCTCATTCTATCTTTCTAACACTTTGCCATTTGAGTTAGACACATTTATACCCCCACCAGAAGACCATGAGTTTGTTCACCCACTGCCCTGCTCAGGCACTAGCAGAACGTGTAACTTTGACAATGGATGGATAAAGTGGAGAACTTCCAGGATTACAATGATGCAAACAGAGGAGTAGAGCATGAGAGTGAAACCTCATGAGGACAGATGTTGGCATAGAATAATCAGTAGTCAGTACATTACAACCATGGGCCAAATTGCAGTGTCATTTTCTAGAAATAAAATTTTATTTGAACAGGGAAGTACACAGTTATTTTAAGAGCCTGTAATGGTTTCATATCAAAAAAGCAAGGTTGAGTCATTGAAACAGAGACTGTTTCAGGCCCATTAAATACTTCTTATCCACCTTTTCAAATCTGTCAACGGTGGGCAAAGAATGGTTGTTTCCCAAATTGTAAAGTTCATAGACCCTGCTCCCTTCTTTCATGATAACTTCCAGGACTCTGTTTCTCTATACTAAGAAACAGAATGGAGAAGCTCCATCATTCACATCACTTAACATCCAAAGACTAGTACCAAATATTTGCAGGTACATTATCTGGAAGAAGTTCATTCACCATGCAACCTGCACAAAAACTCTCATTTCTGAGGGCTATGCCAGAAGTCAAGTGAATTATCTTCACCTTTGATGAATGTATGTATTATTAAACAAAATACAGAGGTAGATATTGTGGTACATATCAAACCCCAGTTAGTGAGGAGGCAAAGACAGGAGAATTTCAATCTTCAGGCCACCCCAGGTAAAGTTATCAGGATCCTGTCTCAACTCCAAAACACAAACATAAGGGCTGGGGCACAGCCCACATAGGAGAGTACATGCCTAGCATCACCAGGCACTACGTTCTACCTCCAATACCAAAAAGAAAAGAGAAAAAAATCAAAATACAGGTATGGAGTCAATGGTGTTAGCATGGTTAGGAAAAGAGTGACTCCTGGGAGAAGTTGGAGAGTCTTTTCAGCTGCTTCCTAAATTAGCAGACAAATCTTTGGATTCCCAGAAACCCTGTAAGACACTTTGCAGAGACATCATTGAAAGCAGCTGTCCCCATGCCTATTTTTGCCAGGTTGGGAAGTGAGTGGTTCCTGCACAGATAAGACCCTCGAATAACTGACTTAACAATGGCATAATCGGTGCCAAAGGTGGTATGCTGGGCAAAGGTAAGTATGGCTGGCACCTGATTCCAGGGCCCTCCTTCCTAGCTAGTGGAATTCTTCTGGCTTTTCCACATACCAAATAATGCCACGCTATGTTCTCAAAATGTATGATAAGTCAATATCCTTTATTACTGAGAAAAATGTGGGGAGAAAAAAATCTATACCATTTAAATATTTTATCTCTTGAAATCAGCCACCAGAATTTGCCATTCTGATTTGAGAAGCAGCGCTCCTTAGAAATCATGAGTATTTGTGTGCGTGTGTGTGTGCGTATGTGTGTGTGAGTGTGAGTGTGTGTTTGTGTGTGTGTGTGTGTGTGTGTGTGTGTGTGTGTATGCACATGTGTGTATGCACCCCAGTCCTAGGGCTTGAACTCAGGTCCTGTACCCTGTTCCTAAGCTATTTTGCTCATGACTACAGCTCTACCACTTGAGCTGAAGCTCCAGCTTTTTGGTGATTAAGTGGAGATAAGACTTTCACAGACTCCTGCCAGAGCTAACTGTAAACCTCAATCTTCAGATCTCAGCCTCCTGGCTAACCAGGAATATAGGTATGGACCACTGGTACCTGGCTCAAGAGAAAACATTTTAAGATTATTTTAGAAGTAAATGATGTTTTTAACTTATCTGATGAGACTTAAATCAAGCAGGTTTTAAAAAAAAATCCTAGATGTGGAGACAGGTTAATTACACCATTCACAGGTATGGTTGAATCTTTCTGTTTCTACATATTTAGTATACCCATTTCTTTCCTTTCCTTTCCCATTACCAAGATGGCACCAGAATGAACCACTGATGCTTACAAGATATGTTTGAAGTTTAGTTTGACTGCTCTACTCTCAAAAGATGACTGCCAGGGGAGGGCACCTTACAGTACTCAGATACACTGCTCAGGAAGAGCAGTTGTGCACTGGCATATGGGAATCAGGGGTGCCAAGCTGCAAGGCCTTATTTCCCTGAATAAAGTAATGGAAAGATTTCCTTTCTGTTTCAAGAAAACAAAATTCTTGTGTATAAGAATCAGGCCTCTGCACTGCCCACTGGTCTAGGTTCCACTGGGTTCTAAAACTCTGCAAAACGCTCATTTACATCTGTCCTTTGAATCAATGTCTTTTCTTTGTTGGCTTGTGGGTGTGGGCTCCTTAGCAAGAATTCTGACACTGTGCATCAGAAATAGGAAAAGGCTGCGTTGGTTTTCTTCCTCCAGCCCACAGGGCTCTGCATGCAGCCAGTGCCCTCTTCCCACCCAATATGAACAAGGTCTGACCCTGCTTAGCTTCTGAGAGCAGAGGAGATTGACAGAGTCTGGGGTGCTATGTCCATAAGTCTAGCACCATCTCTGATGAGCTAAGAGAGGATTACAGAGCCCTAGTATAAGCAGGGGCCACAAAAAAATGGCTATTTCACTGCTTCCTGGTCGTTGGGCATCAAGAGACAATAGTGCTAAAAGTACTCACTCTCAGGGATGAGGGTAGGTCTGTCACTGTATCTTGAAGTTAGAGAACATGAAAACCTTTTTGGATTTCCCAAATGGGAAATTCTAAGAGATTCAATGTCACTGTCTCCTTTCTCCTATATTTTTAAGTAAACTTTATAATTGAAGTAAAGCATATGTAGAAAAAATGTATCATTGAACACATTTTCAGCAAATACGTCCATGTTACAATTATCCAGATAAGGGAATAGGACATCACTCGCATTCCACAAGTCCTACTAGCAACGAAAGCCTACTTCTCACTACTAGTAAAAGCTATCTTAACTTAAAAATCATAAGCTATGTTTCTCAGTCTTTGAACTTGAGAGAAGTATATAATATGCACTAGCTTAAGTCTGGCTTCCTTCACTAGACTAAATATCTAAGAGATTCATCTATACTGTTATATGAATACGGTAGCATTTTTCCACACCACATTTTATTGTATGAATGTGCTATCATCGGCGAAAAACACATTCAGTTTTTAGCTATCACCCAAATTACTACCATGAACATTGTAGTGTGTATATTTTGGAGCATATATGCATACTTATCTTTTGGGTCTATGTTTAGTTTGGAATTTCTATATCAGAAAACATGTACAGATGTTCAGCTTCTTAGCTTTCGAAGAGCCTTGAAATGTGTGTGAGGAGGGTCTTTTGTTCCACATTTTTACCCTCCTCCTCCCATAGCCTGTACCTTGCCCAGTCACTGGCATTTGGTGGGTACTCATTAACTGACTTAAACTAAAGGGAAGGCATCAGTTTTATAGACTGCAAAAGGGCAATGCATATTAACAAAGATTATCAACCATTCAATTTACAAATCTTCCCAAGAAGGAAGAGGAAGAAAATAGAGGCATCCCTCCACAATCCTGCTATTCAGACACAATGGAGGCAGAGCTGTGCTGTGAAAAGAACTAGAGCCTTGTGTCCTCCCCAAGCCCCAGCCCCATCCACACACCAGGCAGAGGATGCAGCCATTTCTATGTGCACCTGACCATTCCCCTCCAACCTACTCTGGAATGCTAGGCTCAACAAAATCTACAAGAACAGGGGCCAGCTCTGGCCTCATCCTAGACTATACTATGATAACATATCTCATGTGTACCTGTAGACACAACCCCTATCACCAAAAAGCATCCACATCTGTGTTCTCATTAAGAGCATCTGAAGGTTTAGCCAGGCACTCTAGGCTCAAGTCTGTACTCCCAGCTACTTAGGAGGCTGAGTTGCGAGAATCTCAGTACAAAACCATCCTGGGCAGGAAAGACCATGACTCTTGTCTCCAATTAACCACCAAGAAGCCAGAAGTGGAGCTGTTGCTTAAATGACAGAGAATCAACATTGAGCAAAAAGCTAAAGAGCAGCACCCAAGCCCAATACTGGGTTTGGAAAAGGTATCTGAAGATTTGGTGGAAATATGGATCAAGTGATAGCGTGTGTGTCTAGTAAGAACATACCCCATTACTGCTAGGTAGGTATTGGGGGAGATGTGCAGGTTTGTTGGGTATTACTATACACCCTTGTAATCAACTCAGAACTCAGAAGGTGAAGGCAAGAGGATGGTAAGTTTTAAGCCAACCTGGGCTAATGTAAGACCCTGTCTCAAAAGAGCAATGTGACAAAAAGACTGGATTTCCTCATGAACTGATGCAAAACAATGCTAAAAAGAGAGCAGGAAGGACATGTTTTCTCACTCTGAAGATGGAGAAACCCAGCTTGAAGGAAAACAGGCTGGTCACTCACTTCCCAACACTCCACATAACTGGCTTTTTTTTTTGGACTATCTCTCCTGCATCTCTTCACTATATACCCCACAAATGTCAGAATTTCTGCCTGTTTTGTTTGCACACAAGTACTGAATGCAAGGTATATTAGCAACAGGCTAATTCCTGGATTATAAGGTGCTCTGTAGATACCACATTGCTTCTCAACACATTGCCCATTATCAATCCCAGAAAGATACTCCAGAAGCCTAACCTAAAAAAAGGAAAGAAAGCCCACTCTGAAAAGAAGAGGGCTTCAGAATGACAAAGCTCTATGGTGGGCCTCACCCATTCTAGTTCCAAACTACTGATTCCTCTGAGCCTATGGAAAGTAATGAAAAACTATTAAAATACTAACAACCTCTAAGTCCCTTGGGTTTCAGTGACTAAGGGATCGGAACAAATCACACTTTACACAGCAAAAAGTTGGAGGAACTAGCTGGGCACCAGTGGCTTATACCTGTAATCCTAGCTACTCAGAAGGCTGAGATGAGGATCACAGTTCAAAACCAGCCTGGGCACAAAAAGGACCTAAGACTCGTATCCCCAATTAACATCTAGAAAAAAATTTAAACTGTTTGGACTTCGCAGAAGTATACATGGAGATATAGGAACTGATCAGCCAACTTTTTCTTTTTCCCTAAGTGAAAGCAATGGCTCTCCAAGGGAGCTTGGGAAGAAAAGACACCAGAACCCTGAAACACAAAGAAACCTCAGGCTGGCCTCAGGCTAGCCCCTCTCTTCCCCTTCCCACCAGCTCAGCTTTACTCTTCCTTAGGGCTGTCTTAAGCCGGTGGTTCATGCAAAAGCAGCAAAGGCATGCACACAGCTGCCCCATCCTGACCTGGCAGATCTCAGTCCAATCAGGAGGCCAAATTGTATGTGTGTGTCTGTTTTAAATTCAGAGGATTTTTCTAGTAGAGCAGTGAGCTTGCTGGAATTTGTAGGGGCTTCACAGATGGGAACGAGGGCACTTTTCCTTGCTGTGATAAGGTGATAAGACTGGGCCTTAAACCAAAGGGAGGTTCACAAACTAATGTGATAAGGAAACTTAAAAGTCTCAAAGTATATGTGACTGCCTCCCCCTCCACCCCTGCCAACTCTCAGTTCCACCACATTCCCTCTGTTCATCCATAAAGAAATCCAGTGGAAGCTTCTTCACACCAAGTAAACAAGAGAACCAAAAGACTCAGGGGTCAGGTGACCTATGGGAAGAAAAGACACATCACACTTAGCAGCTCTTGAATTCTGAACCCTTGAATGGTCAAGGGAGACAGCAAAGAGCTACATCTATTGGCCCACATACCTCCATTGCTTGTCATTTCACCACTGCACAGAGATCGCCGTGTACTTTTCACTCATTTTCTCCAAGCCTCTGGCTGTTCATTTATCAGCGGCATAGTTGTCCCATTGTGTCTGCAGAGAATTGGTTCTAGAACCCCCAAAATGTGCAAATGTACAAGTCCCTTAGTAAAAGGGGGAAAAATAAGACTGAAGTTCACACAAAATCTGGAAACAAATGTTTATAGCATCTTTATTGGGAATCACCAGAACCCATAACGCAAAGGTCCTTCAATGAGTAAATGGTTACACAAGCTATCCATCATATGAACTACATCCTACCATCATATGGATTATGCAGTCCATAATATGGACTACTTCATGATTAATAAGGAATGGGCAGTTGACCTGTTCAGCATAAATGGACCTCAGGGGCATTGTGCAATAAAGACAATAAAGACAACAGTCTCAAAACAAATTACACACCAAAGGATTCTACTTGTGTGGCATTCTGGGAAAAGTAAAGCTATGGGAAGAGATCAGATCAGTGGTTTGATCTGTTTGTGGATGAGGTAAGCCCTTGCCTACAAGGGAATAGCCTAGGGATAATTTTCTGGAGTTTCCTGTATCCTGTTAGTGGTGATAGTGTAATAACTATGAGGTGTTAAAACTGAGAGGATCAAAAAGTTAAATGAGTATATTTGCATATGGTATTTTTTTAAGTTTACAACTTGTTTAATTGTCTAAGGGCACTACATATTATTTCTTTCTTTCTTTCTTTCTTTCTTTCTTTCTTTCTTTCTTTCTTTCTTTCTTGCCAGTCCTGGGGCTTGAACTTGGGGCCTGGGCTCTTTCCTTGGGATATCCCAAGGCTAGTGCTCTACCACTTGAGCCACAGCACTACTTCCAGCTTTTTCTGTATATGTGGTACCCAGGATGAAGCCCAGGGTTTCACACATGCTAGGCAAGCCCTCTACCATTAAGCCATGCTCCCAGCCCCACATTTCCAAGTGATTTATTCACAGCCAATAAATAACAGGCACCCACACTGATTGAGCAATCTCCATGATTCATTATTTTTCAAATAGTATCTTGATTTTCAGTCATTCAATACATATCAAGAATTTGCTACGTGCCAGCAACTACACGTGGAATAGGCTGTGATAAAAGATTCTAAGAGAGAACCAAAAGTAGAAACTAATAGATGAAAGTCACAGCCAAAGAGAAGTTCATGGTTTAGGCAACTGACTGGTAATGCTTATTGATACAGCATTGGTCCACAGGAGAAGATCTGACTTCTACATGGTATGTTTGGGGAAGGTATCGCAGATGAGTCATGCAAAGGACAGCTAGATATTTGGTGTTAGGGCTACAATAGAGAAATGAACCAGAGATGAGAACCACCAGATCATCAGAATGACCTGGAAGTCACCAGGGAAAGGAGGTTTATCACACAACACAAGTGTAATCCTCACCCAAAATCCCCGAGAAAGGCCACCATTCCAAAAGCAGGAGACACAAAGAGACAACATGGCAGGAATAGAGAGGGGAAATGAATGTTCTGCCATTAAACTGGGACCAACGAGCATTCCTCAGAGGAGATGAGCTGAAGTGGGAACTATTACTAAGAGATTAAGATCTAGACAGAGAATTGTCTACTCACTCGACTAAAAGATAAGTACTTTAGCAAGAGGAGATTCATTGCAGTGGTGGGAATGGGAGCTGGGATGGAACAAGAGGAAATGTGAAGGAGGACAGTAGCACTTAGACAAGATCTGAGAGGCTGGAGAGGGAGAAAGGGCCAATGAAGCCAGCTTTTCTGGATTAAATGATATAGGGAGAAGTGGAATACCAAGGAACTGGCCTCTGCCAGAAGAAATGGCATACTCCCTCCTGAATGAAGGGCAGGGAAAAGGAGGAACAGGTAAATGGGTAGGGGAGGCAGGGTCTGCTTTATCTTTTCAGTCACAGGTAAGGTCCTGTGCTAGAGTTGAGAGGGCCACAATGGGCGCAGGTGTGGGCAGGCACAGTGGGTCCAACCGCACAGCTGTGGACAAGGAATGATGACACTGAGAGGCAGCCTGCTGTCTGAGAGATAGTGATCACATAGCCTCAAGAACACAAAAGGAACATAGAACACACAGGCCGCACTGGACCTATAGACCAAGCCAACCCGATGTAGGGGGGAAAAAAACCCACTATTTTGCCAACTCTCAAGATTCTTTTCCAAGTCTCCAAAAGCCAACTGAGTTTGATATCAACCAGCAATGTTTGTGACAGGGAAGAAGAGAAACCCTCAGCCAGGAAAGGTTCAGCTTCTAAGCTCTCACTGGCTAATGCTTTAATAATCAGCTCACAAGGAATTAGTAGTGGCCAGAGCATGGATAACAGGAATCTAAATGCCCTCATCACATTCATTTCAGGGCTGTGTGAGGATCAGCCATGCTAACCTATTTCCCAAGGCCTTGAAAACTGCACAGACACGCCATGGTTCCCTTACTGGCATATCCAGTGATGAATCACTGTCCACAAAAATGCACCCGGTTCTGGGAACAGAAAAACCACTTGCATCGTTGGCTATTGTTCTGGGCACAACTGTCCAATCGATCTTCTTTCCAGCTCCCAGACACATGTGCTGGTGGGCATGAAGGACCCTCTCCCCTGCCCCCAGACAACCTCACCTATCTCTGGATCCTAGCTGTCCAAACAACTAACCCACTAGAGTACTGAAGAATTCTGGTGGTTTATGGAAAGTGAACCAAAACCAGCTGAACACATCTGTGGCCTGCAGCTAGTATCTGTAAGGGCAAAGGGTGACTGATATATCCCTCCAAGGTGTGCCATCACCTAAAACAAAATCCTAATCATGTCTTCCATAGTTGGGCTCTATGGCCACTCTCCTGACTGCACTTATCACCAACAAGTGTTCATTATCGCCATCATCATGCAGGTAGACAAGTCCTCCACTTAACATTCACTCAAGTATTCAAAAAAAACTATTTCCTACAAGTTAGTGCATATCACCCATTGTTTCAGGAACTCTAAATGAAAGGAAGTTAAGCTGTGCTTCCCATTGCTGGGCTTTCCATCTGGCATGGAGATACACAAAGGGTGGGGGAAGGGCTCATCCCACAGACTGGGCTATCTAAGGGAGTGTCTTGTATGATCATGTTCTTCGAAGAAGTGAGATGCAATGGAATACACATACATATTTTATTCATGGTTTTAACAATTCTCTCTATGTCACTCTGAGTGACATAGGAGTAGCCAAGTGCAAAGAAAGACATCAGTCTGACTCTGGGTTTCATGGCTTGTGCAGTTTTCTACTGACTCTACCCCAATTTAGAGACCACCTTTCCAAACCCCTCCATTGCTTAAAGTGGAGGAACGACTTGTATCCAGGAAGAAATCTTGTCCCTTTAACTCAGCATTTCAGCATCTAGGAATTTATCTTAAAGAAATACTCAGATAAGAGCACAAAGGTTTATTTTTTTCTGCAAGAAAAAATATATAGCAAATATATATATATATATTCCATATTTTTATTCACAACTACCTAAATACCCAATGGTTCATACATGACTGTATGCATTTAATAAGTATTTATTAGGTTCCGCACATAGGATAATTAAACATGAAAGGAAACGGACCACTTCCCTTCTGGGCTCTGGGAGCAATCATGGGCCATGCAGGGACTGGGTTACTACACTACCATTAAAGATGAAGTGCCTCAATAATATTTAGTGACTTAAAGTACTCAGGTGTAATGTGGTGTCTTTAAGTCACAGATGTTAAAGCAGTTATGATAAGACACAAAACTGAAGAATGATTCCTTAAATGTTAAGTCAAATGATTTGTATTTCTTCCATCTTTTTCTGCAGTCTCCACCCTTGCTCATATGGGATCATACTAGTTTGTTGTATAGGCTAGAGTCCTTCCCTCACAGAGTCTAGCTTTGTATAGGTAATCTCTCTGCAGCAGTATCACCCTGATTCCACACAGTTTCATAGAATTGCACTGTAAAGATGCTCCAGCTGACAAAGCTTGAACACACCAAGAGACATATGCTGACTTGAGTACTAAAAATAGTCTATATTATTCAGCTGTCACATGAGGAGTTACAGCCTCATCTATCTTTATTGAGGAAAGCAACAGGTATAATATTTCTAGCTAGCCCCTCTAGGCAGTTCTATTAGTCATTTTGTTCACTTCATTACAGAATCCTGGGTCAAGGTTCTTCCACATTATGCATCGTATCTCCAACCTTTTTGGTATAACTAATTCATTGCTCAAATCTTCCTCCATCCACATCTGTGGAGAATATAAAGCTCTCATCTCCAAATAAAAAAGCTGAGCTCCAGTGGCTCATCAAAGTTCGATGCTGGTCATTCAATTCATTGGCTTTAAAACGCAAGCTGCCTATAGGGCTAATGAAGCAGTCCAAAGATGCCTTCGTTATCTTCTATTCTGAGAATTTAAAAAAAAAATGGGCGGTTTGTCCCACATATTCTTGGTTAAGGCTGGGGCATTTCATTTCCCCCTACAGAAATGAGTGCATGCATCCTATTATATACATTCATCTATTTGTCATATGTAATTCCTTACTTCATTTTCAGAGCCTATTCTGGAGGCCAACTTGAGAAATCAGAAGAAAATGATAGCTGGAGAGAGAGAAAAACAAGAAGGACATAACATTCATTTTTCTTCTCTTATTATTTAAACTAGAAAGTGTATGTAACATCTAAATTCCAGTTTGAATTCTCTTTCTTCGTTCCTTATACATTTTAATCCAAAGTTAATAAAGTTGGTTATTCTTACAAAGTTATTGTACTATTGGAAATTATTCATTTTTTAGTTGAACCACTACTTGCAGAATCTATAGATATTCACAGTATTCAATGGACTTGTGATTGGACAATTCAGCTAAGGAGAAATATTCTTCTTATTAACAATATTTATTAGTAATCTACATGAAGTCCAGTGGAACAACTGCCTTAGAGCCCTAAACATCCACAACGCCAACGGCCAAATCAGTCTCTCTCTCAACAAGACTTTTCCCCTACAGGAAATCACTCCAAGGAAAAATGATACTTAAAATGGAAGTAGCATTCTTGCCTGTTTGTTCTGTAAAGACAATTTTCTATTTCTTAGTGATAAGATCTAGAAAAGTGGTTGCTCCTGGAAAGTGTATTAAATGGCATGCCTGCCACTCATACCCTGAAATGCTCGTGAGAGATACACTGAAGGTGGAGGCAGAGCAGGCTCACAGAGAAATCAGCCACTGGGAAATTTAGTGTTTTATATTGGTATCACGTAATATAGTTTTTGCCAACTCCTTTGGTTTAGTGAAAAAAATGAACATTGATATCTAAAACCATGAGTGTATCTCTGAGTTATCACTTCCTTTATAACTAGTGGCTGTTGACTTTTCTGTTGACTGAGTCTGAGAAGACATGAAATACTGATGCTTACACTGTTTTTCTAAGATCCTAGGGAGATCATAACCATTAGACTAAAAAGAAAAATATCAACAGAGGCAGGACAAAAAAAATATTCACAGGTGGACAGCCATCTTGGTCACTGAATATGCTTAGGACATACTGTGATGCTTAATGAAAAGCTCGGATGGCAAAGGGAGTACTTGAACATGTAATCTATTATTTCTATTTCTTTTATTTAAAAAAAGACTTCAACATCAGTATAAATACTAAATGCTAAAGATCTTTTCACCTACACCAACAGTCCAGCTTTAACCCTGGTCTACCTTAGACCACCTGAATTTTGATATACTTACTTATCTCTTGTCCTGTATCATATCGAAGCAAATTCCAGATACCATAGCATTTCAACTGTAAATATCTAACTCTAAAAGATACAAACTGTTATTTCAAATAACATAAATAAACATAATGCTCTTAAAATCAATCATTTGTATGGAACGCTAATAGCTCACATCTATATTCCTAGCTACATTGGAAGCTGAGATCTGAGGATTGTGGTTCAAAGTCATCCAGGGCAGGAAAGTCTGTGAGACTCATATCCAATTAAGCATCAAAGAGCCAGAAGTGAAGCTGTGGCTCAAGTTATTAAAACACTAGCTTTGAGCAAAAATTCTCAGGGACAGCACTCAGATCCTGAGTTCAAGCCCCAGAAATAGTGTCCACACACTACACATACACACACACACACACACACACACACACACACACACACTCACACACACACACAAACCTACAAAATGCCAATTCAGTGAGTCAAGGATTTAAATAAATGCAAAGACATACTGTGTTCACTGATCAGAACACAAAACAGCAACAGAAAAGAGGAGCAGTTGGCAGGAGAACAGAGGTTGGTTGGAGGAAAGGGATTTCACTCTGAAAAGCATTTAATCCATCCAAGTTACTCCTCTGTATCTTGTTTGGTTTTGAAAACTTCACTTGGCAAGGGTGACGAATGCATTCCGTCTCTCTATTATTTCTTCCCTCTTTGTGTGCATCCACAATTACCATAAAATTAAAAGATTCATTTAAATATTACAATAGGCATGAAGATGTTTATTAAAAATACACATGACCTAAGACCCACAGATCAATTCAGATGCATTCTTCTAACTCGGACACTCTCACATGTCCACAAACACTGTGCCCCAGGACAATTTTGCCTTACTGACAAACCTTTAAATGAATCTGAAACATACAAAATAGCAATAGTTAAACAAGTGTGTATGTTTACTTGAGATAATAGAATATCTGGGGCTTAAAAAAATAAGCAAATGTATTCCTGTGTTTGAAGGTTTTTCTCATTCTCTACATTGAATAAGTATTTCTAGACTCAAGAAATGCAACAATTAGCCAGGTACTGGTGGCTCACGCCTGTAATCCTAGATATTCAGGAAGCTAAGATCTGCAGATCGTGGTTCAAAGCCAGCCAGGACACAAAGGTCCCAGAGACTCTTGTCTCCAGTTAACCACAAGAAAAGCAGAAGTGGGGCTGTGGCTCAAAGTGGTAGGGTGGTAGCCTTGAGCTGAAGAACTCAGGGACAGTGCCAGGCCCAGAGTTCAAGCCCCATGATCGACAAAAAAAGAACAAAACAAAAAGAAGAAATGCAGCATGAAAAAAAAGCAAATATACAGTTCATGTGGACCTCCCGTTCCTTGGGTAAGGGACCAGTAACCAAAATACTAGTGTGAATGTAGTATTCATCAGTCATTGTCTTCCAGACACACCATGTACTACCTGCTTGATTTTAGCAAGAACTGAATCTACAAGACCAAGTTTAATAAATGGAGGGTAATGGAGACCAAGACATGTGAAAGGGTATCAATGTATATGAATTAATGCACCTTCTATTTGGCAAATATCATGTAACCCTTTTATTAATTACAATAAAAAAATATCAAAAAAATAAATGGAGGCTCCATCAAGCTGCTGTAGACTAAGAGTCATAGAATGCTATAACGCAGGGACATCGGGGAAGCTCACTCACACTGACCTCAGCAGGACCTTGAACGGCCTCCTGTCAAGGTTCGGTGGCACTACCACTGCTGGATTCCATTAAAGCCCAATACTGGGAGCTCACACCTGTAAATCTTAGCCACTCATGAGGCTGAGATCTGAGGCTTATCATTCAAAGCCAGTTTGGACAGGCATCTGATGAGACTCTTATCTCTACTAAACTACCAAAAAAAAAAAAAAACCCCAGAAATTAAGCTGTGGCTCAAGAGAGAAAGTGCTAGCCTTAGCAAAATAATCTCAGGGAAAGCACCTAAGCCCTAAATTCAAGACCAACGACCCGCACATACACACACACACACACACACACACACACACACACACACACACACACACAAAACCCTCTGGTTTTAAGAACCATTTCTTCTTCTGCTCTTAAGCAGAAAGAGAGGCATTGTATTTGCCTAGCCAGACTGCCTTTTCTTACCTACTTCCAGCAGCCCAAAGTTGTGATCATCTGTGGCCCTTGGTGACACAAGGAAACAGCTCTCAAGTCTTGGATGTAATCCCACACCTCACCTCCTCTCAACAGGTCTGAACTTAGCCCTGGAAGAGATCCCATCCCTACTTTGTTGCTCCCTTCAGTGTTTCTCTGCATTCCTGAGCTAGTCTTTATAATTCTCATAGACTTAGATTGTTAATCATTCATTCTACAAACACTCATTATACAGCCTACTGTGTGGTTCTGTCTCCTGTGTGAACACTGGCTCACAAGTGCCACGGGGGAACATAAATGTAATACATGGATACTGGAATATGAAAATATGTTTCTTTTTTATTTTAAGTGGAAGGGGCCAAGCAAGGCCCACTCTGGTGAAAAGGGAAGATGAGCTACACTCTCACTCAAAGAGTATGACTTAGTCATGTATCAGCACATTGGATTAAATACTTTTAAACATCAATTTGTCTCCATGAACATCAAGTAAAATTGGACACAAAGTAGAATCGGACACAAAGTTTAAAGTAGCAACAGGCACAAATCTAATAGAGAAACAGATTTCTAGCCTTTTATCTCACTTGAGCCTCCCCAAAGCAATGGTTTTTTTAACATCAGCTAAAAGCGAGTGGACCTAGAGAATTCAAACAATTTTTTTTGTAAAATCATGAGATAGAGAAGTTCCATGAAAGCTCTGTGACTGCTCCGACAGACTTGACATCTCTGTATTTCTGAGTTCTGGATTCTTACCATGGGCAAGTTACGGGACAAGGGTTTTCCTTAGTACCTTTCTTGGGTCATTTGTCATGGAGGTGGCCATCACCACCCCCGCAGTTTACCAACAAGGCAATCCTAGTTCGTAAATAATCTGGCTTTGTGGCCTACAAGGTACATTGTGACAGAGCAGATGAAAGCATGCATTTAACAGGGATGCAGCCAAAGCATTTGCCCAGAGTTTTATTTGTTTTTTGTCTGTTTACTAGCTAAGGGCAGGAGAGAAAATGCTACCCTAGTATGTGGAAGATCAAGGGGGAACCAGAAGATTAGAAGCTGGCAGAAATCCAGGGAAGTGTGGTTCTTGGGTCTATGGCCACCAGTCTATACTGAGCAGGTCCCCAACTCCCAGCCAACCATAATGGCCATGTTCATTGTAGAGTGTGACTACATACTCTGGGTCCAACCAACCTTGTCCCTCTTCTGGAAAGCAGGTGTATTGGGGCTGTCACAACAGTGTACCCATGGGAACGCATTAACTATGTGTAAGTCTCTGTTTACGCTCACAGCCTCATGCAAAGACTTAGCCTCTCATCCCTGTGTGTCCGTCAGGGAAATGAGGTAAACATGTAAAATTAAACTTCACAAACGTGTTGAAGAGTATGGGTATAGACTTGAACCCTCCTTCCCAGAGAAGATATTACTACAGGATGAAGAGATTGGATAGGTTCTACTATCCTCATTCCAGGGATTGTCTGTGGGTCTCCCTCCATGTAGTAAGAACAGTTAGTCAGGCCATTTTACCTGGTATCTCTGGATGCCTACATCAAAGTACAGAGAACTCAAAAGTAAACAGCTTAATGATATACCAAAAATGTCTAGAAAGTGCCACCAAACATTGGCAGATAAAGAGAAATTGAAAGATAGGGTTGTGATTAGTAAAACTAAGACAAAAAGAAACTATCCAAAAAGTCACTACAGGAAAAACTGAATTCTTTGAACAAATAGTAAGATTGGATAAACCTCTATGAATTTGAAGAAGGTAGAAAGCAACTCAAATTATTAAAATGAAAAATGGCACGGGAATAATACAACTAGTAGCAAAGAAGTCCAAGGATCATGAAGGACTCCTTTCTGGTATATATATTTCTTGGGGATTGAGATTCTTAGAAAATGCTCCTCCTCCAATTTCAATTCCAAACTTTAGACTCTATTACAGGGCTATAATTATCAAAACAGCTTGGTACTGGCACAAAAACGGGCCTAAAGACCAATGGAATAGAACTGAGGATGCAGATATTAAACCACAGACCTATGGCCACCTGATCTTTGACAAGGGAGCCAAAAAAATTGAATGGAAGAAAGACAGCTTCTTCAACAAGTTGTGCTGGCAGAAGTGGTTAAGCACCTGCAGAAAACTAAAGTTGGATCCTTCTTTGTCACCCTGCACTAGAATTAACTCCAAATGGATCAAAGACCTGGAGGTAAAAGCTAACACGCTGAAAACTTTACAAGAAGGAATAGGAGATACACTAGGCCTCCTTGGCACAGGTCGAAACTTTCTTAATAAGAACCAAAAATCACAACAAATCAGAGAAAGGCTGGATAAGTGGGACTGCATTAAACTGCGGAGCTTTTGTATGGCAAAGGACATAGCTAGTAAACTAATCAGGAAGCCTACAGAGTGGGAGAAGATCTTCACCAACCAAACAACAGACAAATGCCTCATATCTAAAATATATCAACAACTCAAAAAATTGAATCACTCCAAAACTAATCTCCAAAGTAACAACCATCCCATTAAAAACTGGGCCAAAGACTTAAAGAGAGTCTCCTCTGAACAAGAAACAAAAATGGCCTATAGACACATGAAGAAATGCTCAACATCTCTGGTCATAAAAGAAATGCAAATCAAAACAACTCTAAGATTCCACCTCACTCCAGTTAGAATGGCCAGGATCAGGAAAACGAATAACAACGGATGCTTGAGGGGATGTGGCCAGGAGGGATCACTACTACACTGTTGGTGGGAGTGCAAACTCATTCAACCACTATGGAAAGCAATATGGCAGTGCCTCAAAAGGCTAAACATAGAACTCCCCTTTGACCCAGCAATTCCACTACTTGGCATTTACCCAACCATCCAGAATCTAGGGCACACTAAATCCACTAGCACAACAATGTTCATTGCAGCATTATTCACCATAGCAAAGATATGGAACCAACCTAGATGTCCCTCAGTTGATGAATGGATCAACAAGTTGTGGTATTTGTACACAATGGAATTCTATGCAGCTGTCAGAAAAAACGATATCAACCCATTTGTTAGGAAATGGAAAGACTTAGAAAAAATCATATTAAGTGAAGTAAGCCAGACTCAAAGGAACTTAGGCTCAATGGTTTCCCTCATTTGTCATAATCAGTAGAAACCTTGGGCTCTACTAGCAGAGATCTGCAATAGCGCAAAACCTAGATACATAAGGCCATATAGTATGAAGCTAATTGAAAGGACCTCCAGGATAGTGAAACAAAAGCCATATAACGAATGACTGTTGTCCTTAATGTACTATGTTATCTCTCATCTCCTTTGCTGTCCCTGGGGTATCTCATATTGTTACAGTACCTCACTTTCTTATCTGATATATTGAATTTATTTGTATTTGGTTATTTGAAATTTGATAGGGAAGGGGGGAAAACCAAGACGGGGGGGGGAGGCAGTGGGAGGGAGGGTAAAGGGTACCAAGACATGTGAAAGGGTATCAGTGTATGTGAATTAATGCACCTTCTATATGGCAAATATCATGTAACCTTTTTATTAATTACAATAAAAAATGTATTAAAAAAAAGAAAATGCTCCTCCTCATCCCTCCATATCCTTCTGTGCAGAGAACAGCCAGGGAAGTGGGTGACTGGAGATCTGGGTCCTACAGACAAAAAAGGGACCACTTAGATGTTGCATGGTATCCTGATTTGAAAGTGAGGCTAAGTTGTTGCCCTGGCTGGAGTGAGAAAGCCTCCTAACTGAATATCCTGGGTCAAGCTGAGGGGAAAGGAAGACTGCAAATCCCTCTCCTGGGGTTTGCAGGCCTGGCCCCTCTGGCCCCCGGAAACCTTCATTATCTGAACATATTAATTCTAGCTTTCCTCCCAGGGTGCAGTATGGGATTAGGCTGGTGGGGGCAGCAGTGATCACCATGCTAATGAAGCAAGTGAAGTTAATAAGGGCCCCCAAAGTTGGATCCCCAGGTCAGCCTGGCCCATGGTCATTCTCCATGGGCCCTACCTTCCAGCCAAGCAAAAGTCCCACATCAGGGAGCCTTGTGCAGTCTGTGCAGCTTAAGAAAGGGAGGCCCACGAAGGACGTAAATTGGACCTGGATGTGATTGTGAAAGTGAATATCTCCCGGGGAATGCCAGGCTGCAAGAAGGTGCACAGAATACCAGATTCTCAGAAGGGAACGAGCAGCTGCCACACTGAAAACAACCAGGAACTTCCGGGAAGCCTGGGTCACCAGGCCGGTGTCTGAGGCTACTGAGGTGACAGATGAGACAAGATGGACAGGACAAGAGGGCGCCTGCCCTGATCACCTCTGGGAATGGTGTGCAGGGAAGGCTAAGTATGATGAATGGGAGGGAGTTGTATGTCCAGGACGGAGCCTGGAGAGGAGGCCAGTGTGGATGGAGAAAGATGGAGGAGGGAGAACAAGGCAGAGATGGCACTAGATGTCCATGCTGTGCCACAGCCTCTCCATAACCCCCTGCTGACAGCCATACAAAGACAAAGCCAGAATTTCTATGATCCCAGGGTTTGGCATGCTCCATCCAGGCCTCGACTTTCAGGTCTCCAGGATGCTGTGGTTGTGGCCTTTATAAAAAGAGACTCTGGGACAGTGACAGTGACCGTAACCCATTTGGCTGAGCCTCAGTCATTTTCTGTCTGCTGGTTGGGACGTGGTTGATCTTTACCCATGCATGAGCCCTGTCCTCCGGCAGCCCTATCTCAGATGATTCCTTAGACCAAGAGGCAAGACAGGATACAGACAGGAGGAACATGGGAGAGATAGAGCCACCCAAAATTACAACTTCTCATAACTTGATCTATTTCGTAGAAGTCAGCGCCAAGTTCAGTCTATCTCAAGGGAAGGGGCCTACAGGCTTGGGCAGCAGGAGACTACAGTTAGTGTGAGGCTTAGTGCAGTGGCCATCTGGAGGACTGAAAGAAGACATGGGTCAATTCTGTGAGTCACAGGAGGGCATTGACAGGTCTGTGTCAGAAGGGCATGGTTTCTGAGTCTCATTTGTGTCTTCCTGTTGTGCAGAGGAACACATGGCCAAGAGGTGAGGAGGCATTTTCTAGACCCTGCTGTGGGATCCTGAGCTGGGCTGAGTTGCAGTTTCCTATATGTCCGCTCCTTGGAACTGTCCTCCATCCAGGTAGTGCCTCAGTGATCACCTGTCCCAGGTGATACAGGTGCCTGAGAGCCTGACGATCTCCTAGAAAGCAGATCCCCAGGGATCAGGGTCAAGGGAGGCTAGAAGACCCTGGGGGACACAATGTCATGTCAAGGGTCACATATAGTTGAAAGGAGAGCTGCTGATGAACCCATCCATACCTTCTCCAAGGCAGACACTGCTGTACCCAGGTCTACCAGGGACAGTGAAGTGGGAAGATTGATATAACTATGGTCAGTCTAGGCAAGAAGGGCGTTAAGTCTTGTCAGAAGAAAAGGCTCAAGGGAAAGGACCTCCAGAGATGACCTCACTTCCTCGACAACAGAAAAAAGAAAGCTTAGAACCCTGGTATCCGGGGACCAACCGTCCACACAAGTCCCAGTTAGCCCACTTGGGCTAACTGTATTAAGAAACATGTTTTCTTGCTGTCTCCCAATTTGTAGAGGCTCAGACCTGCCTTGATGAAGACCAGAGGGAGCTGGAGATGTCGGGTCTGCCTTTGCCACTGCTGCCACTGGAAAAAATTCCAGAGGCCCTCACAGGTGACATGGGGCAGAGCCAGAGCAGTTAACGGCTGGCCAGCCCACCATTCTAATCTCCCTGGTCATCACCAGCTCTCCCTGCATGGTGTGGGTGTGGTCAATTCTTTCCAGGCATTTCAATATACTGTATAGCAATGAGTCTTCTTGTACGTTTTTAGATTCTACTTTAACTGTCTGTCCTTGGTTCTACGCCAGGATGAAGATCAATTGGCTCCAGGCCTACTTCTGTAGGCCAGGACTCCACACAGCAGGCAGACTGGCGTTGCTGCTAGACCATATGGTGCCTGCTCCACTTGTCTGGGACAACATCTTCATCCCCACTTTCTTGACCACCTATAGAAGATTTGCTAACACCCAGCAGGTACTGGACCTGCTGTTCAAAAGGTAAGCACAATTTCCAATAGCAGGGGATTCTCAGCTGTAGATGGAGCTCGAAAGTAAGATGGTCAGAGAAGCACACTCATTGTCTGTTGCCAGAAACTGTGGTATAGACCATGTACTGGCCTGAGTTGGCCTTGTGGATTGTCCTGTCCATAGCTGTGGGCTCTTTCTGACTCTGCTTCTCTGGCTCTAGCTTCACTTATCTGAGGCCTCAGACAAAGTAATCTATTTATGAAGAGAGTATTAGATTCTATCTTAAAGGAGGGTCCCCAAACTTGATGTAGACAGAGCAGGAATGGCCAGGGGTAGAGTGAGGGTCCCTGGGCCCACAAGATTATCAGGGAAGGAGCTGGCTATCCTCACCTATTGTTTAGATATGAAATGCATATTACATATTGTTTAGATATGAAGGGCATATTTCCAGGCAATGGGCATAGTTCAGTGAGAAGAGCAGGTAAGTGCTGGCTGGGCTTCAGTCTATGGAGAGTCAGATAGTAACACTAGAAATTATCAACAGGTACAATAGTTGTAAAGCCCCCACGGACTCCTTTGGACATGAAGACAGCCTCCCCTAGTCCAGCGAGGATGTCATACCATAGCATCGGCTCAGCAAGTGAGTGGGCTTTGGTCTCCAGGGAGGGCATCTGTCTCCAGAGCCAGTGACACTGCGGGGGGAAGAAGGGAGGGCAAACTCAGGAGCCCACAACTCTTGTGATTCTCACTAGACTGAGATGTGGGGCTTTGTCTACAGGAGGAGTAAGGCACCGGGCTGGGGATGCTGTTCTGAGCACTGGTGGAGGCTGGGGCTCAGAACTGAGTTATGAGATTCATCCTCACCACAGCCCATTCCAGTCAGGCTTGCCCACCTCACCCTGGGCTACAAAGTAGGGGATAAGAGGGCCTCTCTCCCTGGTCATAGTCTCTCAGAAGGTTCTAGGAGTGATGGTAAGAGCTCAGGGCCAGGCTGTGTCACCAGGAGGACAGTGTGGGGGGAACACAGCCCACGAGTGGTTCATGCGGAATGAGGTAACAGAGCCACCAATGAGGTGCACTAGAACCCTATGCATGCCAGGCTGGACAACAGCCTTATCTGAGTCTACTGTCCAGTGGCCCAGGGGAAAGAGAAATGAGGGTGTGGAACTAACAGAATAGCACAGAGCTGCCCACGGTGGGGCTTGGATCCCTCCCTTCAGTTCTTGCCTGAGTTTGCCTGTTACTTCCTAGACACCCCCAAAAGCATTTGTGTTATGATTTGCTGATCTCTGAATGGCCAGTCACAGGGTGATGAGGGAGATCAGGGGAGTTGCTGGCCTTTTTCTGACTCTGCTGCCCATCCACCTGCCCCTAGTGCTCTCTCTTCTCCTAGACACATAGTTGGCCAACTACCTGGAGGACTTCTTCCAACCTCGCAGCCACAAGCAGCTCCTGGCTTACCTGAAGTTCTATGTGTCTGGATCAGACCTAGATTGTCATGTCTACTGTCTTCTGGCACAGACGAGTCCCAAGAGTCAACAAGCGCAGAGCCTGGGGCTGTTGCAGAGCATATCCAGGGTGGATGCTGCAGGGCACCACTGGGAGACGGCTCCAAAACTAGCTGTGGGCAAGGAGCAGGAGGAGCCTGAGACCCACAGTGGGTGGAGGGAAGTTGAAGAAGGTGACCTGTTGAAGGTCACATGTTGGGAATTCTTAGGGAAGAAGGTCTTCTTCTCTGCATTTTCAAAGATTCAGAACAAAGAAGTAATGAAGAAAACCTTGTCTCCTTGTGTACCTCTGTTACCAGTCCAGTGCTTGTTCTCAGTCCAAGTCCAGAGCTAGATTTTGCTGCATCAGAAACTCTGACACCCTGTCTAGTGAGAGGACCATCATCAGGTTCAGAGTAAGAGCCAAATGTAGACCTGATTCTAGTGTATGGATTCTAGTGCTATGGCAGCAACACTATCAATTGCAGAGGAAGAGCCAGCTCCCAAGTTGGCTAGGTGCTGAGTCGTGAGGGAGCACCAGCATCCAGTGCTGATCTAAAGGCATCTCTCACTTTGGCCCAGGTGCTGGGTCATCTCTTCATCTGAAGTTGCCCTTTCTTTCTTTGGTCCATTGAGGGACTTGAACTCTGGGCCTGGGCGCTGTTCCTAAACTCTTCAGCTCAAGGGTAGCACTCTTACCACACTGAGCCACAGCATCACTTCTGGTTTTCTGTGGCTGTTTGGAGATAAGAGTCTCATGGACTTTCATGCCTGGGCTGGCTTTGAACCATGATCCTCAGATCTCAGCCTCCTACATAGCTAGGATTACAGGTGTGAGTCACTGGTGCCTGGCTCTATTCTTTATTTTGTTTGCACTTTATTTGCTAGAGAAACGAAACTCCTATCATTAGGATTTTTCTTCCTTTTTCTTCAGATGGATAGGATGAAGCTTAACATTTACTGAAACTTAATTTTCCCCATTCTCTTGGTTTCCAATTAGGTCTACAAACTTCCCACCCCACTCTCTTAACACCAAAGGAAAAAAAAAAGCCTCTGACCATCTCTGTAAAGAGCAGATGCTAATAAACTAAGATTCAAATAACATGGAGAAATGGAGCAGACAGGCAATTCTCAATCAAAGGCTTTTCCTAAGGCAAGCGCAGGCAGCAACAGAACCCCTGGACCTGCAGTGAGGAGGTGGCCAGGAGCAGTGGCTGGCTGCCTGTGCCTAAAGAAAGCAAAGTTACCAAGAAGTTTCGTCCCTAGAGAGAAACACACGGTGGAGAAGAAAGGAGAGTGGGGGAGGGGTGTTCCTGAGCTGCCCTCAGCATGTTAATCAGTTTTAAAGCTGCCACCAGTAAGAACTAACATTTCATAGGCAGGCGGGGGGGAGGGTAAAGGCAGCCCTGTTGTTTTCCTGAGAGACCCAGGTTGGACTCTCCAGACAAAAGGCACAGACTCACAGAGGGTCAACCCTGAGAAGAACTTACTAGAGCACATCCATTTAAATCACAGCCCTGTGACAGACAGCCGCATGCAAAGGCAATGCAGCCACCCCTGCCCCACCCCCACGGGCACCGGCACAGAGAGCATGTGCTCCGCTGGTTTTCTAATAATGGGACACAGTTGGCTACAGGCTTGGAGTAAAAAAAGATCTGACCTTAAATCCTAGCTCCTTCACTTAAAGTAGTATGGGACCTAGACAACCTGCTTAAACTCCCTGGGTCTCAGTTTCCTTATTTTTTTTTTCTATCTACATGCTAGAGTCACTGTAGGAATGAATGAAGTTTTATGTGGAGACTCATAGTTCAGTCCCCAGCAAAAGCTCCTTACATATTATAAAGTCCCATCCCTTCTTCCAACCTCCCACCCCCTCAAGATTGCTATCAGTCTGTTCCAACCCAGATCCTTTGCTGGGAGCCATGACAGCACCTGCTGGACGTCTGGCTGGTCTGTGGCGATGCATGAAACAAAGCCAACTGACCCATAAAGGGTTCAATCCCATGATCCTGATCTCAGTATCGAGGCTCCAATCAAATGAGCTAATTACAGTGGACTCAGATTCAACATTGCTTCTACAGAAATACTTTTAGCCCTTCCTACAAGCCTTCAATACTGTGAACCTAAGATTCTGTGACACAACCCCCTCTCACCAACTTTACTAATGGCCTCATCTTTGAAAAACCTTCATGTAATAGAGCAAACAGATGTGTCCCTTAAGCGGATTAAGATAGACATTCAGTAGTGCAATAATACCAGTGGATTTGTGCTCTAAGACTAACATTGATCAACCAACTTAGCTCCCAGCTTGTCTTAGCACTACTTAGCTTCTAGGGTAATATGGAGAACTGAGCAGTCAGGTCTTCACATCAAGAATTGATCTGGAACCCAGTAGGTTGATACCGTCCTTTGCACAGGAATTATCAGGGTACTGTGTTCTGATTCAGCAGATAGAGAAGGCCTAAGGGTGTGGAGCAAGAGCCCAAGGGTTGCCCAGCCTGTGCTTGATGTAGCAAGGATCTAATCCTCGCTGCAGTTTCAACAGTTTACAACTTTACAGCTATTTTACAGATATGACAGTTGAGGCAACAAGGCAACCACTAAGACAAGGTAGTGAGAAAGAAAGAAACATGGGAAACTCAGGACCAATTTGTGGAGAGATCCACTTCTTGTGAGAATAATCAAGATATGAAAATAAAGTTCATTAAGAACTTGGAACTGTCAGGCACCAGCTCTGTAATTCAAATTTGTGTGTGCAGGTAACTTCTTTCCACTCTTGGTCTCTCCTGCTCTGAGTTGCAATAGTACCAGTATCTGGCCAAGAAAGTGGTTAGAAATAATAGGTAACTAAGGCAGTTTCTGGCTCAAGGAAGTGTCTAAAATATGGTAGTTATCATAACTATACATTCTCCAGCCCACAATAGGCAACAACAAGACCTTTCCAGAGTTAAATTACTACATCATAATTTGACAGGTATGCTAGTTATAGCATTTTTATAAAAATATTTTACAATTTCAGCGGAAAAAATTCTGTAGATCCTTTAAGTACCATTAACATCAGTTAACCCACAACACATTCTAAGCTTTAAAATATCTATGATCCTATTTTGCAGTGTGATATTTTCTGAAGTAGAAGTCCATCATTACAATTTCTGTTTAAAGCCATGAAGTTGGGGGGAAAAAACATCTAGTATGCATTTTTTGAAGACAAAAAGAAAAAGACTTGTTAAATCCAGCCAAAACATATAAAATACTGAAATAATCATCTCTCCTGTCTTGACCATTTTTGCTATCAAACCAGTGATGTATTCAATCATCCTCTCTGAAATACTATGAAGTTAACAAACTTCTCTTTTGTTTCTTTTTAATGTATCAGTTGGGAGTAGGGAGCGATTAAGTATAATGAGCACAATATCTTATTTGTGCCCAACAAATGACAATTCCTAAAGAAATCAGTAGGCATCAGCAAAATTAATATATTAGGACTTAAGGCATCCAAGTTTCAACCAGTTCAAAGATTCTCAGGACAGGAGAGTCCCTAGGAGATCTTTAAAAATTAACACTAGCGGGACTGGGAGTTTGGCCTAGTGGTAGAGTGCTCGCCTAGCATGCATGAAGACCCGGGTTCAATTCCTCAGTACCACATACGTAAAAAAAAGCTGGAAGTGGTGCTGAGGCTCAAGTGGTAGAGCTCTAGCCTTGAGGAAGTCCAAGGACACAGTGCTCAGGCCCTGAGCTCAAGCCCAGGACTGGCAAAAAAAAAAAAAAAAATGAAAAATTAACACCAGCAAAGGGGGCCTTGTTGAGGCTGATTAGAAGGTATATTCCCCTGTATGTGAACTCATTCAACTGTACACATGCCCTGCATGCTTGAATCTGTGTTCAATCTACTCCAATCAAAAGTTACTCCCCCAGGGACTTGAACCTGCACAGCCTCTGGGAACATGTGAAATCACAGGGAGTACGGGACAATCTATGCTCATGTTTCTCCCCTCTTTCCATCACCCAGTGTCCTAGGCACAAAGAATTCCTCCCCTTACCAAGACAAGACCTAGACCTGGGAGAATTGTTCCCTGAGGCTAGGCCACTCCCTCACCGTGACCTAATTCACAGCCAAATTGGCAGCTACACATCCCTACCTCTGAGTATGAACTCTACCAGGCCAGGAAATACTGCAAGCTCTTACTCTGTCATGTACCATTCTCCTGCCCCTCACTCCAAGCCAAAAAGTCCTGGACACACAAAGGTAATGGGGGAAACTATCCAAAGTAAAGGATTGGAAGCCCTACGAAGTACCTCTGCCCATATCCATGAAGCTTCCAAAGGATGGATGAAACAGCGCTGAGGTCTCCAGTCACACAGACCTTCTCAGCTTCCTTCCCCAAGAATCTAAACTAGGCTAACTGCTCTGTCTCCATTTCTTTATCTCTAAAGTAGAGACAATAAAAGTCACTACTTCATGGGTGATCCAGTCATGTGGAAAATTAACCACTGTAAAGGCAGAGTGTCCACTCAGACACATAAATGTCCTGAATTCTGCTTTAAGAAAAAAAAAAAAAAACTCTGGTTAATAGAATCAGCTACTTGCTCAGCTCTGGATGTGGGGGTCGGGAGCAACGCAAATCTTCAAATGTATCTCAAGGCCCTTTGGACAAAAAATTCTGAGCCTGCAGCTGCCTGACTCTCCATAGGACATCTGGCTTTGTGTCCACAGAGAACACTGTAAAAGGTTCTGTGGCCCAATTCACTGCCCAGCTGAGGCTTCTAGTTGGTGGTAAGCATAAGAAGGCAATGCCAGAGCACCAGAGTCCCCCTCCTACTATGCCAGGAACACTGGAGCAAGAAGGCTATGGGGCTCTCCCATGGAAACATAAAAACATACTTCAGCTCCCAGTTTGAAAGGTCAGCCCATGCATATAGCATCTGAAATTCAAGGAAACCACTTCAAGGTCACAAGGCCACAATTACCAGTCTTCTGTGGTTTCAACAAAAGATCACTGTAACAAGAGACCATAATGAATGGGATAATCATAATGTGGATTAAACTCTGAAAACTTTTAACTGAATCCACTGACTGAGGAGATGCAAAGAATTTACTAAATGAATCTGATAAATCTATAATACATTATTCTGCCCCTTCGTCTTTTAAATCCAGCATGGTTTTATGACTGTGACCACCCTTTCAGGGAGACAGAAAGAATGAGATGAAGTTTACCCCTTCCTCCCTCCTGAAAAGTAAGTGTAATGGAGTGCTGCTACTCTAATAGAAAGAGGACATAGCTTCCACAGTCCGCTGCTTCCCACACACCCTCCTCCTCTACTTCCAAAGCCCAGCGTCATGAAGAAATCGGAGCCGTTTTTCTATACCAATTTTGTTCTTGGAGTCAAGGGTTGTCACTTCCAAATATTTGTCAATGTTGACCTTCAAGGAATAAATTATCTCCAAACTCTGATACGAACCCAAAGCAGAAAATCTACAGAGTTGAGCATTCTTCAAGGTGCTGTCATTCTCTTCAAGTGGGAGGAAGCATTTTGCTGGGTAACTAAATGATTAGCTTTCAATGCCCGGCTCTTTGCAACAATCATTTTGCAAGACGCCCGTCCTCCTTCAAAGGGGGGCGAGGGAGGCGGGGGAAGCCCCTCTTACCGGGTAGACTGAGACGCTATTCTTCCCAGGGGACACTCATCTGGGGCTCCAGGCTGAGGCTTTGTGCGCGTCGCCCCCACCCCCCGTGCCCCCGCCCCCCTCCCACAGAGACTGCCCCTCCAAGGTTCCCAAGGCCACCTGCTTCTCAGAAGAAAAAGGCGTAACTGTGCGCGCCATCTCAATGCGCGGTCGGCGTCCTCCACCGTGCCCCCCCCCGGGAAAGAGGGGGAGGCGTCCCTGGGTAGCGCGCTTTGTCGGGAGGCCGCCCGCAGCTCCCCAGAAGGCCCCACAGAGGTTTCATCCCAGGCGACCCTCCCGGCTTTCCCTAAGGAGCCAGAGTCCCACGATGCCCGGGGTTCTTCGCGCACCCCAATCGGCGACCTCCCGGGGACGCTCACCGGCGACGAACCCCAACCCTCCCACCTGGCCGAGCTAAGGGCGCAGCGATCGGGAACCTCCATCCTGCCTCCGGCAGGCTCCGCACCTGCTCCGCTGCCCCCGCCACCAGCTCCGCGTGGGAATGTGGGTTTGCCCTTCCTTCCCGCCCAGGAGGGTCCCGCTCCAGCCCCGCGCCCCTCTGCCGCGCCGGGAGGGCTATCTGCGCCTGGACACCGGTCCCTCGGGGCTGCGCCCAACCGAGCCCTCTTGCTGCGCCCTCACCCCCTCGCCCTCCTTGGCCAGGGCTGCCCCTCCGGTCGTACCTTGTGCGGCGCCCGCAACAGCCGATGAACCCCGGCCAGCTGGGTCCCGAGCGCGAGGTCCTCACGGAACGTGAACAGCGGCGGCCGGCTGGGCTCCGGGAAGTTGGTGCTGTTGAAAGGATCCGTGTCGTCCAAGAACTGCACCCGACAAGCCAGCGTGGCCATGATGCATCCCTGCGCGGGGGGCGCGGGCCCCGGGGTCAGCGGGCCCGCCTGGCGGCTGGACGCAGGGGAGGCCGCAGCCGCAGCCGCTCTCAGGCTCGCGGACTCGCAGGCTCCGGCGCGCCCGGCTGCAGCCCGGGCTCCGGCCGCAGGGGGCGGGACGGGGGTGGGACCGGCGCACCCCCTCCTTCCCCCTCTGGCTTCGGCTCCGCCCCTTCTCTGTTACCCGGGCACCGGGCCCCGCTGCTCCCCCCACCCCCGCCCGGACCCGCTATCCCCACAAGGAACCCGAGATCCCTCGGAGAGGCGATCGCAGCCATGCGCAAATCCTAGCCGCTGCGGCGGGTGGGGAACGCCTCGTGCCCGTGCGTCCCGCAGCCCTGCTCTCAGCTGTATCCTATGGATCTCGGACACGGGGCGTCCTTCCCCACCAGGTAGACGCCTCGGGAGACGTTGTAGCTGAGCTACTGCAGCCCGGATTCGGGAAAGGCTCGGAGGCGAGGTCGCTACCTGCAGAAACAGGATGATGAGGCGGCAGCAGCCAGGATCTCAGAACACAGAGAAGTTGCCGGGTGGGGAGAAAGAGGCTGAGAAGGACTAGGAGCCCAGGCGGCTCCTTCTCGGAAAACGAGTGTAGGACACACCGGGAATGAGCAGGGGACACCTTCTCCCGCCCACCCCGCCCCAATTCCGGGCCTGCCCCCACCCCCATCTCCAAAGCCTGCCCATCTCCAGAGGCCTCTCTCCCCAGTTAGACCTCTGGCTTCGACGGAGAGGGAGACATATGCGACTGGGTCTTGGAATCGCAGAAATGCTGGGGAGAACCGGGGATCCCCTAGCAGCAGAGAGGCTGAGAAGGAAAGCTTTGCCGCCTGCCAGCCTGCCTCCGCCGAGCTGGAGCAGCGGGCCTGGGCGCTCACTTCGCTGCTCACGGGCGACTCCCTGCGTTTCCGAAGGGAGACGTTCAGGGCTCTGCATTTCGTGGCCGCGTTCCTCCAGTCCCTCTTACAGAACACCAGGGTAGTATCCACTTGCTGCTCTTAACCACTCCATCCGTAAGGCATTTGCTCCCATTTCTCTAGTTTACAGGGAAAAGAATACCCTTATCCTATATTTTGTGACTTCATCTGCATTTTTATTTTGCCAGTCCTGGGGCTTGAAGTCAGAGCTCGGGCTGCAGAGCCATTTCCAGCTTTTTCTGTTTATGTGGTATGGAGCAATCGAACCCAGGGCTTTATGCATGCTAGGAAAGCACTTTACTACTAAGCCACATTCCCAGTCCTTCCTCTGCCTTTTTGACGTCTTCCTCTCTGACTACACACACACACACACACACACACACACACACGATTGATTTTCATAATCCCATGACTGTCCTTCCTCCTTGTAGTACATTTTGCTGCTTGACTCTGAATAAGCTTTCTAAATATGCCTCGTGCCAATGTACCAACTCTTCCTGGCCAGAATATCAAACTCCAATCCTACTCCTTTAACACCAGATCCTTGCTTCCATTTTCACCATCCACTTCCCTGAGATCCCCCTGGCTATCTTATGTCTCCTGCTTCTCCCAACTTGGATACCCAGGGCCTCCTGTGTTGCCCCTCCCACAGCTGCCCCCTATCGCTTAGATCCCTGCCTGTTCCTGCCCCCATCTAACCTGTCTGATGACAGTGAGTCTACTCAATGTCTCAAGGTGGGGGGAGGGGACGACTCTCAGCCCATTAAGCCCCTTCCCTCAGGCTGCTAGAAACTTCTGCCACTTTCCTCTGACCATTGATCCTGGCCAGCATGCACTGAAGCTTAGCCATCACAAACCTTAGCAAACATGTGCTCATCTCCACCCTCCATCTATACCCTAGGTCCCTCCTAGGGACCCAGGTTTCTTCCTCTTTGGGATCCTCCCTTGAGAATCAGTGCTGGTTTCCTGACATGCAGCTTGCTGCAGCTCCATAGGGTCTGCCTCAGTCTGGTTTAATGTTTTGCTACTGATGTCTTGAAACTCTTTATATTTATTTTAGCAAGAGGTCCATTCTCATTGTGCTCTGGGTCCCACAGTTAGATGACCAGACCTGATGAGAATAAACATTCAAGTGTTTTCTACCTTAAAAGCTACATTCGGGCTGAGAATGAGTGCTTGCCTCAAAAAAAATAATTGAAAACATAAACTACCTATTAAAATTTTAAAATATATTTTAAAAGCTATATTGTTTAATGTTTTATTACATAGATTAATATTTATCTATGACATACAAACTCTCAGCTTAATTTTAATTATGTTCTAAAATCTAAGTGCCAGTGATTGTATATAGAGATTCCCTTCTTGAATATTTGCTTCTTAAACATGTCATTTGAAATATGATGTAAAAATCAATGTTAATAAATTCTTTAATAAAAAACTGAGAAAAGAAAGCTATATTGTTGTAGAGTGGACCTGCTCTAACTCCTTTATCCATCCCCTAGCTAGCTTCTGGAAGAGAAACCATATTTGCTTCTCAGCATTCTCACTGCCCCCTCTGCACACTCCACAGGATTCAGACCGGAACTATCTCTACCCTTCTGAGACCAGCAATTCCAGCCTAATTGCCTTATCTAGGGGCAATTAGGATTAGCTTTGCTTCCTACTTGGGGACAGCACCTGTTGCTGTGGACCATTCCTGTCCCAGATTCTCTTCTCCTCTCTAACTGCTCTATGCATTTTCAGTTCTCCTCCTCTCTTTCAGCTACTTCTGGAATCTTCCTGGTTTCTGAGCTCCCCTTTGTCCCTTCAACATCTTCCCCAGATATCCCTTGGCTTAGTACTCTCCAATCCTTGACTTCTAGGCTCATTTTCACCTGAACAACACAACATCCCCATTCAGTTACCACACCACATTAAATGGCAACCTCCACCCACTTCTCCAACCTGACTCCCTTACAAAGCTGGTGTCTGCTTGGCTCGATGCCTAGCACAGAGAAGAGACACAAGCAATGTCCACTGAATAAGGAGGCATTTCACTTTTCTGATGAGTTTCCTTTCCCTAGGCTAACATTCTCCATGTGGCCTTCTCAGAGCCACCAATCATTCTAAAAATGTGCATTTTCTGGGTTCTTACTCTTAAGAGTGAAATCTTTATATGACAAATCTCCCTAAATCTATCACTCCAGGCATATCCATGGGTATTCCCCATTTTACACCCTAGAGTTCTAGAGCCCTGTCTAGCCAGCCAGCCTAACCCACCTGTCTTTCAACATTCGTTTCTAACACCAATGCCATGCCTTTGGAGCGCTGTCTCCAGCTCCACCCTAAACAAGGTTAACCCCACTTCTCTGTAGTCTCAAGTAGTTTATATGTGTCCATTGTCCATAATGGCTTATCATATTCCTCCCTTACTAACCCACAACATATCCAAAATTGGAATTTATCTTACTGGCACCAAAGATGAAAGACTTTAACATATCATCTATATTTAATTCTTTTAAGGGGAAAAACCTTAAAAACCCTTGAAATCACTGTTAGTAATATTTTTTTCCTCTGAGTTAACTGTCAACTATCTTTTAAGTAATTTCTCTTTTTTGGGGGGGGGGAGGTACTATTCTTTTTTCCAGATAATTTTTATTGTAATTAATAGAAGGGTTACATTACATTCGCCAGATGGAAGGTACATTACTTCACATACACTGATACCCTTTCTTATGTCTTGGTCCCCATTTCCCGCCCCCCCACCCCCACCCTCATCTTGTTTTCCCCCCTTTCCTATCCAATTTCAAATAACCAATTAAGCATATATAAAATATATCAGATAACAATGTGAAATATTGTAACAATATGAGATAACCAAGGGAAAGCAAAAGAGATGAGAGATAACATAGTACATTAAGGACAACAATCACTCATTATATGGCTTTTGTTTCTATATCCTAGAGGTCCTTTCATTTAGCATCATACTGTATGACCTTATGTATCTAGGTTTTGCTCTATTGCAAATCTCTGCTAGAAGAGTCTAAGGTTTCTACTGATTATGGCAAATGAGGGAAACCATTGAGCCTATGTTCCTTTGAGTCTGGCTTACTACACTTAATATGATTTTTTCTAAGTCATTCCATTTCCTTACAAATGGGGAGATGTCGTTCTTTCTGACAGCAGCATAGAATTCCATTGTGTATAAATACCATATCTTGTTGATTCACTCATCAACTGAAGGGCATCTGAGATGTCGAACATTTCTTTATGGGTCTATAGCCCATTCTTATTTCTTCTTCAGTGAAGACTCTCTTTAAGTCTCTGGCCCATATTTTGATGGGTTGGTTGTTTCTTTGGAGATTTGTTTTGGAGTGATTCAAATTTTGGAGCTGTTGATATATTTTAGATATGAGGCCTTTGTATGTTGTACGGTTAGTGAAGATCTTCTCCCATTCTGTAGTAATTTCTCTTTTTTTAATGCTATGTTAGCCTTAAAGGTCAAGTGATAAAAAAAATTATAGCAAAAAAACCTGGGAAAACCAAAAAATTATAGAAGAAATGTAAGCATATGGCTCAAATGATAGAGTACTAGCCATTAAGTGAAAAATCTGAACAAAAGCATGAGGCCCTAAATTCAAAACCAGCACCAAAATAACTAATAATAATACTAATAAATTAAAGGCTATATCCTATTCCTTGTGACTTGCTCTGTCCAAAAGAATATGGTAGTGGGGAGTCAACGACTCATATCTGTAATCCTAGCTAATCAAGAAGCTGAGATCTGAGGATCTCAAAGCCAGTCACCTGAGTTCAAAGTCAGTGTAGGCAGGAAAGTCCATGATGCTCTCATCCAATTAACCATCAAAAAGCTGGAAGTGGAGCTGTGGCTCAAATGCTAGTGCCCAGCTCCTGAATTCAAGCCCCAGAATAAGCACAGAAGAGGAGGGAGAGGAGGAAGTGGAGGAACTGGAGGAGGAGGAGGAAGAGGACCAAGAGGAGGAGGAGGAGGAGGAGGGGGAGGAGGAGGGGGAGGAGGAGGGGGGGATGATAGTGGAAGTGACATGTGACTTTTGAACCTGGGCCTTGAGAGACCTTGCAGCATCTTCTCTTGCCCTTTTGAAACACTGTCTGAGACTACCAAGCCAAGAAATCAGGTCTAGTCTAGCAAATTGCTACTGATGACTGGAAACATGGTTACTGTGCTATGTAGCCATGACACCATGAGCAAGATAATTGCCTACAATGATTGAAGGAAAGATGTGTGTCTAATAAACTTTCTTAAGGAGGTCTCTAAGCAAGATGTTACCTGCATCTATTGGGTGCATCCAGCCACATATTACAATGAATTCTGTTTGCAAATGTAAGTTAGAGGAGTGCATGACACGTGGTGGATCCTACAATGAAGCAATTTCTCATCCCCAGTTTGTCCAGACAGCAAAAGATTCTCCAAATAAATTATCTTGGAACCAGGCACCATTGCCTCACATCTGTAATCCTAGTTACTCAGGATGCTGAGATCTGAAAATTGCAGTTCAAAGCCAGCCCAGGCAAGAAAGTTTGTGAGACTCTTATCTCTAATAAACTACCCAGAAAAAAAGCCAGAAGTGATGCTGTGGCTCAAGTAGTAGAGCACTAGCTTTGAACACAAAAGGCTCAAGGACAGTGTGCAGACCTGAGTTCAAGCCCCAGGACCAGAAAAAAAAAGTAAATGATCTTGGTAAAGATCAGTTTTAAAATGTGATTTTTTAAACTGCTAAGATCTGAGCGAGAGAGAGAGAGAGAGAGAGAGAGAGAGAGAGAGAGAGAGAGAGAGAGAGAGAGAGAGAGAGAGAGAGAGAGAGAGAGAGAGAGAGAGAGAGAGAGAGAGAGAGAGAGAGAGAGAGAGAGAGAGAGAGAGGAGGGAGATCTCAGATAGATTTAAGGCAGAACCTGATAGATCTCTTAAGGGTAGTGTTTGACACAGCCTGACAGACTCAGTGGAAGAAAAATTATAGTGTTTGTCCATGAAATAAATCTTAAAAAATCTTAATGCTTAATAATCTTAATAAAACTATGATTCAGAGACACTTCGCCAAGGTTTTTGAGAGTTGTACTGGCAAAAGCAGTGCCAGTTTGGGAACACGTAGCTTGTCTTTTAGGTCAAAGACTTTATCTGTACACAGATTCAGATAGGAACTTCTGCCATAGGTTTCCAGCATCTGCCTGCTTGCTGTCCAGTTCCACAATCAATACCACTCAATTTAGACTTCTGTCAAGGCAGCATTCTTTTTCTAGGTACCAATTTCTGTTTTATTCAGTGTCTATGGCAGGAAAAACCACACCAAAGTGAGCCTGCTTAAAACAACCACTTGATTGACATTTGGGGGGTTCAGCATTTGGGCTGGACTCATCTAGGATCACTCCTGCAGTTGCAGTGATCTGGAAGCTTCATTGGGCTATCAGGATTGAAACAGCCCTTCTTTGTCATTGTGTTGTATACCAGCTGGCTGCTTTAGGGGATCTCAGTGGATGGATGGCTTATGTCCCTCCATGTAGCCTCTCATCCAGCACTGATAGATCTGGATTTTCCACACTGACTTTATGGCAGTAGGCTAGCAAAGAGGTCACAGTAGGGTCTCTTGAGCCCTGACATCTAAACTAATGCTGTGTCTGCAACTTTAGGAGGCAGGCATGGAGGAGCAAAAGAAGTTAAGGTCAGCCTAGATCTGAGAAGTGGGGGAAATAGTTCCTATCCCCTACTGGGAGAAGAAATCTGGAACTCACATTGGGGCAAAGAGGACTAAGTATCCAGCTGTGTGGGAAGTCTTACAGTCATCTTTGCAACAATCTAACACACAGGATGTGATGTTCTACATGAAAATTATTTTCACTGAGAATGTGAGTCATTGCCTCTGTACCCAGCAGGTACACTGTTCATTCTTTTCTCCAGCCTTCTCCTGTTCATCAGGTTGTCAGTCTGTGGGATGGGTGTGTATGTGTGTGTACACGCCCCTTCCCATAATACAGCTTGAATTCAGAGCCTGTCCCTGACTGATTTTTGGTCAAGGCTGCCACTCTACCACTCAAGCCACAGAAGATTTTTGGTTGTTAATTAGTAAATAAGAATCTAATGGAGGGCTGGGAGTTTGGCCTAGTGGTAGAGTGCTTGCCTAGCATGCACGAAGACTAGGGTTCGATTCCTCGGTACCACATACACAGAAAAAAAGCCGGAAATGGTGCTGAGGCTCAAGTGGTAGAGCTCTAGCCTTGAGAAAGTCCAAGGACAGTGCTCAAGCCCTGAGTTCAAGACAAGGACTGGCAAAAAAAAAAAAAAGAATCTAATGGACTTTCCTGCCCAGGATGGTATGGGCCCACTATTCTCAGATCTCAGCCTCCTGAGTAGCAAGGATTACAAGCTTGAGCCACTGGAGTTAGCACCCTGTGGATATTTTTTTCTGCAGTCCTTTTCCTTCCGTGCACTAATATTCCTGTGTGGTGTCTAGGACAACTTCCTCAGCTTGTTCTTTCTGAAACTCGGGTTTCTTTGGATGTTGAACCACTAAACCAATTATCTAATTTTCTTAACTTTTCTGCTCTGCTAGTCTCTTCCATGATTTTGTCCTTTCTCACACATTTTCTTAACTATATATATTCCTTTTCTTAGACTGAACTTTTACTTGAAGGAGACTGGGTCTATGCTTCCCCTAAATAATCAGCCCTTGGTTTCCTGATTGTTTCCCTACATTTTTTCTTTCCCATTGTATTTAAGTGTCCTCATCTGGTTTACTTTGCTCATATATAAAACTTTGTGTGGTTTTGACATATATAAGTTTTGGGCTAGCTGCATTCAGGACTGCTGGTCTTTGAGACATGAGTTCATCAGCAGTCTTCTGAATCTCTAATAAAGACTCATCTGGCTTCTTAAGTGGTGGCTTCTGTTTTTCAGAATTGAGTTTCCTTACAACAACTGCAGCATTTATATTTTTCAATAGTTCTTTCTGAGAGAAAGTTTTTTTCACTTAGCATACATTAATTGTACAAAGATTTCATTATGATAGTTATAACATATATATAATATACTGTGAGCAAATCTGTGCCATCTAACCTACTCTTTCTTAATACTTCCCCCCAACTCCCGCTTTTTTGCAGTTTTTGATGGGATTTCTTATATTGATTTTATATGGAGGGTGGTTGTTTTTTTTTATAATGTCCTGTTTCTGTTTCCAAGCTTTCTCTGATAGTATTGACTATACTTGATTTCAAGTTTTCTTCTTTTTCCTCTAAAGTTTGTGCTCTTTGGGGCCTTTCTTTCTTCTATCTCTCTGGTCTTTTTCTTTCATAGCAGAGAATTTCCTCTTTCATGACCATAGACTTTTCACTCACCTTAGAAGTTGACCAGAAGCAACCCCACCCCGAAATCTTGAAGCATCAGGTGGGGTGACTCACTGCAGATGGAGCTAACAGGAGTATCACTTATTGTGGCTTGTTTTCTCCAGAAAAGTTCTTACCATTCCTATCCTTAACCCAGAAAAAGAGGGCCCTGCCTTAGCCTCCAAGCTTTAGAGGGGCCCACTCTGCTCCAATCCTTATCCACCACTCCTTTCAAGGGGAAGTCTATAGATCAAGACGTCATGCCAACCTGGAACCCAAGCTATTTTCTCTTTTGGCTGTTCTCCAAGGACAACGGACTGTATCTGGGATGACAGAACCTTCTACCTAAATGGTCTGAATATGTTTTCAAGGACTGTCTTCTGACCTTTCACCCTCCTGAGATAGACTGAGAAGACTGCATCCTAACTTGAGATGGACTAAGGAGTAACTGTTTACATGAAAGGGTGTAGACAGAGTCTGGTTGTAGTCTCAATTGGCTGCTCTCTGGGGTTCATGACTCAGGAGCTGGCATTAATAAAGGTATAGGCTTTGATGTTACAGGCTGTTGTCTAATTTATTCTACACATTTATGATTTACAGAGCTTGCAATTTAAGGGAAAAAATAAATTGCCAAAGCAGTCCTCTAATGCTTGTTTTGGGATTGGTTATAACATGATTATATACTTTCTATTCTTTTTTTAAAACTGTGGAATAGTCAGGTACCAATGGCCTATGCCTGTAATCATAGCTACTCAGAAAGTTGAGATCTGAGGATCATGATTTGAAGCCAGCCCGGACATCTCTAATTAACAACAACAACAACAAAAATAATACTGGAAATGAGACTGTGGCTCAAGGAATAGAGAATCAGCCTGAATGAAGAAACCAAATTTGCACTCACCTCATTCTGCCAGCAGATGGGAGTCAAAGCTTAAAACACTATACATACTGTGAGTTTCTTCCCTTTTCAGCTAAGACTTAGAAATGTTCAGTGACTTGGTTGTGGAAGGTAGTACCAGCCATGGTTTTTAAGTGGGGGATTTGCAAGGTACAATACATATAAGTCATTGTGTCTGCATAGAACAGGGGGTTGAGGAGGGACAATATGAAAGAGACCGGCAAGTCTGCCAGTTCTGAGCATGCTCCACAATGATCTTTCCGCTTCTCTTGCCAAAGGCAAGCCACAGATGATTATGCATTTGTTAAAAAAAATCCAAATAAATATTTTTAAATAGAAAAGTCACAGAACTCATCAATGAGTTTAGCAAAGTTGTAGAATACAAGATCAACCCACAAAACTATATCATATGTCCCTACATGAGCAACAAAACTGAAATATGCATTGTCATTTTACCTATACAAGCTGTCAGGAGCACAATTCTGCCCTCATCTGCTAGCTGGATTTGTGCAAATACTTCAACAATTTGAACCTCAGTGTCCTTGGAGGGGGAAAAAGTGATACTAAAAATACAATCTCGGGATATAAGCAGACTTCTGACAAAATGAGTAGGAACATGATAAACACTTAAGAACCATTCCAATTGTTTAATCCATTTTTCTGTTATCCCAGGTCATGCCCAAGGTTGGCTTCTATTGTCTTCTACAGAAAATAAATAATTGCTAAGCAAATACAAATACTCTTATGACTGTTAAATTCCACAGAATCTCCTATTTAGGATTCCCTCTTCTCATAGACTTTCTGACCTTACATCTTTGTCTCTTCTATCGGCATCAGGTGTGACCTTATCTTTCTTTTACTGCTTTCTTGCTTTTGATTTCTCTTGGCTTAATTTCACTAGAGAGAGAGGGTGTTTGTTTTGGAGGTGGTTGATACTGAGTCTTGAACTCAGGGCCTAGCACTCTTGCCTTTTTGCTTAAGACAGGTACTACACCAGTTGAGCCACAGCTCTACTTTTCCACTCAACTGTCTCTTGCATTTTTTGCTCAAGACTGGTGCCATACCACTTAAACCACAGCTCTATGTCCAACATTTTGTTGACTAGGTAGTGACAAGAGTTGCACAGACGTTTTTGCCTAGGCTGGCTTCCAACTAGGACCCTCAGATCTCAGCCTTCTGAGTAGCCAGAATTACAGGAAAGAGCCATTACCATTTGGATCTTAGTTTATAAATAACTTTCCTCCCTCCCACCTTGCCCCTCCCCCGAGATTTATGAGTCTTAGAAAGGTTTTCACCAATCCTACTCACTACATGAAAGCCTCTCAAAGTGTTTAGTCTGTATGGGCCTTAATTCTCACTCCCACGCCTTTGTATCATGTAGTTGTGCTTGCTGCTTCCTCTGCAATAACCTCCTCTTGACCCTCCTGAGTCTAGTATCAACTCTGAGAAATTTCCCCTGTGAATCTGTTAGTCAACTCTCTGTTGTGATAATACATACTTGAAGCAATTAACTTATAAAGAGAAAAGGCTCACCATTTTGGGAGGTTTCCATCCATGATCAGTTTATAGATTACCCTGTTACTTTGGGCCTGTGGTGAAACAGACCAACAGAGAAGTTTACAGCAGATCAAAGCTGCTCACCTTAAGGCTAAGGAGCAAGGAACAAAGAAGAAGCTGGGATCCCACAATCCATTTCAAATGTACCTCCCTCCCTAATGACCTCAAGATTCCCGTGAAGTCCTACTCTTAGTTCCCACCAGCAAGCCTTGAACAGATGGGCCTTTGAGGGACATTGTAGATTGTAAATATAGCAGTCTAAATTTTAAATTAATGAACTATATAAATGTAATTAATTAACTAAATGAACTGATTAATTTTAAAATCAATACCAGCTTTAAATAAATACCAGCAGCCAAAAATAAAAACTACTGAGCATGCCAGGCACAGTGGCACACGCCTGTGTGCTACTCAGGAGGCTGAGATATGAGGATTGTGGTTCAAAGCCAGCCCAGGTACTAAAGTCTGTGAGATACTTATCTCCAATTAATCACCAGAAAATCAGAAGTGGTGCTGTAGCTCAAGGTGTAGGGCAGTAGCCTTGAGCTGAAGAGCTCAGGGACAGCATCCGGGACCCAGAGTTCAAGTCCAAAAACTGACAAAAAAAAATTACTGAGCACTTATTATTTGCCAATACTAAGGATATACTGTTGAACCTAACAGAAGGAAATCCTGATCTCATCCGAGAGATGAATCAATGCTAAACCAATAATTTTAAGTACATTATTGAGTGTTGTGATACAAAGGAGAGAGTTTACATTTAAATGTTAAAAATCATTCCTGAAAGTGTCCACTGAAAAACACAACATGGATATAGAGCTGAATAAAAATGTCCTTGTCTTTTGTATTTGAAAATGTTGCCACAGATGATGACATTTTGGTAGGTGTGCCTTCTCACTTGGCTTCCATTGTATCCCAGGGGCATTCTGTCAACCTAAGGTGTTGAATAGTGCTTCAGAGGATCCTCTAGAATCCTTGTATAGGACCCTGGTCTGAGCAACTGGATACAGCCAATAAGCAGGGTTCGCATCTCATCCCACCAGGCACTGAGGAAGACAGGCTCATGTGCATGATGCAGTGTGTCAGATCCTGGAAGAGTATGAGTTCCATCAATTCCAGTCTGGGCATTTTGCTGGTTATTTTAGATCTGGTATTTTTTTTGGACTTTCTGCCCAGGCCAGTTTCAAGCCACAGTCATCTAAATCACAGTATGCTGAGTAGCTAGGATTATAGGTATATACTCCCAGCACCTAGCTGATCTAACAAATACTTCCAAGTCATAAAACCCATAGCTATCTTCATTTACCTCCTCTTTCATTGATGTCAGGAAGCCCAGAATCAGAGGTGTACTTCATACCTCTCATTCTGCATGCCAGAAGAGGGCACAAGGACAAGGCTCCATCTCAACAACCCTGGAGAGCAGAGCAAGCCTCATTGTTCCCATCCTATGTACTGCAGGTTGCAGCACAACCAAGTTGCCTGAATCCTTAGCCTCTGAGTAAATAGGAAAAGGCACAAGCCTGAGCCTGGCACACTGAACAACTCAACAGCCTAGTGACAGTGGCACTGGCTTAGGAAGTGCTGTGGGAAGTAGAGAGCTGGATCTTGAAGCAGAGAAGAGACTGTCAAATGAACAGTCAGGCAAATGGTATTGAAGATGATCCACACATAAACAAGCTTCGGAAGGGGTTTGGCAGAGTTACGGCAGAAGTAACGTGTGTTCTCTACATTGTTCCACATGACAGCATTAAGGTCACAGAGAGAACTGTTTTCCTTTGCCAGTCCTGGGACTTTAACTCAAGGCTAGAGCACTGTCCTTGGGCTTTCTCGAGGCTAGAGCTCTACCACGTAAGCCACAGCACCACTTCTGGCTTTTTCTCTGTATGTGGTACTGAGGAATCAAACCTGGGTCTTCGTGCATGCTAGGCAAGCACTCTACCATTAGGCTACACTCCTGGATCCAGAGAGAACTTTTGAGAACTCAGTGTAACTACACTACAGAGTAAGCTATCTGCTACTCCCTAGACGTGTTCAACATCAAACTAAAGAAGCATTGGTAACCTGTGGCACAGATGAGATCCTTCAACTCTACACTTGTCTGTGGACTGAGATTTGGATGCTCTTGTATAGAGGGATAATGCTAGCCCATAAGCTCTGAGAGAGCACTGCTTACATTAGCTGACACTGATTGTAACTCCCTCATGCCTCATCCAGAAGGCAACAAGGTTGATGGCCAAAGTGAGGAAGCAAAAAGAGAGGTGATTAACTTATGCCTCGACTCCAAATATAAACATCTGGGATGAAACTCCCCCCTGAGGAATGTAGTCATGAAGTCTCCCTCTGAGCCCGAGCAGGCCCCCACCCCCTTCTCCTATTTTCAAAAGAAGTGATTAAGAACCCATTTCTCAGCACCAAAGTGGGGATGAGAGCATACACATTGTAAGAAAATGACAACCGACAATGGACTTATACTAGGTTCATTGTCCCCATGAGCTACTAAAAATGTCACCAGACTGTAACAAATCATTTTTCAGATCTATATGGCAGCCCCACAGGGTGTGAGCACAGCCTTCAGCCGGGCAGCCTCAGGAGTACTTTTCCATAGCATGGCTGATACACATACAGAGTGAAAAGAGCACAGCCTGCGCTCCCTCCAGAGGAAAGAAATGGTCTTTATTGGAAGGCCATTACCTACTGAATCAAGCTGCAGATCTTTATAGTAGTAGCGATTGCTATGAAAGAGAAACTTGAATGTATGCAACCAACACCTTAGGAGGTAAAATCCTGGTGTCTTTGGGAAGCGGGTGACTCCTGGCAGTGCACACTCTCCTTTACCACAGGGAGCACCTGGGACCCCACAGACAGGAAACACGGAGCCGATGACTCGAAAGACTTATGCATCAGGTACACGCCAAAGTTTGTCTGTCCATGAACAACGATAACAAGAAAGGCTTAGATTAGTTAGAAGTTAAATAATTTCATAAACAATAACAATATTCAACTAAACTAAAGTTACATCTCTACGAATATAGACTGAGACATGTAAATCATGCAGGAGGATCAAGATTGACTCAGAGCAGGAGGATGGAGATTGAAAGCCAGCCCAGGCAAATCATGAGCCAAACCCCATCTCAATCAGTAAGCTACAGGTCATGGCACATGGCTGTGATCCCAGCTACTATGATAGAGACCACAAGAAGGAGGATTGTGTTATAAGGCCAGCCCTATGCAAAACTACAAGACCCTACCATGAAAATCATTGAAGCTAACAGGTTGGGTGTATGGCCCAAGTGGAAGAGTGCCTGCCTAACAAGTGCAAGGTCCTGAGTTCAGATCCTAGTACCACCAAAGCAAAAGTAAGCCACTCTCCACAGAAAAGAACTCTTAGGAGGACATAAAAATGTTCTCAAGGCTGAGCACTATTGGCTCATAACTGCAATCCTAGCTATTCAGGAGGCTGAGATCTAAGGATTGTAGTTGAAAGACAACCCAGGAAGTAAAGTTCATGAGACTCTTATCTCCAATTCATCTCCTCCAGAAAACTGCTAGCAATGCTATGGGTCAAAGTGGTAGAGCACTAACCTTGAACACAAAGAGCTCAGGGACAGAACCCAGGCCCTGAGTTCAAGCCCCATAAATGACAAAAAAAAATGGTCCCAGGAATAAGTCTGGGAATGTTCCCTTGCTCCAAGTTAGGGGACAGAGCCAAGTTAGTTTCTTAAGATTTCTGCACACAGGTTAAGCATACACAGGAATTTCCTGTACTCTCTTGTCAACTTAGTCTATCTAATTTTTTATTGTGCATGTAAGGATAACAGCAATGCTGAGAAATAATACTTTGATGGATAGTAGTGTTTGTGCTAACCCCTCCTCTCTCCAGGAAACCGGTATAGGACAGGCTCAAGGCCCAACATTCTCAGTTTCTGCAGCTCCCATCAACTGGGCATACTTGTTGCCATAGCATTCAAATAGAAATGTTCTGAATACCTAGCTCACATCTGTACAGAAACCTGTGTAAACTAAATACCATACAAACCCCTGCTCTTCCAGGCTCTGGAGATTGAACCCAGGGCCTTATATATCTTAGGTAAGAGCGCTATACTGACCTCCATTCCCAGCTCTAAAAATTGCTTTAGGCAGGTGACCAAAGGTTCACACCTATCATTCTAGCTCATTAAGAAGCTGAGATCTGAGGAACATGGTTTAGAGTTAGCCAGGGCAGTGAAGTTCTTAAGACTCTTACCTCTCATTAACCACCCAAGACCCAAAAGTGGGGCTATAGTTCAAGGGGTAGAGCTCTAGCCCTGAGCAAATAAAGCTAAAAGACAGTGCTCAGGCCCTGTGAGTTCAAGCCCCAGGACCAACACACACACACACACACAGAATTAACTGCTCTGGGTAATCAAGTTACTGAAGCTAAGAGACATTCATACTAAGCTATTTTACTCTTCAGGAACTCTCTGGGGTGGAGAAAATAATGGTCAAGGGAGTAGAAAGTAAGAAACTGAATAGAAAGGAAAATATGATAGGGCCAGGAACAAGGTAAAAAACCTAAAGGTAGCCATTAATGTTGGGAAGTACAGCAAATTACTCCCTGCTAAGAATTACTCAGCCCTATTATAGTGTAGTCTCAGTGGCAAGACTATACCAAGATCTTAAAACACAGTGTCCTGCTGCAGTTGTGTTTACCTTTCTCTTGCGACTCTCTGAAAGTTTTTGGAAAACATTTTGGTTTCGTTGCCCCGTTTTTTGGTCAATGCAGATCATCTGGCATCTGTGACAAGGCCCCACCACCTAGGAGGTGAGAATGGAGAAGGCAGTGTCATCACAAACGTTCCTAGACCCTCATACCTCACATAGATGAATCACAAAGGTGCATCCAATACCCCGAGTCTGAAAGTGGTCCCTCCGAGTGCATGCTGGGAAGATCTGCAAGTGTCTGTCAGCTGCAAGGTTAGTGCACAGACTCTCTAGAGAAAGAAGACTGTGTGGCAAGCATGACAGTTGTCAGGAAATGAGGGTAATCTGAGTAAGAAAAGCACTCAGGGATGGAGAGGACAAACTGGCAGAACAGAGGCTACCAATGAGCCAGCACTGGGCCACTAGGGAAAAAAGCCATCAGAAAGATGCTTCTGGAGAAGGATGGACAGTGGATTTTCTTTAAAATTTTTTCTCTTCTACTCACTCATAGGTAAATACAGATGGTGCCCTGAAATTAGAAACCCTCACCTAATCTGGATGTATCCTTGGCTTTTTCCTGTCACTCTCATTCCTGTCACTCTGGCTCAGAACAGTTAAACAATCGAAATATAAACTCAAGATTCCCAGGCCACTTAAGCAGCAAAGAATGCCATAACGGAGGTGTGGCAGTCCTGGCCTGTGATGGCGAGGCAGGACTGTAACCTCTGCAGCCCTCACTTGCTCCTCCAGCAGCTTAGCTGGATTTAATGAGGATGTTACACACTGGGTCTAAGATGTCAAACTCAGGCCTGCCTCTCAGTCAAGCTCAAAAGTGGAAATGAAAGTTAGGCGCCAGTGGCTTATGCCTGTAATCCTAGCTACTCAAAAAGCCAGTAGTGGAACTGTGGCTCAAGTGGTAGAGCACTAGCCTTGAGCACAAAAAGAGACCCAAGGACAGCACCTAGGTCCTGAGTTCAAGCTCTTGGACAGGCACACACAAAAAAAGTGGAAGCTATCCCTGTTACACGCAAAGATCCCATAGATAAAATGGGGAAAGGGCAGCACTGTATCCAGAAACATCTTAGTTTTTCTTTCTTGAAAATGACAGGTCCCTGGGGCCCTTAAAGCACCTACCAGGCCCAGGCTCAACCTCCAGTTGCCACTCATTCAATATCTTAGGTAAAACTACTGTCACTTTGTTGGAAAAGACCTCTTAAAATAATTCCTCAAGCCAGGTGCCAGTGGCTCATACCTGTAATCCTAGCTACTCAGGAGGCTGAGATCTGAGGATCATGGTTCAAAGATAGCCAGAGCAGAAAAGTCCCAGTGAGAGTCTCATCTCTAATTAACCACCAGGAAATTGGAAGTGGTGCTATGGTTCAAAGTGAGAGCTAGCTGTGAGCAAAATCAGCTCAGGGACAATACCCAGGCCCTGAGTTCAAGCCCCACAATTGACTAAAAAGAATAAGAACAATAATAACTCCTCAAATGATAAAGAAGTAGACATTTTCCGGACTCTATTCCAATACAAATACAAAGATGACAAGCTTCTTACAACATTCCTTTTCAACATTTTTCTGGTGCTTTGACTTACTGCTATCTTCAACACTTATTTGCTAGCCCACACCCTCATTGAATAAGAAGTAAAAATAACACAGAAATGCAATGCATTAGAGAAGAGCAGTTGCCTCTCCTCCTTATCCTCACAGACAAATGAACTAAGGAGCTGTGAGCCATCTCTCATCTCACATGGTGTGGAACCACACCTGCACCTGTGTGGATGCACAACACACAGGGATATCTTCCCACATGAGAATGTGACAGCCACATCCTCAGCCTGTGCATACAGCTTCCTCCATGGATGGCCTAGAATTCCCCAGATATACTGTGTGTGTGCTTAACTCCTCTTCTTTGAAGTCATGTAACCTATTTCTAGTGCATGGACAGTGTCAATCATGTGACTTCAGATTGTAACTGCCACACCTCTCTTTCCTGCATGGAAGTTTTTAAGGGTCCATCAACACAAATGAGATGAAACCAACAGGCATACAAATAGTTAGGACTTGATGATATCTAGACAAAACTGCTTTCCGGAAGAGATGTGTCAGTCCTGCCTTACATGGGAGACTATTAAAATATACTTTTTTTTAGTACTAATACTAGGGATTGATCTCAGGGCCTGGGAGCTGACCTTGAGATTTTTTGTGCAAGGTTAGTGTTCTACCACTTGAGCCATAGCTCAACTGTCTGCTTTTTTTGTGTGGGTTAATTGGAGATAAGAGTCTCATGGACTTTCCTGCTCACACTGGCTTTGAATCAGGATCCTTAGCTTCTGAGTAGTGAAGATTACAGGCGTGAGCTACTGGTGCCCAACCAAACTGTGGCTAGGACTACATGGTATGGTTGTGGGATAATTACATTTCTTATGTGCACACTAGGCTGTTAATAATAATACAAGAAAATTTGGTAATATGTCTTTGTACCCTTATATGCTCTGGAGAGGTAAGCAGTTTGTTCATAATATGACTATGTGATGGGTCACCTTCCAAGGAGGTAACCCCTGAACAGAGTCCCTGGAGTAACATGCCAAGCAAAATGGAAAGCAAGGGCAAAGGTATGGAGGCAGGAAGGGTAGCGTGTTACAAGGATGGAGAAAAGATCAATATCAGAAGCAGAGTACTAATGGAGCAATGAGCTGAGAGAGACCAGCAGAGTCCAGTTTCCAGGGACGTCACCAGCCCAATGAGGAACACAGAGTGTAGCCTAAGACTTTCTTCTTTTTTCTCATGTAGTTGAAGCCTTTGGTGAAGATTTGGGAGCCTAAAGCCTGGGGAGAGGTGACATTGGATGATTTATCTCTGACTACCATTTTCTCCCCAGCCATCATCAAGGGCACAAAAGAAGGCAGAAGAAGACAGGAGCAGCCATGGACCCCAAGGAACTTCACACTGCCACAAAGCACAGCAAGGGTCGGGAGGGTGAGATCTCATAGACATAAATATTCTAAGGTGAAGCACAGAGCCCTTGGGTCCATGCAGAGGGCACATTTTCTGTGTGTGCAGAAAACTGCCTGATGCACCCTCATAGGGGGATGAATGGGAATGTCCAACAGGTGTCCCAGAAATGCTGAGATGTGGGGGTTACAAAATAAGGTTGGTGGTGGGAAGATTTGGGGGTTGAGGTCAATCATTAACGACTTCCCTTGGGGAAGGACTACAGAACTGTTTGGCACTTACCTGAAAATGCAAAGACCCGACTGAAACTTCATCCCATCTCTCTTCTTCAAATGCCCTTGTTCCATTCATGATAATATTGGCCCGGAAACGTGAGATGAGATCTTTCATTGGGAATTCTTCTTTCTTTCCATTCTCATCACTGTTTTAGACATACCAAGAACAGCACGAGGGGGGAGAATGACAAATAATGTTATAATATAATAATTCAACATTCCTGCTGTGTGCTGCTTGACTTTCTCAGCCCTACTCTGGCCCTGGATGGTCACCATGCACATACCATGAGTGCTATTTATGGCCATCAGACCATTGGTTAAAGACACATCAAGAGCTCAGAGAGAAGCCTATAAGAGGCAGGCAATTGGTGAGCAGATCTTAGCTGCAGAGATGGATGGCTTAGAAACCAGGGGAAAGAGAGCAAGTGAGTGAATTTCTGAGACAAAACACAGTTTTATGAAGTGGAATGTGTCAAAGTATTTAAAGAGCTCTCAACAGACTGAACTGCCAAGGACCTAAAAAGATCGAAGACCACGTGGTCTTTTGGATATTAAAATATCATAAAGAGGGCTAGGAGTGTGGCCTAGTAGTAGAGTGATTGCCTAGCATGCATGAAGCCTTGAGTACAATTCCCCAGTACCACATAAACAGAAAAAGCCAGAAGTGGCTTTGTGGCTGAAGTGGTAGTGCACTAGACTTGAGAAAGCTCAAGGACAGTGGTCAGGCTCTGAGTTCAGGCCCCAGGACTAGTAAAAAAATTATAAAGAAAGAGAGAGGGGGACCCGGAGTATGGACTAGTGGTAGCATGCCTGCATAGCATGCATGAAGCCCTGGGTTGCATTCCTGGGTTCCACATACACAGAAAAACCTGGAAGTGGTACTTTGGCTCAAGTGGTAGAGCACTAGCCTTGAGAAATCCCAAGGACAGTGCTCAGACCCTGAGTTTAAGCCCCAGGACTGACAAAGAAAGAAAGAAAGAAAGAAAGGAAGAAAGAAAGGAAGAAAGAAAGGAAGAAAGAAAGAAAGAAAGAAAGAAAGAAAGAAAGAAAGAAAGAAAGGAAGAAAGGAAGGAAGAAAGGAAGAAAGGAAGGAAGGAAGGAAGGAAGGAAGGAAGAAAGAAAGATGATAGATACTATTCTTCACTTGTATCCTATTTGCTGTTTTAACCAACATTTGATAGATATTTTTGCCATTTTTATTTAATTTTTTTCCTTCCACAAAGTTCCACAAAATGGCCTCTGTACCTCCGTTCGTTTCTCACCCCACCCTGCACACAGATCTTTGAGGTCCTCCTAACATCTGGGCCCTTGGAAGAGCACAGGTAAAGTGTGAGCAGTTAGGAGCATCCGTTCTATCTAATAAAATAAAACTCACCCGCAATTCACTTTTAATGCTTTCATATCCACTCTTTTTCAGCTAAAAGTGAAGTAGGATGTGGCTCCTAGAGACCGTGGGAGGGTAGGCAACGAAATTGGGTGGAGTGGGTAGCAAAGTGAGACAATGGGATGTTTCTTTAAAACAGAAAGAAAGCTAGGCATTCTTCAACAAGAATCAATGGAAGACACTACAGTTTGCATTTGAAGTGTTCTCAAAGGTCATGTGGAAAGGCTCAGCCCCAGCACAGCGCTATCAGGAGCTGGTGAGGCCTCATAAGAGGGTCTTTGAGTCATGAGGGGATGGCCTGAAGGAGACTGTGGAACTTACATCTCTGTTTTGTTGTTGTTGTTCCTCCACCATGAGGTGACTGGTTGTGATCCACCAAACATTCCTGCCATTATAAGTACCACAGCAGACCCAAAGGAATGGGGTCAACTCAACACAGACTGAATTCCCTAAAAACTGTGAGTCAAAATAAACCTCTTTCATTTGCTAAGGTCTTTGTTATGTTAATAGTAAGCTGATGATTATGGCTTGAATGTGAAGTGTCGCCCTCATCACCACCGATTCATGTTTTGAATATTTAAACCCCAACTGGTCATGCTACTTTAGGAGGTTATAGAAATTTTAAGAGTGACTTAACTGGAGGAAGTAGAGTCAGTGAGAGCAGGTCCTTAGGGGTACCTCGTCCCAGATCCCTCTCTCCTTCCCTCTTTCCCTCCCTTCCTTCTTCTCTTTCCCAATCCCCTCTCCCTTCCTCGCTTTGCCCTCCCCCCACTTCTTTCTCTCTTTCCTCCTTTTAGTTTTCTCTTGGGTATCTTGTCACAGGCATGCAGAAGTAACTAATGCATTGATTAGCATAGAGGATTAAAAAAGATAAACCTCAGCAAGATTCATGGGAACAAGAAGTTTTCTGAGTTCTCTGAGCCTCAGTTTCTCATCTGTTACTAAAGGGTCTGAATTCATTGTCTCTCAGATCTTTCTTTTCCAGGTGAGTACCAGGCCAACTACCAGGAGCAAATAGTCATACATGGATCTTACCTGGTATTTAATTGCTTCTGAAGTTCCATAACACTTGATGTGTTTATCAGCAGATACTGAGCTTCATTCACCAGAGAAAGGGAGGTGGTGGTGCTAGACAACTGATCTGAAAACCATGGAGCATTGAAAAGAGCAATTACTTTCTTGGAACTCTGCTAAATCTTGTTTACATGGATATGCATCTTAGACACTATCTACAAGGGAATAAAAATGGCCCCTTGGCAAAAGCAAAAACATTCAAAAGATCTCAGGAAACAGAAAGGAAAGTGAGTTTCTAGCATACTCTAAAATAATCTAGAGAAAATAGCAATCAAATGTTGATGTGAAATAAATTCTTCCAGGAAAGAATGCTTGCAGGCACTTCTTGGAAGAAGCGGGAGTAAAGTAATGCACCTACTACCTGATTAATGTAACTGTAACCCCTCCTTATCATAACAGTAAAAAAGGGGGGGAATGCTGGGGTAAGCATGCCCTTCTTCACACACAAGCAAGGGAGAGGGGCTTTGTGGGGACAGAAGGCCAAGAAAGAGCTTCTAAATCTACATTAACTATAGATATAAACAGTAGAAATTATTTAATCATTGAAATGAAAGAAATTATTGAAATAAAATCTCAGATGCATTCAAAACTGCTGGCAGCTTACCACCAGCTTCATCTAATGGGCCCACTGTCACTGTCCTTATCTAAGATACTGATAGAAGGGGAAGGTGGGCAGGGCCTCCTGAGCATCTCCAGACTAGGACTGTGGACCCCAAAGTACACAAAAGTGTCCAAACTCTACATCTCCAATTTATCAAAGGGGTCATCTTTACTAAAATGGCTCTGCCCCAGAAAGGCGTACAATCTCAGCCTCTCCACAAAGTGCCTTTTTCCCTGTCACCGAGCAAAGGCCACAGGTCCTGAAGGCACCCTGCCTCTGGGCGCTGACAATCTCAAGGATGGCAAACAAAAGCCCTTTTCAAACCCTGGAGCTGAGAAAATAAAAAGTCTGTAAAGCCGAGGCCAATCATCCTCTGTGGGTCGGATGGATTCCAAATCCTCACTACCCACAAAACTGCAGAAAGTAATTAAATCGTCAAGTGACAGATGATGAAAGGCATTTTCATGTTAGGTCCCTGTGCTCTGGTCAGACTTTAGAAGAGAGATTTGAGTAATTATGTATTAACAAAACTCCTTCTTTTCCCAGCACTTTCTCACTTCAACAAGATTTCTCAGGAGATAGAGATGTCTGTTGTTGGCAAGTTTGGCCACAGTTGACAATAATTGATGGGTGTGAATGATCAGTAAGGGATTTCCACTATTAATTTCTGTTTTTAACTCTTTTTACTCTTTATGTTTAATAATTATTTTCTTCTAAATGTATACTATTACTTGTATTGATCAGCTAGGTACTATTAATATTATAAGAACTCAGTTTGGCTGGGTACTGGTGACTCATATCTATAATCCTATCTATTCAAAGCCAGCCCAGGTAGAAAGTCCAAGACTCCTATCTCCAATTAAAGCCAAAAATGGAAGTGCAGCTCAAATGGTAGAGTGCTGGCTTTGAGCAAAAGGAGCCCAGGGATAACAACTAGGCCCAGAATTCAAGCCTGAATACTGGCAAAAAAAAGAAAATAGAAAAAAATTAGTGGAAGAAATTCTTTAACAGACCTTAATGGTCCGATCTGACTTCAAACATTTTTCTTTTCCAAGCCCAGTCCTGGAGCTTGAACTCAGGGCCTGGGCACTGTCCTTGGATAGCTCAAGGCTAGTACTCTGCCACTTGAACCACAGTGCCACTTCCAGCGTTTTCTGTGTATGTGGTACTACAAGTGAAATTATAAAATTTTCCAATTTCAAATTCTCCCTGAGTTCTCATCCCTGAGAAGTGCTCATTCCTATGAGCACCCCTTCTCCCCAATACACTCTCTCTCTCTCTCTCTCTCTCTCTCTCTCTCTCTCTCTCTCTCTCTCTCTCTCTCTCTCTCTCTCTCTCTCTCTCTCTCTCCCTCTCCCTCTCCCTCTCCCTCTCCCTCTCTAAATTATGCTTCTAAACACACAGAACTCAGAGGCAGAAGTTTTGAACAGAAGTGAGAAGGCTTCCCTATACGTTCCTGGGCCTTCTTAAAAAGTCTGTAGATCCTCTAGCTCTTGCTACAAAAGACATACCACCCCTGCTGTCTGCACATGAGCAAGCCAGGACCTCATTCCTCTAAGAGTCTGTGCTAAATGCATACCTTTTCCGGGTTTCTTCTTAACATTTCGTTGGAAGTTTGAACTCTGTCTGATTAAATGACATGGACGGCCAAAAAACTTGAACAACCATTTTGAAATTTCTTCTCCACAATCGTAAGTATTTACCCTTGATGAGGGGGAGGAATAAAGAGGGGTGAGCTTTTGCATAGTGCTTCTTTAAACAATAATTCTAGATGCAATTTAAAATGACAGAATACTACACTAGACTCTCGGAGACGGTAGCGGGAGCAACTGGGAGAATTACAAGTCACAAGAAGACCTGTGCTGTGGGCTTACAGGAAGCTTTCAGATCAGATCAAAAGCTTTGCAAGATCCTCCTAGAAGGGCTTGAGTTTTTTTTATTTATTGACTCTGAGAGGCTTAGAATTTGAGGCTTAGAATGATAGTTTGCTCTAAGAATTTGTGTCTTTGGTGTTTTGCAATGGGACTGATTAAAACATTTTTTCTCCCAGTCAGATCATCACAGGCTGCTATGTCTGGTTTGCAAAATTAATTCTGTGTCAATAAAATACTGTGAGGGGTGTGTTTACTAATTAGATGTTTTAAAACCCTAAAATCCTCTGGAATCCTCTTATTTTATGTCTGTGGGCTTATATTCAAGGCCTTATGTTCACTAGGCTGGCATGGTACCATTTGAATCATGCCTTCAGTTCTGATTTTTGTTAGTTGTTTTAGAGACAGTTTCTTGACTATGCCTGGCCTCAAACTATTACCCTCCAGACCTCAACCTTCAGAGAAGCTAGGATTGTGGATATGTGCCATTAGCAACCAGACTTCTAGAATCTTTTAAAAGGCAGCTGCCAGGTAGTAGAGATGAGGAGAATCATAGTTTTAGGCCATCCTGGAAAAAAGTGACACCACCATCTCAACCAACAATTCAGACATGGTAGAATGCACCTGAAATTACAGGTACAAGAAAGGGATAGGTAGGAGGATCACTAGCCAAACCCAATCTCTGGGAAAAACCACACAAGATTCTATACAAAAACATAAAGCAAAACAGAATTGGAGACATGGCTCAAATAGTAGAGGGCCCAACTTGCAAGAGCAAGAGTTCAAATCCCAGTATTGGTGGGGCAATAGATCGAAAAAAACTAATTTTTACTAAGAATAGTTAGCATCCTATTATAAAAGGGAAGGCCATTACTTTATGGTCCTCTCTTCTGTGCTTTGAGAGACTTGGCACCTAAGCTCAGGATTGAACACCCACAGTTCTGAGCAGAAATAGATCTAACCTCTAGCTAAATGAAAAGCTCATTAATCAGAGTGCTTCCTTCTTCTCAAGTACAGCCAAGAAAAATGTACACTCAGGGGTGTGCCTGAAAGATAACAGCCCCTTCCCTAGAGGGCTAGTTTTTCTTTACCAAGTCTAATCTAGTAGCATGCAAATGTACTGAGTCAAAGCTCATCGCCCTAATCAAAAATGTGCTGTAGTGAATGTTTAAATTGGGGGAAAAAGTGAAATTAGTACACTTTATAACAAGAAAGCAGCCAACCTTTTGACCTCCAGGTACACATTAGAGCAAGAAAGTGGCCCCAAGCTTCAGCTCTCAGGGTGAAGTGCAGCACAACTCTGGACTCAGTTCTGTCAACACTAACTATCCTGGGTGAAAAGCCCTTTTTATTCCCAGAGGGCTCCTCTGCAGGACATCCAGGGTCACCGATTGCCTGGGTGGAGTTTGGATGCAGCTTTAGTATTTCACCTATCATGTCGTGACTTGCATGGCTGCATATGTTCACACTAGTGAGGAAGGAAATTAATTTATTTCAAATCTTTGCAGTAGCACCATCTTTAGTAAGCTATGTACAGTCATCAGATGCTTTATTAGGAAGGGAAAATTCATTGGTATTCAGTGGGCTAGGTTTCCTGTGACTTGGAAATATGCTATTCCGCCTTGCCAGGTGCAAAACAGATTTAGATCACAGGGATATAGACATCTGATATATTAAGATTATAAACATGCAGCATTAAAAAAAAAAAAATAAGAAGCTGGGGCCCAGGAGTTGGGCCTAGTGGTAGAATGCTTGCCTAGCATGAAAAAAGATCCAGGTTCCATTCCTTGATACCACATACATAGAAAAAGCCAGAAGTGGTGCTATGGCTCAAGAGGCAGAATGCTAGCTTTGAAGGAAAAAGCCCAAGGACAGTACTCAGGCCCCAGAGTTCAATCCCCAGGACTGCCATGGTGACATGCCTATAATACTAGCTATTTGGGAGGTAAAAATCAAGAAAACTATGGTCCAGGCCCAATAAGGCAAAAACGCAACATCCTTTCTCCCAAAAAGGAAAAAATAAAGGGCTAGGGTATGTCTCAAGTGATAGCACACCTACCCAGAAAATACAAGACCATGAGTTCAAACTCCAGGGCAGCCAAAAATAAAAATACATAAATAAATAAAATAGAAATGATATTATCCTTAACATCATTCACATTTCCTAGATATTAGCAGGTGATTTATCACTAGTAACCCAATGAGATTCATAACCCTGTGATACCTACCTTACAAGTTTATCAACTCAGTGTTCCGCTTTAGAAACCTGAGGGATATCGTGATAACTCCTTATCCTCATCCAATCCCTCAGCTCCATCAGGAGATTCTCTTTCCAGAATATATGTCCAGGGCCCAATTTTTGCCCCAGCCCTGGTCCACAGCTGCATTCCATCTCACCAAGTGCTTAGTGGCCTTCTCACATTCACCTGGATCTAACCACTCCATACCCACCAACCTTTGAAAAGTTTGTGGCCCCTAAAATGTTTCCCTGCTTCCCACTTCATCCAATCCCATGTTCCTGCATGCAGTACGATCTCAGACCCTGCAAGGGTGACTCAGAGAGGGATCGAAAACAAATGGTACATTGGGGAGGAGATAAATACTGCAGGGAAAATGGAAACAAGGGCCTGGCTTCTATATGTGCTCAGGTGGCCCTTTGAGAAAAGAACGTTAGATGAAGGTCTCCCTGGTTAAAGAAAGACAGACAGATGTACATACTAGGGGGAAGGGAAATAAGGCCTGTGGTGTTTATAAATAGGCAAGAGCATTACAGGAAGAGAGAGCACCTAGTACAGACTTGAGAAGGGAGGGGGTTGCACATCCACTAGACAGAAGGTATGACAGTGGACAGGCCAGGCAAAGCCACGCTCTCTTCCCCTCTGTGTCATTATGGCCAATTCACACACTCACCTGTCTGCACACACTTTGCTTTGGTAAATCTGAGCCTGTCCGCTGTCTTCCTCAAGAGGCACTTCTATAGGCTCCATCCCTAATGAGCAAAGATAAAGGCACATCTATCACCATGCAAACTGAGTATATGTGTATGTCAAAGTCCATTATCCTGAGATGTTCCAGACTTTGAATGCCATTGGAATTCAACGTGTCATTATAACAGTGATTTTCTTCATCATTATCTGTACCACCTATAGCTGGTGCCTTAAATCTCTTTCTCATGCAAGATCGTACACTGAAGCCATCACATTCATAGACCTGGGGTAGGGGGGCCTCTGGAAAGGCCTGAGAAAAGTTTCTTGTTCCATCTGACGCCACACGCTGAGACCCTTGCTCTCTGTGCCGTTCTTTAGTAATGAACAGGCAGGCATATAAGCTCAAGAGATAAAGATATCAGCATAGAGCATCGATTCTCACGGCCCCTGGGAGTCAGCATCGAACTGGATTTGAGCTGCTTTAAAAAAAAAAAAAAAAAAAAAAGATACTAGGATTCCGCCTCACTCCAGTTAGAATGGCCAGGATCAAGAAATCTAATAACAACAGATGCTGGAGGGGATGTGGCCAGGCGGGATCACTACTACACTGTTGGTGGGAGTGCAAACTCATTCAACCACTATGGAAAGCAGTATGGCAGTGCCTCAGAAGAGTAAACATAGAGTCCCCTATGACCCAGCAATTCCACTACTTGGCATTTACCCAATCGTCCAGAAACAAAGACATACTAAATCCACTATCACAACTATGTTCATTGCAGCACTGTTTACCATAGCAAAGATATGAAACCAATCCAGATGCCCCTCAGTTGATGAATGGATCAACAAGATGTGGTATTTGTACACAATGGAATTCTATGCTGCTGTCAGAAAGAAAGACATCGCCCCATTTGTAAGGAAATGGAACGACTTAGAAAAAAATCATATTAAGTGAAGTAAGCCAGACTCAAAGGAACATAGGCTCAATGGTTTCACTCATTTGTCATAATCAGTAGAAACCTTGGGCTCTCATAGCAGAGATTTACAATAGAACAAAATCTACATACATAAGGCCATATAGAATAACGCTAAAAGTAAGGACCTCAGAATATAGAAACAAAAGCCATATAATGAATGATTGTTGTCCTTAATGTACTATGCTATCTCTTATCTCTTTTGCTGTCCTTTGGTTATCTCATATTGTTACAATATTTCACCTTGTTATCTGATATATTTTATATATGCTTAATTGGTTATTTGAAAATGGATAGGGAAGGGGGAAATCAAGATGAGCGGGGGAAGGGAGGAGGGAAATGGGGACCATGACATTGAGAAAGGGTATCAATGTTTGTGAAGTAATGCACTTTCTGTCTGGTGAATATAATGTAACACTTCTAATAATTACAATAAAAATATATGGAAAAATAGCAAAAAAAAAGATACTAGGTTAATGGGAATGGAGATCTAGTCATTTTTCCTTACAATGTGTGCATGTGTGTACACACATATATCTATACACAGACAGATATATATATAGATACATATGAGTGTGTGACATGTGTTCCATAAAAATTGCTGTTAATATCTTGGGCATATGAACTTGAATAAAGGGTACTATAACTAATTGTGGGTGGCTCATGCTTATAATTGTAGCTACTTGAAAGGTGGGGATCATGGTTCCAGGCCAGTGCAGGCACCAGATTCCATTTTTCTAAATGTTAGACAGCTTACCACCCCCCCAAAAAAACCAATCAGCCAGAAAATATTAATGCCTGAAAGACATGTTATAATGAGGGAAAGAAAAAGAGAATGTAAGCATAAAGAATATCATATCATTCCAAGTTTATACATCTTTATTTCCTATGTGTGTATGTACGGATGCATGCATGTATTTACTTGGAGACAGGGTCTCACTATACAGCCCAATCAAGCTGGCCTTCAACTTGTGAATCTTCTGCCTCAGCCTCCCATGTGCTGATATTCCACCCTTCTCTTTCTGATTTTGACAATTGGATTAGTCCCTTTTCTTTCCAGAAGTTTGCCAACACAGAAGGATATACATTTTTCTTTCTTTGGTCCATCTTAGGGCTTGAACACAGGAGCCTGGGCACTGTCCTTGAGCTCTATTCAAGGCTAGCACTCTGCCACTTTAAGCCACAGCTCTACTTCCAGTTTTCTGCTGGGTAATTGGATATAAGAGTCTCACAAAACATCCTGCCCAGGCTGGCTTTGAACCATGATCCTGAGATCTCAGCCTCCTATGTAGCTAGGACTTCAGGCTTGAGCCACCAGCACCCAGAAACAAACTTTCTATTGTCTCTCCTACACACCAGTTCACTTACTTCAGGATAATTTTAATATTTGGTAGATGAAATGACATTCTTTTACTTGTATCAAAGTGTGAGCACCACTCTCAATGTGCTCTGTGGGAAATGAAGCCCTCTGATACCTTCCGCTTTGATGACCATCCTCCCTTCCTGCAGGTTAATGAAAGGCTGGATCAGGCAGAGCCGTGGCTCCTGCTTCTGATTCAGGCAAACACCGTTGTGATTCACAATCATCCAGCTCCGGTCAAAGAGCAGCCCTTGGTTTCCTATAGGCCACTTGGTCACCTAAACAAAAAGGAAGTTATGTTTTAGGCCAAAGATAAGCTTCACAGTATTGCACAAATCCAGGCAGAGTTTGGGAATTCCCATATACCCCTGAAGGAGAGACAGAGGAGATAAACATAAAACTAAGTTGGCAGTGTAAAAAGAATAGCATGGGAGTGAGCTGCCTGTTTTCATCTCCCAGCCTTCTCCACTTCAGCTTGTGTTCAAGATAGGGAGGGCACACGAATGCCTGACATTACAGAGGCAAGAGCCTATGGTGAAAAGCAGATGTCTGTCCTATCGGATCTCCAGCTTCATCCTGTGGACTCCTGCTTTCTGTATCCCTTTCTGTTGTGGTGGAGGCCTGTCCAGACATGGGTCTTGCACAAACTGGGGTTGGGAAATAGCCACCAAGTTGGCCAGCAAAGCCAGTCTTCACACTCTCTGTGCTTGTCCTACAGAATACAACCCACATGGAAAATCACAGTCTGTCTCGCCAACAGGAGCATGGAGCCCTCACCTGCCTCTGTTCAGGAACAGTGGAAATTTACTTGTTTATGCAGGGCCAACCAATAGCAATGCCTTAGATATGCCCAATGAGAAGCCAGAGAGCCTGAAGATATGTGATGGAATGCTATAGTTAGGAACCAGCACCTGCACTCAGTGAAAGGCACAGCTAGAATAAATACCAGAGACTAAGCGTTCACCACCCAGAATCACTCTTCTTAGTAAACAAAATGTAGCATATATCAAGAAAGGCAGAATAAGATCAGAGGTTTTTTGGTAGCAAATAGGTTCATTTGTGATTTTTTTTTAATTTTCCATGATTTACTTGCCACATTTTTTATCAGAGAGAGAGAGAGGCTAAAAGGAAACAAAAAGCTGGTGTTGCTATGTGTGCTGCAGTGAAAGCCATTACCTCAAATGCAGCACAGGATTTGATGGGGTAAAGGCAAATTCTGGTGACAACAGGGAGCTCAGGGCTCCTATTCAGGACACCTGCAGGTTCCTCCACTGGGAACTGCCAGGTGCTGGACACTTCTTTCAAAGGTGGATGCGAGGGGTGGGAGTTGTTCCAAATCCTGGAGTCTGAGTGGTGGTCTTCCTCAGGTGAGAGACAGTGACTGTTGGGGATGGCAGGCTCATCCTGTGCCTTGTCCTCTGTTGATTTGGCCCCAGGCTCCCCAGTTCTGGCCTTAGAAACAGGCTGGTGACCTGATGAGTGAAGGGAGAGGGCTACCATAAACTTGAGAAAGGCCTCAGCATCCTCCGCAGTGGACATGTATCCAAAGGAAATCCTCACAGAACCCGTGGGTCGTCCATCTATGAGATCAATGTGGTCGCCACACACATGCCCAGCCTGGAATAAGGGAAATCACATCGTCAGATGTACTCATGTCTCATGGATTAGAAACTGTTTTATAAAAGCAAACTGTGACGATTTTTTAAATTAGCCTAGGAAAACAGACTTGCAACACCAATGTGCTGTGTAGCTGAGACTGTTCAAGCAATGCATGCTCAGAGGCCCAATTCCCAGACCTCCCATGGACTGGCTGTGAATTGGAGCCAATTAAAGAGTTTAACAGAAATACTTCATGGAAAACATTTATTCAAAGACCATGGCAGTAGCTGATGGCTCAAGCCTGTCATCCTAGCTATTCAAGAGACTGAGATCCAAGGTTCCAAAGACAGCCCAAATTAATCCAAGAGACTCATATTCAATTAACCACCAAATAAAGTCACAAATGGAGCTACTGCTCAAGTAGCAGGGTGCTGGCCTTAAGGGAAAAAGCTACGGAACAGCATACAGGTCTTGTATTCAAGCCCAAGTAACATACATGCATATGCAAACATGCACTCACAGATATACATATGTCATGGGGGAGAATGCTGGAAGGGGGACACTGATCAAGATATATTCACAAATAGATGTATTGAACTACATCCCCTTTTATAACTAAAGATAATTGATTTTTAAGATGTATTTTACTTATACACTGATTTGTTGAACCCTTTTATATAATTACTAATAGATAATAAAAACAAAGATTGACCAAGTCTCAGAAGCAATGAGGGGTTAGACTCAGGGGCTGCTGATGCTCACTCTTGCATCTCTCACACCTAGAGAGCTGCCCTTGAAGGAAGGAAAAGTAGAGGGTTATCCATTAGACAGGTCCAACCACCAGACAAGATGCATGACCAGACACAATGCGCTCCCGGTGCAGTCCTGTGGATGTCATAGTATTTAGGCCACAGGGTTCTATACCAACCTCGAAATGTTTCTTGATCATGTTGTCACTTAACCCCAGGTGCCGCTGGCAGGCCCCCGTGTTGCAGAAGCAGCCAGTTCGCAGGTGGATGTTGTAGAGGCTGGCCATTTTGTCCACCTGTGGATGAAGTGTGACACGAAGCCAGAATTACAAGTGTCCAATTTTACTCAGATTGTGTGGGACAGAGTTTTAAGGCAATATTTGCACCTCATTTTCCAAAAATCACAAAAATGATCTAAGCCATTAATTATGCTCCCCAAAACTGCTTAATCTAACTTCAGCTTAATAAACATTTTATGAAATGTCCTGGAAAGTGAAGTTTATGCAGCAGAATTACAAAATTAGCTTGAGAAAAGTGAAAACTAAATTCCAAGTAAGGAGTCCACATATTAGCAGTGAGGTTAACAAGAATGACCCTTCTGTGGGGCTGGGGACTTACATAGCTTCTTGCCACCTGTTTTGAGGCCAGATCTGCAGGCCTGGAGGTGTCACTTTGTGCAACACCAACTCAGCTCAGCCTGATATCACAGCTGATGCGCGCTCTCTCTCTCTCTCTCTCTCTCTCTCTCTCTCTCTCTCTCTCTCTCTCTCTCTCTCTCTCTCTCTCTCTCTCTCTCCTCCCTCCCTCCCTCCCTCCCTCCCTCTCCTCTCTCTCTCTCTCTCTCTCTCTCTCTCTCTCTCTCTCTCTCTCTCTCTCTCTCTCTCTCTCTCTCTCTCTCTCTCTTTCAGTCAGAATAACTTGTTCAGTCAGAATAACTGCTCAGACTGGAGGTTGCATGGCTCTTTCCTGCCCTCTGGTGGTTCTGGAAGGTAATTCATATTCCTTACCCTGGGAGTTTTGTCCCAGCTCCTGGCCTTAGTGGAATACTTATTTCCTCAATGCCTGCAGGCCCACTGTAAGGCATTCAACCTGGGAGAATCTGGCTACAGTCACAGAGTTGATCATCTAACTGCACTCTGGGAAACAAATACATGCTGCTCAGATGAGGAAAGGTTTGAGCCTTCTCCCCAAAATGTCAAAATAATGTCCACTATAGACCACAGGTTTCCATGTGGTTAACCTGGGCTTTTGCTAGGTATCAGTGCGTCCTAGAGATCCCATGAAAATCACAGCAGTCTTCACTGTGGCTGTTTCCCCTGCTTGTCTAGAGTCGGCCAAAGCCATTCATTCTCTTTATTGAACTAGGGGCCTCAGGAACACCATTCTGTAGCTTTGCTCTCATAGCTGAATGGCTTGCAAATCGGCCAAGGAAATCCAAGAAGTCTCCGGCTCTGTGGGGTGAGAATGGGCAATACTGTTGGGTTCAGTGAAGTCCACTGCCACCATCAATTTTCCACGGACAGGGCAGCTTGTAGGAGGCCCCTCCAGTCCCCTGGCTCAGCTGGGGACTGAGTAAGTCCCCCATTCAGCCACCATCATCACTATTCCAGCTACCACTGCTGCAAATAGACTTCAGAAAAAAAAAGACAATCATCACTACATCATGCTCACAGCTGCTGTGGCTCAAGAATTCAGATCACACACAGGGGAGATGGCTGCTCTCTGCTCTGTCATGTCCAGAGTTCCAGCTAGGAGGACTCAAAGGCTGGAGGTACTTTGCAATCTTCCAAGACCTCTTTACTCATGGAAGTGTCTGGTACCAAGGATAGGGGGCTGCTTCAGAGGCTACTGCCCACCTAGGAGGAGGCCCTGGGCCCTCCTGTATGCACTAACTTGTGTCCAGGTCCCGATCATTGCAGCGGGTTTTAATATACCCACTGGTGCATTGCTTTTGAAAACAGGTACAGGTGGACATCAAAAGCTGCACACTTCATATCACCTTCCTATCTCTGCTTCCCAAAAGCTCATCTTATGAACTTTTTACGTTAGAATTGCTCTCACCTCGAACCTGAAAGCTTTACTATGCACTGAAATTTGCAGCAAAGGCTTCTGTACCTTGGAATGTGGATATATATTTCAAAAAAAAAAAAACACTGGGGCCAGGAGTTTGGCCTACTGGTAGAGTGCTTGCCTAGCATGCACGAAGACCTGGGTTTGATTCTCGGTACCACACATACATAGCAAAAAGCCAGAAGTGGTGCTGAGGCTCAAGTGGTAGAGTGTTAGCCTTGAGAAAGCCCAAGGACATTGCTCAAGCCCTGAGCTCAAGCCCAGGACTGGCAAAAAAAAAAGAAACACTGAGTTGTACGCTTAAAAATGCCGGGAGTTTGTCCTAGTGGTAGAGTGCTTGCCTAGCCTGCACGAAGACCTGGGTTCGATTCCTCAGCATTACATATACATAAAAAAAAGCCAGAAATGGTGCTGTGACTCAAGTGGTAGAGCTCTAGCCTTGAGAAAGCCCAAAGACAGTGCTTAGGCCCCAAGTTCAAGGCCCAGTATTGGCAAAAAAACAATTGCTTAAAATAGGAAAGAGTAAGACAAGGGAACACACTGTATGAAAGGGTGTCCTCATTACCTAACTCATGTAATTGTAATCTCTCTGTACATCATCTTTATAGTAAGACTAAGGTACATTTTAAAATAAATGCTTAAAATATCCAGGCAGTGGTGGCTCACATCAGAAATCCTAGATACTCAGGAGGCTTAGATCTGAGGGTTGTGGTTCAAATCCAGCCTGGGCAAGAAAGTCCATGAGACTCTTATCTCCACTTAAACACCTGAAAAGTGGAACCATTGCTCAATCCTCGAGCACAAAAAGCTCTGGGACAGTGCTCAGACTCTGAGTTCAAGCCCCATGCCAAAAAAATATTAAAATACAAACTCTATCTTATATATTTTATCTTACTTGTCATCTTCTCTCACTCTTCTGCACTGTAATCTTCTAATGCTATCCTGTGCTTGCTCCAGAGGCTACTGGCCAACTAGGGGAAGGCATTAGGTCCTCTTGTAGGTCATTGCAGGTAGACTTCAGTTCCACAAACGGATTTGAATATGCCCACTGATGTATTGTCTTTGACAATCCCATACAGCAATAGGGCCCTTCCCAGAGATTTTGCACTCACCCGAGGACTGGAAGGCCAAAGTCTTCTAAAGATTGGAATCTACTCCCTGGGGACAATGGGGACGCCTACGTAATGGCTTCTGCTGCCACCATCAGACCATGCCAAACAGAAAACCAGCTTTCCTGCTATGGATTTTGCTACCTGAGAGGATACTTCCATCCATTTGACAGATCTTTGGAACTTAATCACTCTCCTAGTTTACTTGTGAACAGCTGTCTCAATTAGCAGAAATCTACCTAGAAATTTGCAACAGGCACACATGTACCAAATACACACTTTTTTTTTTTTGCCGGTCCTGGGCTTGAGCTTAGGGCCTAAGCACTGTCCTTGGCCTTTCTCAAGGCTAGAGCTCTACCACTTGAGCCTCAGCACCATTTCCGGCTTTTTTCTATGTATGTGGTACCAAGGAATCGAACCCGGGTCTTCATGCATGCTAGGCAAACACGCTACCACTAGGCCAAACTACCAGCCCCCAAATACACACTTTTAGCTATTTGGGTGGCTATTTTGTCAGACCCAAGTGTGTGATTTTATTAAAATGCATTATAACAAAGTATTTAAAAAACAACAACAACAAAAAGTCCGAGAGATAGAAAAGAATCCATACCTGGGAATAGCCGATGAAACCTCCCTCGTCATCCAAGACATTGAAGTTAATGATGGGGCCCTGAACGTCAGGGTTGCTGAACTCAGAGTCACTGTAGATTCGAACCACGGGGGCTCCATTGCAGTAGCGGAGGGAAGACAGCATAGTGTAGGTGTACTGGGCCAGCGTGAAGGTGTGCTGCTTTATATTCTCCATGCCACCTGCAAACCAAAGAGAGACTCAAACTGGATGTGAAATTCACTAGCTTGCTTTTTAAGAGAACAAGGTGATGACAGCTGGTCCAACTTGAACCTCATAGTAATGATTCTGCTTGTGAATATGGCATGCTGTCACCTTTGTGACAGAGTAAGGTCTATGGTTCATCTTTGCTGTTTCTGGACAAATTTCCCATAGGAACTTGGTATCCTCTTTTTTATTTTTTATTTATGTTATTTATTTGTTTTGTGTGGGTTCTGGAGCTTGAACCCAGGACCTCATACTCTTGTTTAGCTTTTTCTCCTCAGTGCTGAAGCTCTATCTTTTTTAAAAAGCAATATAATACACAGACAAGATAAAATAATAGCTTTCACTGGGAAGTGGATGAAGCTAGAGCGATTCATGTTGAGTGAGATAAGTCAAGACCAAAGGAACAAAAGGCACATGGTATCCTTAGTATATGGCTATTAGATCCAAACAGTACAAGAGCGAGGATTCAATATTTGCTTACCCAAGGTTATGGACATGGTATTGGAAATATAAACATAACTACATTGACATAAAATGTATGACTCTATAGACATAATGTTTTATTATATAGATTAATATGTATCTATGACATACACACCTTCAGCCTAATTTTAATTATGTTCTAAAATCTAAGTGCCAGTGATTGTATACAGAGATTCCCTTCTTGAATGCTTGCTTGTTAAACATGTCATTTGAAATATGATGTAAAAATCAATGTTAATAAATTTTTTAATTAAAAAAGCAATATAATAGAAAAGCCCATGATTTCCCATTTCTAGGCTGATATTGTTCACTGTGGCTTTCAAAAGTGTCTGGCTTATTAGACCCTGCTACCTATGGTTTAGATATCCTGTGATACCCCTCCTTGGAAAGTGCTTGTTTCCATTATTCGCCTTTATTCTCTCTTCCCTTCTTCCTGCTTTACCATGAGGTGACTCTCCCACCCTTCATTGAGTCCCATTTTCCCCAGTGGTGGACTGGGGCTGAATACATGAATGGATCTCTTAGCCTGATAGCTGAGAGAGAAAAAGAGATGCTACCTGATATGCAACACTTGAATCCTAAAAGCTCTGTCTATAAGGGACCCCTAAGCACACAGCACTGTGGCCTATGCCAGGCTCACTAGACACAAGTTCCTCTAGTCACATACTTGTATCTATCCCCACAATACAGAAATGCTATATGTCTGTGTGTCTGTGTGTGTCAACCTCTGCTCAATGCCCCTAACACCTGCCTACAACCCCAAGCACTTGTGAGGAAGGAAGCCAAGCAGCATGAAAGACTGGCAGTAGACACAGTGGTTGGATGTCAGGCATTAGTTGGTCCTACATTAAAATCCCAGTGCTTCCTGTTAGCAGCTTGCTAGCCTGAGAAAACATTTAACCTCTCTGAGCAGCTGCTCTATCGTGGAAAGTATTAGACTTGTCATCAGCTCTCCCATGGGGCTGTACAGAGAGTCCAGCCAGTGGAAAGTTGGGTTATCTTGGGATCTGTAACCATTCCCAGACAAGACACCAGGGTCAGTGCTTCCATGCTGTACCACTGTTAATCTCTGGATGGAAATGGTCCCATTTATTACAATCATTCAGCTGGCAAAGCAAAGAAACCTCCAACACATGCCTCCACACCCCTCCCCCACCCCCCAAAACCCATTTAACCGTACATCTGTGCCACTTCCTTGTAAAGACATTGTCTCCTTCATTGGAACTTCATTGGTCAAGATCTCCGTCCAAGACATGGGTAACAAGAGGTAGAGCTAATTCCATATGGACACAAAGGTACACTGACCTGTGAGATGCTCTAGGACATCAAATCCATGTTTTAAGGCTACTACATCAAGGAATGAGATGGTTCCATCTTCAAACCTATAGACATGAGGTGAGAGAACAAGCTGAATTTTGTGGTATGCAATGCAGATTTCACTGTAAACTGAGTGCTGATGCATGAATCACTCCCCTTGGTTGCTTTATGAAACACTGCCCTCCTAAGGACATGGGCCTTGTTACACAAAAAATCTTGCCCACATCCCTCTGCAGACCAGAAGGACTGAACCCCACTGAACCAGGATACAGAAACAGGAGACTTGATCAAAAGTCTGTTAATAGTTAATAGACTGTTGCTTAGAATGAAAGAGGAGATTTATTTTCTTCTAAAGAAAATATATTTCATTGAATGATGAAATGCAGGTTTGGAACAAGGTCCAGGTCCAAGTTCAATAAGCATTAGGATTGAATGACATGTCTTTGAATTCTAGTCCTGGAGTCTATAAGAAAGAAATTAGGCTTATAGTGATAAATAAATATATTCTGCTGTCTGAGTGTCTTGGTGTGTGCATGCTATAAAGTGATCTACCCAAATCAAAGGAGAAGTCCAGCGGGCTCTGACCCCCAATGAACTGCCCATTTTCTCTGGACTTCAGGTACTCTTAGTGGCCAAATTAAGTTTGTATCTCTGTTCTGCTACTTTTTCTTTGTTGTGCCTGTCATTTTTTTTCTCATTTGGTTTTGCTATATTGTAAATCATAATACTTGGGATTTAAAAGATTTTATATTGGGCTGGGAGTTTGGCCTAGTGGTAGAGTGCCTGCCTAGCATGTACGAAGACCTGGGTTCAATTCCTTGGTACCACATACTTAGAAAAAGCCAGAAGTGGTGCTGAGGCTCCAGTGGTAGAGTTCTAGCCTTGAGAAAAATCCAAGGATAGTGCTCAGGCCCTGACCTAAGCCCAAGACTGGCAAAAAAATAAAATAAAAGATTTTATATTAACATTCCTGTGTTAGAATTTCCCCAACTATGGAGAAATCTTAAATGAAAGAGAAGTCAGTGAGGTAACATGCCTGCAATTCCAATTATTTCAGAGGTACAGATCAGAGGGCTTTTGGTTCAAGGCCAACCTGGACCAAAAGTTAATAAGACTCTACTTTAATCAATAAGCCAGAAAAGGTGTTGCATGTTTGTGAGCCCAGGTAAGCTGGGGGCTGGAAGTAGAACTGGGATCTGAAACTGGCCACGGGCAAAAACACAAGTCTAATACCTTGAAGCAAAATAATTACAGCTAAAAAGAGGTGGAAGCATAGCTCAAGTGGTAGAATGTCTACCTAACAAGTGTGAGTGCCTGAGTTCAAACTCCATATTACAAAAAAAAAATAAGAAATAAAAGTTCAAATAGCCATAACACAGCTCAATGACCCCTCTGACTAGTGCTTTACCTGCATTAGCACTACAAGGACGATGCCCCCACAAAATAAACACGAGGTACACATCAAGCCACATGCTCTCCAGCTGTGCAGTAGAGGAGATCCATACCCCGGCAGTCCTGCTCCAGAACCTCACTGACTCTACTTCCAGAATATGTTTCCGTCTGCATGACCCTGAGTCTGCACCTGCACCTGTGCAGGATCCAAGCTACCTTTCCACCAAGCCTGGTTTTCTCAAGCACCATCATGATGGTGAATTCCCCACCCCAGCTCCATGGGATCTACCATGGCTGGAGCAGCAAAACTCCAGCTCAGTGCCAGTTTTACCTCTCATGTACCTGGCCTTATGGCCCCTACCACCATTTGAAGGTTTCTCATAGAGCCCACACTATAGGCTGCAGCCTAAGGAATCTGCATGAGCCAACGAGCCAGTGCAGGTCTATGAGGATGAGTAGCCGACCGGGACTGAGAGGCTGATACTGGTACTCCCCACAGGTCTGATGGCTTAGCTGAGTGTTCCTACTAACATGGAGATGATGCGCAAAGCTGTAGAAATGAGTGTGCTGTTAGGTGCATGCTTGTTCCAAAGAGCATCGTCTTTTAAAATCACTGTTGATTACTGCTGATTTTCTTGGTTTGTTTTGGTTTCATTTTTCAGTACTAGATATTGAATTCAAGAGCCTCAACCTGCTAAGCAAACATTTCTTCACTTGCATCATACCCTCTGTACTTTTACAAAAAAAAATTTTAAATAACTGTGCGAAGGGGCTTGAATTCTACGTGTCTATCTGTACAATGCACCTTGATCAACATCACCCTTTGTTTCACACAGGACTATTTCCTTATAGCTTGCTTTTCAGATAGGATATTGCATTAGTTTTGCCCTACCTTAGACTCTGATACACTCTGCCTCCTGAGTAGCTTGGATTACAGGCATATACCACCATGCTCAGTAATGTGAAATCAAAAGCTGCTGCCTTCTCTCCTTACTTTCCTACAGAGTGTTCACCTCTCCAGCTTACAACTTTTATCTGCAAGCCTGCTCCTTTACCATTAGGGAGAAGCCAACACTTGAGGGCAGAGTCCCCTTAGTCAGCCATAGCGACTACCATGCAGTCGTCCTGTTGCCAGCCTGTTCCCACCAGAAGTGTTCAACAGCTCTGACTCACTGTCCCTGAACTGCCCTTGCACAATCCCATAGACTGCATGACAGATCTGCCTTGGGGAAGAACACCAGCCACTCCAGTGTCACAGTTACCTTTCAGCCACCGATGACCTTGGAATGTAGAAGTCTGCTCCTGCAAGGTAGGCAGCAGCGGTCCCTCCTCCGAAGTAGCCTTTCTTCAATAGAGGAGCCACACGATTATTGACCAGCAGAGCACCCAGGCCAGTAGGGAACCCAAAGATCTTATAAAATGAGATAGGAATAAAGTCTGCCTGGTGAGTGGACAGGTCCAGAGGCGAGGTGCTTACATAGGAGGCTGCATCCAATAGCACAAACCACTTGCCAGGCAAGTTCACAGGACTCATCCGCCCAGACTTGATGTCCTCAATCCAGGAGAGCGGGTATTTGGTTCCTGAAAAGTTACTCTGAGCTGGGTAACAGAAGAGATGTGAAAGCTGACAGCTGGAGTGGCTGTCCATTTCCTCTCTTTCTCGCACCAAGCACAGGTCCTCTGGCCTGACGGGAGTAGATGGGATGCTCCTGGCTGCAAGTACCGTCCTCATGCCCACCACAGAGGTGTGATTATCCGTGAGGTAACAGAATCGACTGCCGTTGCTCCCCTGGCAAGAAACCCAGGGAAAGGTCTCTGCTACCAGCTTCAGGGCAGCCGTGCTCCCGGAAGTGAAGATCACGCTGTAGTCATCCAGAGTGGTATGGAAGTGAGCTAGGATCCTGGAAGAAGCACAGTGTCACCCAGGCTAGCATCATTTTTTTTTCTTTTTATGAAGTGGGATTAAAGGTCTCATCCCCTTGCTCAGCTCTTTATTGCTCAAAGCTGGGACCCTACCACTCAAGCCACATCTCGAGTCCAATTTTTTTGCTGGCTGTTTTGGAGATGGGATCTTTCAGACTTTTTTTGCCTGGGCTCGCTCGCTTCAAACTGTCCTCCTCTGGATCTCAGCCTCTTGAATAGCTAGGATTAGAGACAGGTTCTACCAGTGGCTGGCTCTATCATTACTTTAATGGTTAGAAAACCATCCAGATAAGCTTTGCTGTAGCTATGAAGTTAGGGTAGGGCTAGAGGAAGTGTTGGGAAGAGATGGGTTCCAAATAGGCACTGTCACCTCACCTCACCATCTCTGATCAGACATGACAAATCTACAGGGACCTTACTGTCAGTTTACAACACCTTTTCCTCCCCAGTTCCATCTAGACTTTTAAGTTGTCTTCCTGTTTTACATTATCAGCCTGGTTGTAAAACTGCACCATGTTCAAATGTGAACTAACTCAAACCCGTATTGGTTCAGGATACCTTGGGGAGCATCAGAAAATCATTTCCCACAATCATTTCCAATTATTTCCAAAAAGATAAGGAGCTCTGTAAGATGCAAATACTATCAAAGAGGGGCGAAAGGAGAATGTAGTGAAAACAAAATAACTGCTAACATATTTTGTGAGGAGAAAAATCAAGGTGATAATGCTTTTCTTTTTTCATAAAATAGAACTTCATAACCTGGCTCCCTCCTTGCCAGTGACACCTGCTCAGAGCCACCTGCTTGTGCCTCTTGTCTGCCCCATCTTGCACTTTGGCCTTCCTGTGCATGTGGGGCTCTTGAGCACCCACCCTCTTTGCACTAGGACAGAATTCTATCTGCCTCGGCAACCAGCTCAGGCAAATGTCCCTGTCACTCACCTGTAACGCACCTGCTCCACAGTGTCATAGGTCAGCTTGCTGGTGATATTCTGGCTGTGAGGGTTCCCTGGGGAGTTACAAAGACAAAGCCTTCGTCATGGTGTGATTTCTCCTTTTGTGCACCTTCAGTGACTTTTCAAAAGGCTAAACATAAGGCCAGGTTCTGGTGGCTCATGTCTATTATCCTAGTTCCTTAGAAGTCTGAGATTTGAGAATCACGGTTCGAAGCCAACCCAAGTGGACAAATCCATAAAACTCTAATCTCTAAATAACCAGCAAAAAAAAGGCCAGAAGTAGAGGCATAGTGGTAGAGCACTAGCTAGGAGCAAAAATGTCAAGCAATGGGGCAAGGACCTGATTTTAAGCCCCAGTGCCATAAATAAATAATATATACATACTATCATATGACCCCCAAATTCTACTCTTACATATCTACCTCAAGTCCACACAAAGACTTGCACACACAATTGGTAATAGCAGGTATATTTATAAAGCCAAATTCTAGAAACAACATAAAAGCCCATTAATTGCTAAACAATTAAGTCTGCTATATCCATACAATGAAAAATCATTTGGCAATAAACAAGTGCTGGCTATATCATAAATGAGCTTCAAAAACATGTTGACTATGGGGCATGATGGCCCAAGTCTTTAATCCCAGCTGTGCAGGAGGCAGAAATGGAATGATTATTTTTAACTTTGGGGGGGGGGTCAGGGCAACATTTAGAGGGATTACAGTTACATTTGTCAGGTAGAGAGTACATTATTTCTTAAACATTGATATACTTTCTCACATTTTTCTCCACTTTCCCTCCCCCATGATGATGTTTCAGAACCATCCACAGTGAGAGGGAGGAAGGAAGGAAGGAAGGAAGGAAGGAAGGAAGGAAGGAAGGAAGGAAGGAAGGAAGGAAGGAAGGGTGGGAGGGAGGGAGGAAGGAAAAGAGGGAGGGAGGGAAAAGAAAAAGAAGGAAAAGTTACCCTATCTCAAAAAAAAAAGACTAGGTATGGTTGTACACATATACAATCCCAGCAGGAGGTAAAGGCAAAAAAATCCTGTTTAGCCAAGTAGCTGTGGCTCATGCCTGGAATCCTAGCTACTCAGGAGAATAGTTGAGATCTGAGGATTGCAGTTGGAAGTCAGCTGGGGCAGAAAAGTCCATGAGACTCTTTTCTCTAATCAACAGACAAAAAGCTGAGAGTAGAGCTGTGGCTTAAGTGGTAGTCTGACCTTGCGCAAAAAAAAAAAAAAAAGCTAAGGACAGTATACAAACCTTGAGCTGAAGCACCAGAACTAGGATACACACACACACACACACACACACACACACACACACAAATGTGTGAAGTCATCTCAGAAGAGCCAGGAGAACCCAAGAGCCTCTTTACAAGTTTCCTGACTGGGGGTCAGAGACTCTATCCACTAACTCCAAGAACCAAGCACACAAATACCTCCAGCCATGAGACAGCTATGAAGATCATGCATCTGACACTGCTTGCTTGCTTGACTCATGATCAGTATTTTTTAAACTTTCTTGGGTTTGGAGGGGGGCTGTTTGTTTTTTTTTAAGACCAAGAGACTCAATATGTAAGCCTGGGATTTGCAATTCTCTTGCCTCAGTCTCAAGTACTGGAATTATAAGTGTATGCCACCATTCCCAGCATGACTTCCATTAATTAATCCAAATTAAGTACAGATGTGTCTACTGCAGATATGAGGCTAAAATTGGTGTAGGTGTACTTTATTTACCATAAACATTTTCCATGAGATCCTTAGTGAATCTTGTGAGCTGGCTCTGGGGGAATAAGGTGGCTCCTGCATGATCAAGGTAAACAGTTCCTGGGGAAAAAAAATAAGAAATATACACATGAACAAGTTACTTTTTATCATTTGTGCAGTAATTTCATCTATATCTAGTTTGATCCAGACCAGTGCCCATTCAGAAAGAGTCAACTTTACACAAGGCTGTTGGTATCCTGTCTCCAAATATGTCCTTAATGCAAGTGTTTTCTGACTTCTTTTTCGTCTGTCATGGGACTTGAACTCAGGGCCTAGGCATTGTCCCTGAGCTTTCTTGCTCAAGGCTAGCGCTCTACCACTTTGAGCCACAGCTCCACTTCATTTTTCTGGTGGTTAACTGAAGGTGAATCTCACAGATTTTCCTGCCCAGGCTGGCTTTGAATCATGATCCTCAGATCTCATTCTCCTGAGTAGCTAGGATTATATATAGCCTTGAGCCAGCGTCTGGCTTGTTTTATGACCTTTACCCTTGAGAGAACATTCCTGATTTGGCCAGCTTTCTTAGGAACCAGGATGCACATCCCACACAAAGGAGACGCCCAGCAGACATGGTGATGCAGCCATTTCTCACCATGACTCATGCCACCTTGTGGGTGTTGTCTGTGTTGCTGTGAGCTTAGCCCTGGTTCTGCTCTTTCCACACTGCTCCACAACCCTCAATCTTACGGCAGCTACCAGGGCCTCAAAGATGAGGGTGAATAGCTCTCCAGGCTCTCTTCTGGATAGACATACAATTTAGCAGCCAATCAGACTATTAAATACTAAATGTAGTGGTGCTGGACAGAGCAACAAGCTTTTAGCACATGTCTGGTAGTGGGTAAATTGATAACATTTCTTTATGCAATAGCCATCTGTTAATATCTGTTACTTAAAAATACCTATTCTTGGGCCGGGAGTTTGGCCTAGTGGTAGAGTGCTTCCCTAGCATGCACGAAGACCCAGGTTTGATTCCTCGGTACCACATATATAGCAAAAACCCAGGAATGGTGCTGTGGCTCAAGTGGTAGAGCTCTTGCCTTGAGAAAGCCCAAGGATAGTGCCCAGGCCCTGAGTTCAAGGCCCAGGACTGGCAAAAAAAAAATACATATTCTTGGGGCCGGGAGTCGGCCTAGTGGGAGAGTGCTTGCTTAGCATGCACGAAGACCCGGGTTTGATCCCACATACATAGAAAACGGCAGAAGTGGTGCTGTGGTTCAAGTGGTAGAGCTCTAGCCTTGAGACAGCCCAAGGACAGTGTTCAGGCCCTGAGTTCAAGCCCCAGGACTGGCAAAAAAATGTTCTTTGACCTAACAATTTCTCTTCTGGATATTTGTCTTATAAGTATTCACACATTTGTAAAATGACTGGCATGGGAAGATATTCAACACAACATTGTCTATGGTTGAAAGCAATTTCAGTATCCAGCAACACAGATTTAAAATAAAGAATTGCTGGGCATTCATCTAGTTATTTACAAGTGCTGACATGAAATAAACTGAGATGAAGCACAAACAATGTGAATCATCTGTTTATTCTTTTCTTCACTTGACAATTTTTTTTTGTATTTGTGTAGGCTGGTTTTTTGCTCGTACCAAAAACAGTCCATCCTCAAAGTATACCATTCAGTGAGTTTGAGTATATTTGTGATGCTGCACAACCACCAGCAGTATCTAATTTTAGAACATTCATACTCAACACCATTTGCACCAGCATCACATCCACCCCATCTCCAGTCTCAAGGGGAAATCACTTATCTAACTTTCTGCCCAATAAATTTGCTTGTTCTGGACATGTTGCATAAATGGAAGCATGCAATTTGAAACCTTTTAGGTCTACCTTCTTTTACTTGGCATATTTTTAAAATGTACCTGCACTGTAGTCAATGTATCAAGCTTCATTCTTTTTTATGGCTGAAAGTGTGAATATACAACATATTGTTTATTCATTTACCTTAGGAACATTTATCGTCTATTTTTCTCTAATATAAATAACGCTACTATAAATATTAGTGTACAGATTCTTAGGTGAATGTGTGTTTTGTACCTTTCCTTTTTCATTTTTTTTCTCTGTTTTGTATCAGAGCTTGAACTCTGGGCTTTGGCATTCTTGCTTGGCTTTTTTCTCTCGGTTGCTGTTCTACCAAGTAAGCCACAGCTCTATTTCTGGCTTTTTGCTGGCTAATTGGAGGTAAGGGTGTCTTGGACTTTTTTTTCTAAGCCAGTCCTGGGGCTTGAACTCAGGGCCTGAATTCTGTCCTTAGGCTTTCTCAAGGCTAGAGTTCTACCATGTGAGCCACAGCACCATGTCCAGTTTTTTCTGTTTATGTGGTACTGAGGAATTGAACCCTGGTCTTCATGCATGCTAGGCAAGCACTCTACCACTAGGCTAAACTCCTGGCCCCCCTCTTGGACTTTTCTACCCAACCTGGCTTCAAACTGTGATCTTCAGGCTGGAACTGTGGCTTAGTAGTAGAATGCTTGCCTAGCATGCATGAAGTCCTGGTTTTGATTCCTCACTACAATATAAACAGAAAAAGCTAGAAGCTGTGGCTTTCTGAGTTCAAGCCCCAGGACTGGCAACAATAACAACAACAAAACTCAGCCTCCTGAGTAGCTAGGATTACAGGCAAGCCATCAGCACCATTTTTCACTTTCTTAAAATACACAGGGATTTTTTTTTGAAATTCAACATGTATCTTTTCATTGCCATTGTTTCTTGAATTTTTTGGTATCATAATAAATAAGTGCCTAAGCAAGGACCTAATGACTTATGGTTTTTATTCCCTTTTACTTCTCTCTCTTTAATCAATATTGAGTGATTTTTTTAATACAATAGGAAGCAGGCCATTGATGCATGGGTGTATTTCTAGATTTACAATTCAACTGTCTTTGGAACTGTTTGTATGTCAATACCTCACTGTCTTGATTTAATCTAATTAATCTAATTTTATAGCAAGTTCTGAAGCCAGGAAGTGTGAATCTTCCAATTTAGTTCTTTCTCAAGATTGCTTAGGCCATTCTGGTTTTTTATATTTCTATATGAATTTTAGAATTATCTTATTAATTTCAGCAAAAAGGCAGTTGGAATCATTTCCAAGTAGGCAGGGCAAGGTTTGTCTACATGCTAAATTAGATAAATAAGGATTTGAAGTTATCAAACCAAAAGAAATGCTTTTGTTTACCTGGGCATTGAGGGTGATGCTCAGGGAAGCCCCAGGGCACAGGAAAGACATAAGCAGCCTTCTGTTGGACCAGGAAGCCATTCGGGAAAACTCTGACTTGGCATTGGGGCCAACAGTTCATTTGGTTGGGGGAGGGGGAGAAGTGCAGCTGTGTTAGATGAACCAGAGGTTTAACAGCCAGTCAGCGGCCCTATCCCTATATCTATGATTGGGATGAGGGTAAATGACCAACAGATCTAGCACACAGTAAACATCCTACAGTTTTAGCTGTTGTTAAAAGCAGGGAAATTACCTCAATGCTATCTGGCATTAAGATTTTCCAAAAGGATCATTTGAGGGTATCTTTTGGACCATTCTCTGTTCAAGTAAATGGTTATTGGTGAACTTAAGGCTTCGAGAATTACTTCAGTGCCAGGCATAGTGATGCATCCATGTAACCCCAGCATTTGGGAGAAAGAGGTGCTGAGGATCAATGTGTTTAAGGCAAGCAGAAGCTACAAAGTGAGCTCAAGATTACCCTGAGATATAAAGCAAGACCTGTCTTTAAATGAACAACTTAAATCTTCTCTGTATATTAAATAAATCCCACACACAAAAAAGGAAAATCTCAACCAACTGGCTGATCAAGGTTATGCATTTAATTACCCAAAACCACTACCTGTCCAGGTAAAATTTCAAACTGATAGCTTTCAGGGAAGGAAGGGAAAGGAGAGAAGGTGATAATTGGGGGAAGGGGAAATGTCGTGATAGGTTAGTCCTTTCCTGTGACAAGCTCTCTCCAGCACACTCATTTCTATCATAAAAAGCAAACGAACAGGGGCTGGGAGTTTGGCCTAGTGGTACAGTGCTTGCCTAGCATGCACACAACACGAGGGTTCAATTCTTCCATACCATATACATAGAAAAAAAGCCAGAAGTGGTACTGTAGCTCAAGTGATAGAGCTCTGGACTTGAGAAAACCCAAGAACAGTGTTCAGGCCCTGAGTTCAAGGCCCAGGACTGGTTAAAAAAAAAAAAAGCAAACAGATAAGCATCAACCCCACAGTGAGCCAGTTCCAATATTCCCAGAGGTAGGAAGGTGTTTTAGTCCACTGAAGTTGTCCACAATACAGAGAACTACACTCAATAAAGGACACCCACCACTACCACAGGCACAAATGTTAAAGAGCCGGGAAGGCCACTCAGGGGTCCTGGCTGCCACATCTTAACATTTCATTTGCACTTGAAAGAACAAGTTCTGTCCTCCAAGTGAAAGACAGGACTAGGGAGAGATGCAGAGCACACCTTTACTTTTCAGCCAGTGGGCGTGAGGGATGCCAGCTGGAGGGGATTTGAGAGATTAGGGAGGGAGGTGTGGTGCTGAAATAATTACACAAGGAACAAAACTGGCTCTTTCTGGATTTGTTCCCAGAAAAGGAGAGATAGAGAGATTCTCTCCCTCCCTCCTTTCTTCTCTCCTCCCTCCCTCCCTTAGCCCCTGTGATGTTCAGTATCAGATTCCTTTTCTGTGTGGTTAGAAACTTCCACAATGAAAAGGAGTAAGAGAGAGAAAAGTGTCCCCAGCAGACTGCTACCTGGAAGAATGGGGGTGGTAGTGAGGTGGACACAGCTGGGCAGGGAGGTATGAGGGGGAGTCCCTCCCGACCTCTCACTACTTAGAAACAGGAGACCCACGTGGAGCAGGCCACAGCTCACAAACAAAAAACCTCCAAAGCGGACAAACCAAATAGCATTCAGAGCACAAGGAAACAAGGGCTGCCGCCCTTACCCCGTAGACAGGTGAGCAGTCACCTAATGGGCAGAAGGACAGCAAGAAACCCAGGCTCCCTCGCCAGTGGCCTGCCCCACTTCACCTGTTTCCCTGCCTGATCACCACCAAGCGGTTGTGCGGCTCAGGGAAGCCCCTCCAGTCCAGGTCCCTGGTCCAAAGGCAAGTCCTGAACGTGTGTGTAGCAATGGGCTGACATCGAGCTTGATTGGCAATTCAGGCAGCAGGTTCAGCCTGGCAGAACTCCAAGGCACGAAGTGATCACAGACTCGCCCCGGTTCTAAACACTCAAATGGCGCAGCTGGCCAGTTTCTCTGGTCCCTAGGCTGAAATACAGCTTGGAAGAGTACGTTGTTCTGGGAAGTTTAAAAAATAAAAATTAAAAAAAAAAAGTGGCTTCAAAAGCAGAAGTTCCAAGTGGGCCATCCCAAAGGAACCAAGGTGCACGCTTTCCCGGCCCTGGAGGACAGCCCGGCCTTAGAATCCCTCCGCCACTCCGGCCCCCGCAGAGCAGCGCTGGAGCGCACGCGCCACATCCTTAATTTCGTAACACGCTGCCTCAGGGCCTTCGGAGTCGGGGATCGGGCAGCAGAGGGAGAAATCCTAGGCCTCCCGATCACAGCGGGGGACAGGAGGAACCGCCACTCCGCTCCCAGCCCACAGCAAACTCGATGGAGCGGGTGTCCTGGCACTACACGAATGGGACCTCGGGCGCCCACAGCCATGAGTGCGCCTTGTGGACAGACACATCCCCTCCCGGTCTTCCCTGCCAAAATGCCTCCTGCGGGTGTCAGCGCCGCTCCCACGTGTGGGGTTCCGTGAGCCCGGACGCCCTCGCCCCGCCGGCCCCTCTCACCTGCCAGCCGACCGAACTCGCTCTCCCGCAGCTGGCTCAGGCTGCGCGAGCCGTAGCCGTAGGCGAGGCGCGGCTTGTTCACCGCTCGGAACTCCTGGAAAGACAGCAGCTTGGCCTCCGGATCTGCCGCGGAACCAGCCATGGTCCGAGTCCGCCGCCCGTCCAGCAAATCCCAGGCCGGACTCGAGAAGCGCTCTGGGCGGGCGGGCGGGCGGCCCCGGGGACTGGAGTAGCCGCCCCAGGGGCGGCGCCTCGCGGGCTGGCTCGCCCGGCCCCGGTGCAGGGCGCTGACTCACGGAGTTTCACTTCGGTCCGACTTCTTCCCACCTGGGAACATGGGGAACGGGGGTCCGATTTGGTCTTGGAAAACACAAAGTCCCGGTGGAGCCCTCAGAGCCCCCCCTCCCGTCCCTGCCCCCGCGACACCTGCGATGCCAAGCTCTCCAAGGCCACGAAGGGCCCGATCCTGACCCTGGCACACCGAGGAGGGGACGGGCCTTTGACCGACCTGCAGCGTCCTCGTCGGGTGTGTACTCGGGGTTGCCAAGAACGCAGCCGCACGGAGCGTAGGAAAGGAAATCGGCTGGGCGCTTTGGTAACTTTCTCAAGACTGGTGGAGGTTGGAATCGCGAGGGTGGGGTGCCACGGGCTCGTCCTCGGCTCCGCCCTGCAGCCTGCCCTCGGGGTGACGGGGTGACTCCGTCCTCAGGTGCCATTCCTCAAGCACGGTGGCCGCGCGAACCCGCGTGCGGGAAACGCCGGGCTGGGAGCCAAGAATGGCCGCGGCAGGAGAGTGGATAGTATCTCAAGCGAACCCTGGCGAGGCACCGGAAGAGCAATCCAATTTGGGAAGGCAGGACGGGGAGAAAGGAGATCCGATGCAGGCTTAGCAGAGGACCCAAGCCTGGAGAGCAGGAGTGTGCCATGGTGTGACCAAGTAGAAAGGGCGCCATACCCCAATCTCACTGCCTGTGCAGGGGCTGGGGGGGGGGGGGGGGGCGGGGCGCCAGGACCCGGGGCCAGCAGGGAGGCGGCCCAGCTTGAGAGCCATCTTCTGCCTGCCAGAAGATGGCTATGAGTCCTGGAGAGGAACAGCTGAGACCCAGCCATACAGAAGTGATTCTAGCACAAATGGAGCTTGGAAGACAGGAACTCGGGGCAGGTTCTACCTCTTGAGATTCAGACCCAGGATTCAAGGACAGAGCATCTGGGGTTGGAGACATGAGTCATTTGTAGAGCTGTGGCGGGGGCTCCTCAGCAGCTCAGGAAAGAGGGAAGAGCCTTTAGAACAGTGAGTTGCCTTTAAGGGTTGTGCTACAAATAAGAGAGCCAAAGGAGGGCTGGGAGTTTGGCCTAGTGGTTAAAGTGCTTGCCTAGCATGCACGAAGACCCGGGTTTGATTCCTCGGTACCACATATAGAAAAAGCCAGAAGTGGTGCTGAGGCTCAAGTGGTAGAGCTCCAGCCTTGAGAAAGTCCAAGGACAGTGCTCAGGCCCTGAGCTCAAGCCCAGGACTGGCAAAAAAAAAAAAAAAAAAAAAAAAAACAAGAGAGCCAAAGGAGCACCAGTGACTCGCGTCTATAATCCTAGATTCTCAGGAGGCTGAGATCTAAGGATGGGGGCTCAAAGCACCCCTGGCACGAAGGTCCATGAGACTCTTACCTCTAAGAAACCACCAGAAAAATGGAAGTGGCACTGTGGCTCAAGTGGTAGAGAGCTAGCCTTGAGTTGAGTTCAGGCACAGCATCCAGGCAGACAGAAATAGTGACTGACAAGGGGGCTGGGGGGGGGGGGTGAAAGGCAATTGCATTATAATGGCCAACTGTTGAATGGTGAGGAAGGGTAGAGTTGCCCCAGTGGCCAGCCCTTTGCCACAATCTTGAAGGAAATATGGAGGATGGGAGGGGCTGCAATTATGAATCAAATTCCTGCCAAGTTGTCAAGATGTGGTGATGGGTGATTCCATAGGCTCAAAGTTGTTCAGATAATGAACTGATTTAGTATTTCTAGCTACATTGAAATGCACACTCTCTAACAAGAGAACCTGTAGTATCAGAGCTGCAGGAAATTCAGAGGGAGTGGAACTCCAGTGGAGAAGCAAGTTTTTGTCTAAGCCTGGCAAATGTTCTCTGATAGAGGCAATTTAAGGGCAGTGGAAAGAAAGCTCAGAAGCCCAGGGAGCTCCCTGCCCTGAAGTGATTCAAGACCTTTTCTATGAATAGAAGCTAAAAGAACAGCTTGGAAAAAAGGAATTCATTATATTAATATTCATAATGTTCAAGACAACAAAACTCCAACAGTACTACCAGACCATAAAGCTGAAAAGATGGGTGGGTCCAAAAGCAGGCATCTTCCTCAAGTTGTTTCCTTAAGAATTTGGCTTCTCCCTAAGTTCATTCAGGAGCAAGTTCACTAAGCCAGTCCACTCTCTCCCTGGTCATTTCTATGTGGACAGCTTACCTCCCTCTTGCTCTTTCCCCCAACTTTTTATATCACCAAGACAGGTTAAAAAAAGTTATTCTGTTGGGTGACTGGCAGATAACACTAGAATGCTTTCCTCACCACCATCCCATATGTATTAATCTATTCAGACCAGAATTCTGCAATGCATCAGAAGAAAACTATCTCTATCCAACTCTAACACTGAGTGTAGCTGAAAGATAGAGTGCTTCCCTGGCATACATGAGGCCCTAGGTTGGATCCCCAGCACCAAAAGAAAGAAAAAAAAAAAATAGTGAAATAAAGGGAGAAAGAAAAGAGAGGAAACTAGAGTAGGGGAGTCAGCTGATGTTCATGTTTAGGCTTCAGTTTAGGCTTATATACCGAGCTTGATTGTTTGCCTATCCAGCATCCATTACCCCTCTGCTTTTGCTTCAGACACAGCCAATCATGAGGTCCCTAAGGGATCAGCCTGCCTGCCGCTCCAACGTAGATCACCTCAAGGCCCTTCTAAGGCAAGCCACTCAGTGTGACTTTCTCTTTCCTACTGTGATTGGTTAAGAAATGGTCCCATCAGTATAGTCTTCATGTTTAGAGATTATTCCTATTGCTAGCAGCAAGGAAGTATGTAATCTCAGGATTTTGCTTACCCACTTACAACAATGAGGGAGAAAAGCCTCAGGAGAAAGCTGAGCCAGATGGAGGCAAATGCAACAGCAGTCACAGGGTATCTCTGAAAACTCCCATCCTCAAACTTCTCCCTACATAAATCCCAAACACCATCTGCCCTGACCTATGTCTAACCCTCAGCTGGCACACCCAACATTGTTTCCATTGCCCTCTCCTTCCCTCTCTGCCTCCTCCCTGGGAACACATATCCTGCATTCTCTTGGCTTCTGCTAGCACATAAATTCAGGTGAACTCATTTCTCAGCTATTAAAAATATCAGTTTAAAAGTCAGGATATTGTATTGTTCTTCCCAGTACTGGGGCTTGAAGTTGTGGGCACTGCCCTAGATAGAGCTTTCTCAAGGATAGCACTCTATCACTTAAGCCACAGCACCACTTTTGGCTTTTACTGTGTATGTGGTACCAAGGAATCAAACCCAGGGCTTTGGGTATGCTAGGCAAGCACTTTACCACCAGGCAACATTCCCGGCCCCAAGCACACTGCATTTTAAGTAAATCCCTAAAAGCAGAATCTGTCTTTACTGCATAAAGGAAAGGACAGCAAGACAAATTCTAGAATGACCGAATACACTAGGAAGAACAGATCAAGACAATCAAAACACTGGGTATGATACGTTTATTTGTAAAGAATGTTACAATAAAAATATGGACTTCCTTGACTTCCCTCTGAAGAGGACAATAGATAATTCTGAAGAGGGCCAAGAGCATGCCACAGTGGTACAGTGCTTACCTACATGCATGAAGCCCTGGGTTCAACTCCTCAGCATCACATACACAGAAAAAGTCAGAAGTGGTAGCATGAGTCGAGTGGTAGAGTGCTAGCCTTGAGAGAGCCCAAGGATAGTGTTTAGGCCCTGAGTTTAAGCCCCAGGACTGTCAAAAAAAAAAAAATTCTGAAGAGTCCTAAGGAGAATGCTATGGTCTGAATATTGTTTCAGTATGTCCCTCCAACGTGGTGCTGCTCATGTTGAGAAGTGCCTGAATAAGCGAGGCCAACTGGGAAATTATAGGCCTATAAGAAGAAATAATACTTTCTTAACAGGGGTACCTTTTCCCTGAGGTGCATTCTCATGGGATGGTACTTGTTCTGAGTATCAGCCTAACCACGTGAAGAAAGACCATTGTAATTTTATATGTCATAAGGCCATCACCAGTGCAGAGCACAGGGGCCAGGCCCGTGGACCCTTATATCTGAGTTTCCTAAACTTCCTTTCTTTATAAAGTATATCCAATCTGATTTTGTTACAGCAATATAAAAAGGACTAAACAATGGAGGCAAATGAAAAGGCCCAAAAAGAACACAAAACCCAGCAAATTTGGTCAGTAAGAAAAAAAAAATGTTCTTATTTCTAGGACACACAAAAGCAAGTCAAAGACTCTCAGAAAAATATAAGCAAGGTTCTGGATATTTGTGCATATATTACATAACAGAGAAGAATCCTTAGCTTTCATCAGATTTTAAAGAGTCTAGAATTTTGATTAGGATCACAGCTATCTCATTTAGAAGTGAAACTTAATTCAATATGAAGTACATAAAGGTGGACCATTCACATGAGCATTTTAAGACACCAGTGATTGTGTGGTTCTGAGTCCATCACAGTGCACATCTGTTAACTCTGTATATCTTCACAGTGTGATCTTCACCACAGCTTGCCAAGTGGAGCCAGTCACCACCATCTTCTTCTTCAATTGGTTTGGCTTTTCCATTGCAATTCTTCCAGCATAACTTTTTTACTGCAAGTGTATGACTTTGGCTACAATCAAGACAGAGAATTAATGTAGACCACAAATACACAGTATTTTACCAGGTGCCTACCCACATGCTAATGTAATGAGCATACCCTCACTAATGGTGGAAATATGAATGGAAGTAAAAAAAACCCAAATTAGAATGTATTGTTTTTTAATACTACCAGCAATATTTTAGCAACTTCATTTTAACTTGGAAAATATCTTACTCTATTTACTTTTTTTTTTTTTTTTTTGGTCGTGGGTCTTGAACTCTGGGCCTTGGCACTGTCCCTGAGCTCTTAAGCTCAAGGCTACGGCCCTACTCCTTGAGCCACATCACCACTTCTGCTTTTCTGGCAGTTAATTGGAGATAACAGACTTTTTGTGCCTGGGCTGGCTTTGAACTGCAGTCTTCAGATCTCAGCCTTCTGAGTAGTTAGGATTACAGGCATGAGCCACTGATGCCTGGTTCTATTTTTTTTTTTTTTTTTTTTTTTGGTGGGTCATAGAGCCTGAACTCTGGGCCTAAGTGCTATCCCTGAGCTCTTCAGCTCAAGGCTACCGCCCTATCCCTTGAGCCTCAGCCCCACTTCCCATTTTCTAGAGGTTAACTGGAGATAAGAGTCTCACGTTCTTTAGTGCCGGGCTGGCTATGAACAGTCATCCTCAGATCTTAACCTCCTAAATAATGGCTCTATTTACTTTTAAAATGATCAAACTAAATATCTTATTGGCCTCTGACACCAAAAGTAGCAAGGAATAGGTACAGAATTTCTGTTGAATATTGTTTTAGTGATTAATTTATGAAATGATTAAACCAGTGTTTCAGATAACACTACTGTATCTTTTTCTTAGAATTTCATCATCATTACTAATAAACTTTCACAAAAACACAAAATCTTCTATAAACTTAATCTGCAGAATACATGCCCAAACCAAAACAAAATAAGCTGAAAGCTCTAAGTAGGTTTTAAACACTGAAAACAACACTACAGGGCACCTTACATTTTCAGATGCTAAAAGTCCCTGTCATCAAATGTACTCTCAAGATAAAAAGGAAAATTGGGCTAGCTACTTAAAAGGATGAGATTGAAGATTGTGCTCTGAAGCCAACTAGGTAGAAAACCCCATGAGATTTTCAATGTTTGTTTATTTACTTGATACCAGTACTGGAGCTAGAAGTCAGGGCCTGGACACTGTCCTTAACTTTTTCACTCAAGGATGGTGTTCTACCACTGAAGCCACAACTCCACTTCTGGCTTTTTGGCAGTATATAAAAGGAAGAAAAAGGGAAGCAAGGAGAGCCCAGGAAGAGAAGAATTTTCAAAATGATGAGCATATGTAGTATCAATGGATTTCCCTCTTCAGCAAGAAACTAGCACAAACTGCAAAATCCAGCAACAAATAGATGGGAGCAAAACCATGAGAGCTGCAGTAATAAAAGCAATCTAATTTTAAATTAACATAACTACAAGGCACACGAACATGTTTGGCTAGTATGAAAACAGATTGAGTATTTTACCACATGAACTACCTTGAAAAAGACATGTGCTCACAAATCTCTCTCCCTTAAGCCATTCACAGATATTACAGTATTGGTACATGGAACTGTATCTTGAATTGTATTTGTTGCAATATAGATAGAACAAAAAAGTGAGGAAGCCTAAGAATATGGGAAGAGTAATATAAAATGACACTAGTAACTTACTGACAGAATAAGAAGAGTAAAAAAGTAGATTAAAGGGGGCCAGGAGTTTGGCCTAGTTGGTAGAGTGCTTGCCTAGCATGCACAAAGACTGGGATGTGACCTCTCGGTACCACACACATAGGAAAAACTGGAAGTGGTGCTGGGGCTCAAGGATAGTGCCCAGGCCCTGAGTTCAAGCCCCATGACTGGCAAAAAAAAAAAAAAAAAAAAAAAAAAAGTAGGTTAAAGATGTACTGTCCAAGCTCCTTCCTGTACTCCATGCTACTTAGGAAGATGACATGAGAAGGAAGCCCTTCTCAAGATCTTTTGAGACCCTTTCTCAAACTGCTGCATGGCGTGGGAGCATGCATCCTAGACTCATGGGGGAAAGGGACTAAATTATGGTCCCAGGCCATCCAAGGCAGCATCTACATTCCATCTCAATCGAAGTACATGAGTGCCCAGATACACAGGCCAGAAAGCACTAGCTGTGCCTGAAAGCTAGTCACAGGAGCCTTAAGGAATATACCAAGTTTGTGCCATTATAGTATCTGAGATAAACTGTTCAATTACAGATATAGTTAGCAAAGCACAATGTATATTTTTTTCCAAATATCATACCAGTTCATGTGAAGTTTTAAAAATCTGTTATATTCAAATTCTACAACACATGATAAAACTACCTTTATGTTGAGTGTGTTAGCAATCAAGCAAGTTGGTAAGCCAACTTGAAAAATCAAGTCCTACATTATAACAAATACCAATTTCAAGAAGTAACAGCGGTAAGTATCATATATACAGATCTGTGATATTCTGGATGAAAACAGGGCATTAAATATTCTATTCAACACCTCTACTTTATCTAATCTAATCTGATAGAAGCAAAAATAGGAAGCAAATACCTTTGACTTGTTTCCACACACTGGTTCCAGTCATTTATTTCTGGTACTTGATCAGTCTTTCTCCAAGTATATAAGCAAATCTTACCACATTCTAATCCAACTGCAACCACATATCTGTTTTTAAGGGAAGGAAATTCAGTGATTAATAATAGAGCATGAATTACTGTTTTCTCCACCACATGTCTAAAGTAGTTCTTTACAATGTCACAACTGACCCCAACTTAAAGACATCAGCCCAGGATACACAGCGGTGTTCCATGGTGTCCTCAAAAGCTAGAAAGAGAACACACACTTTCCTCTATCTTTGGCTGAAAAACCCAAGTCAGTGTTTTCTCGGCTGGTTAGCAGGACCCCCGTTCTATCACAGCTTTCTAAGGAAAAAGCACTATGATTCTATAGGTGGTGCAATAAGAACCTACAGTCATACCAATATGTATTTCAGAAATTTGAATCCCTAAGTATGACCAACTTAACAATTATTATAAGAAACCTAAATATTGAAAAATAATAGCAACTCAGAAGCAAAGTGAGCACATGAACTGAAATGATATTGAAAACGAAGCAGTCCTCTTCAAAGAAATATGACTGACCTTTGGGAAGAGTTAAATGCTGGGCAGACACTGACGGCAGTCACGGACCCACCCACGTCCAGGACAGAGGAGCAGGGACCAATGCTGTTTTCAATGCAGTCATCATTAGAGTCACACTCACCCCAGACAACCACCTGACAGACAGATCACTTTGTAAGATTTTCTTCTTGCAACATTTCTATATGAGTTCTGAGAACATGGTAAAAAAAATACCTGCTCGGAAAATTTTAAATCTGTGGCTCATACACTTGGGTATGCTGCTTCAAAAGCTCAGAGCATTTCAGGCATAACTATGGTATTTACCACAATATAGCAGATACCAATCAATCTCTTAAGACCTCAACTACAGACCCAGTGAAATTCTAGCCGTCATGAGTTCATGGAGGGCACACACACCACCCTAAGAGGTTACTCAAAATGTAGAGATGAATTAAATCTCTAGTTCCTGCCCTACATCATTCATCAGGACATTACCTAGATATTCCTCACAGACCTGAGGCTTCTCTGGAACCTCAGGCCTCATAGGTGTGTGACTGTTAACAAAGGAAAGGAGAGGGAAGTGAACAGACAACATGGACCAAAGAAAGATTCTGAGCAGAAGCCTTGGACCAAGCCACCAAAAGCACATATACTTAGGAGAAAGTGCAGCAAATACCTCTTGGTCTATTTCAGCCTTGCTGGATACTTGAGAGCTACAACTGGGCCACCTTCTGCTGGGCTGACTATGGAGAGCAGAAGCGGTGCTGCTTCTTCAGCATGGACCCACCAGCAAGAAATAGGCAAGTGAACAGAAATGATGGCCTGTGAGAAAGATGCCCGAGAGACTGGCACTAAATTGTTTAACATGGGACTGGGAGATTGGCCTAGTGATAGAGTCCTTGCCTCATATGCACGAAGACCTGGGTTCGATTCCTCTGTACCATGTATATAGAAAAAAAGCCAGAAGTAGTGCTGTGGCTCAAGTGGAAGTATTCTAGCCTTGAGAAAAACCCAAGGACAGTGCTCAGGTCCTGAGCCAAAGCCCAAGACTGGCAAAAAAAATAAATAAATACAAATTTTAAAAAATAAAGTGTTTAACATGACTGACACCAAGGCCTCTAACAGGCCTTGTTGTAGTAATTTGTATCATGTGTATGACAAGAAATGCTTCCTCAAAACCTCATCTGTAGGGATTACAGAAAAAAAGAGAGGATATTTTCAAGAGAATGAAAACAGAAAACATATATTAGGTTAGACATTTCCTAGAGAACAAGAGCAAAGCCATGTTCAAAAACATAACTACTGCTGGAGACCAGTGGCTTATGCATGTAATCGTAGCTATACAGGAAGCTGAGATCTGAGGATCAATGTTTGATGCCAACCTGTGCAGGAAAGTCTGCGAGACTCTTATCTCCAATTACTCCCAGGAAGCTAGAAGTAGCACTGTAGCTCTTAGTGGTAGAGCATTAGCCTTGAGCATAAAAACTCAGGGACAGTGTCCAGGACCTGAGTTTAAGCCTTATGACCAATAAAAGTTAAAAAAAAAAAAAAAAAAAAAAAAAAAACCAAACTAGCTAGTTTTCTGTTTAAGCTTAGTGGTGGCTCATGCCTGTAATCCTAGCTACTCAGGAGGCTGCAATCTGAGGATCTCAGTTCAAAGCCAGCCAGGGCACTAAAGACCATAATATTCTTATCGCCAATTAATTAATCACTAGAAAATGGCAAGTAGGGATGAGGCTCGGGGGTAGGGTGGCAGCCTTGAGCTGAAGAGCCCAGGGAGTGCACCCAGGCCCAGAGTTCAAGCCCCATGATCCACCAAAAAAAAAAAAAGAAAAAAGGAGAGGAAGACAAAGAAGAAGAAGAAGAAGAAAGAGGAGGAGGAAAAGGAGGAGGATCAGGAGGAGGAAGATGACAAAAGTGATTTAAGTTTATGAAAATATGAATCAGAAAGCCAGAAATTGTTTTTCAGGTTGTTCTCTTCCTTGAAATGTTTCAGAAAGTTCTTTCTATATTTTTGAGATTTTTAAAGAAATATATTTGTTGACTTTAACAAGCAAATAAAGCTATATACATGTATATGGCTCATGAACTAATTTTTAAAGGTTATATCAGAAGGCAGGTACTAGTGGTTCACTAGTATAATCCTAGCTACTTATGAGGCTGAGATCAGTTTGAGGCCACCATAGACAGAAAAATCCATGAGAGTATTATATTTAATAATGTATCCAGCAAATAGTATTGGATGTTTTTATTCAATCATACATGTATAAATGTTAGTTTACATTTGAAAAATATGTTCAGTTTTAAAGAGTACCTTTTTGTCTCGACTCCCAGTGAAGAAATATTTACTATCAGGACTCCAATCACAGGACCAAATAATTCTACTGTGCACAGAAGTGATTTTGTTGGTGAAGGCAAAGAGACTGAAAATTGGATCTGAAAAACACATGTACACAGTACATAAAAAAGAGAAAACTTTTTATCTGTTAGATAGCCCTGCTTAAGTGCCAAATACATTGTACAACTGAGTAATTGATTTCCATATGCTCACTTTTGCAACTGACCCCTCCCTAAAAGGCTGTATATACGCAGCTGTTCTCCTAGTAGGGGATATCTATATCAACCAGCCACTCTTTAGTGACTGACAATAAACAGTTTATAGATGGCCAAGAAAGAATTTAATCATGCTTCTTGAACAAACCTGAAACAAAAGAAAGGAAGGGAGGGCAAAAATAAGAGGAGGGAAGACAGGTGGAGAGGGAAGGAGGATCTTAAGAAAAATTCTCCTTGTAAGATTTAAATGTAAGGTAAATTCTAGCCTTTATATGGGCTAAACTTATAACATGTAACTGCTTACGAGGAAAAAAGGGAGTAGATTCATTATTCTAAAATCTATAAAGACATAAAAAATCAGTAAATGTTACTTTTACTTAGCACTTTAACTTTTAAAAAGATATTGCATGCTAGGAAATCACTAGTGATGCAAAAGAAAATGCAGATGCTCCTCAGCTTACAACTGAGTCCTGTACTGACAAATCAACTGAAAAGTGAAAGTATTGCCTAGTTGAAAACACATTTAATATACCAACCTAACAAACATCAACGCTTAGTAAGCCCTAACCCAGCACAGTTGTAGAGAGCTGGTTCTGTATTCTGTGATCATGCAGCTGCTGGGAGCTGCATTTTGCTGCCATTGTTCATCAGTGAATTCATGTGGCTAGCACAGGAAAAGATAAAATTCAAAACTTTTAAGAATGCTTCTACCAGATGCATGTCACTATTTGTGACCAATTCCTAAGTCATACCATCTGAATTCAGGGAACATCTGAAGTCTACACTAACACATACTTTTGAGCATGTTTTCTTAATTCCTAGGAATTCCTTATTCTAAAAGGAATAAAAATACACACTGATCAAATATAATACAAATCATATCAGTGCAAAATAAAAATATAGGCTTAAGTGAAACAAGTACATTTTAAATATTCACAGGAACCTGAAGAAACTAGGGGAATAGTATGCAAATGTAACAAATACAAAGTTTTTTTTTTTCTTTTTTAGAAGACAAAGCTTAATTTCTTTCTTTTTTTTTAAACATACACCCAGCTCTGAGCAGGTTGCACGGGAGGTATAACAACTTTCCTGGGGCCACATTATCCAGGCACATGCCTACCAGCCCTTCCTAATATAACAGAAAAGCCTGTGGATGGTCTCTATAAGTGTCCTGACTCAAAATTCTTACATTTGCAAACCAGTTTAGACAGAGGCAGGAACAGCTCGATTACAAGTTTTCTTAGTAATATCTTATTTCACTCCTAGAAAATCCTAGTTTAGAATCCATTATCCATTTGTTTCACTACCTACATTCTATATTATTTACAGTATTTAATTTCCTACATGCAGATGTCTGAACATATATTGAGATGGCTGAACACATGCCATCCTGAATACATAACCACAGGCAGTAAACCAAATCACCTGCCATTATTTAAAGCTTACTAGGAAGCCTAAGACTCCCTCAGTTATCCAGGAACTTGGAAAGGTTACGTCACAGCATGGGCTCTGCCTTCACCTTGTTACTTGTCTATTTCTCTTCATCACACAGCTGCTTACTGTGCATACATGGACATAACCCCTTCACTAGTAACCGTCCAGTCAAAAGCTGTTTTACCGAATTCTGGTGAGATAGTGTCCTGCCTTTTCCACAATGACCAGGTTCGATCTCTGGAAACAGCCAGTAAGAATTTGTCATTAGGTGAGAAGGCCATCTGGGTGACTGTCAGACTGTGGAAAACTAAGTTCTGCACCTGTTTCCAAGATGTAGTATTCCAAAGAATGATAGCTGCATGCTCTTTCTTAGCTGCCTGTGGGACACACATGAAACAGAAAGCTATTTAACCAAAACCAAAACATTTTAAAATACATTGTTCCAGTATGCCCTATATGTACATTTTACATAGCTGTTAAAAAAAAAAAGTGGGGCCCGGAGTTTGGCCTACTAGTAGAGTGCACGCTGATTCCTCAGTACCAATACACAGATAAAGCTGGAAGCAGTGCTGTGGCTCAAGCAGCAAGGAGCTAGCCTTGAGCAAAAAGTGTCTAAGGACAGTGACCCAGGTCCTGAGTTCAAGCCTCAAAACTGGCAAAAAAGAAAAAATAAATATTCTTATCTCCAATAAACTAAGCTATTCAAAAAAACTGCTAGAAGTGAAACTGTGGCTGAAGTGGTATAACAAAAGCAAAAGCAGCTAAGGGACAACACTCAGACTTTGAGTTCAAGTCCTCGACTGAAACACACACGATTAGAATCATATTAAAATGAATAACAAATTTTTAAAAATCTACAGCTAGCTGAGCTGCATTACAAAGAAGAAAAGAAAACCTTCAAGAGAAAGGAAACTGGTGAAAAAGTATTCCCACCATGTGATGGGATTATTTCCATACAAACATACACTGCATAGTACACTTGTATGGAAATATATAGGTAGGGAAATAACACAATGGAACCTGCGTACCATATAGGTATGCTAATTCAAATAAACATATTTACTAACCAAACAGGAGAACCAAAGTGAAATCAAAATAAAAAATAATGAATCTAAAAGAAGTAAAATAGAACAGATAGAGCTGAGAAAACAAATAAGATGCATTATATCCAGCTTTCACACTAATGTAAATGAAATAACAAACACTCTTACTAAAATAAAAGACTGACATAACAAGTGAAAAAGCAAGACTCAATTGTATATTATCTCTAAACAAATGAATAGCTTAAAAATAAAATGACAGAAGGGCCGGGAGTTTGGCCTAGTGGTTAAAGTGCTTGCCTAGCATGCATGAAGACCCGGGTTCGATTCCTCGGTACCACATACATAGAAAAAAGCCATAAGTGGTGCTGAGGCTCAAGTGGTAGAGCTCTAGCCTTGAGAAAGTCCAAGGACAGTGCTCAGGCCCTGAGATCAAGCCCAGGACTGGCCAAAAAAAAAAATAAAATAAAAATAAAAATGACAGAAAAAGACAGGAAGTTTCAAAATTCAACTTTCAATAAAACTGAAAGCATTAAAATTTGAAATAATATTAACAACCTGATACAATTATACAATACTCCATCCAATACATTCCAACTGAATGTAGTTTCAAAGAGTGAAAATGTGATCTCTGACTACAATAAAACTAAACCAGAAGTCAATCAAAGAAAAGTACTTAGGGGGGCCGGGAGTTTGGCCTAGTGGTTAAAGTGCTTGCCTAGCATGCATGAAGACCCAGGTTCGATTCTTTGGCACCACATACATAGAAAAAAAAGCTGGAAGTGGTGCTGAGGCTCAAGTGGTAGAGCTCTAGCCTTGAGAAAGTCCAAGGACAGTGCTCAGGCCCTGAGCTCAAGCCCAGGACTGGCAAAAAAAAAAAAAAAAAAAAAAAAAGATTCAAAAAAAAAAAAGAAAAGTACTTAGAAAACACTTAATATACAGAAGCTAAATGATATACTTTGAAATATCCTACTAGTCAAAGATGAATCAAGCTGGGCACTGGTGGCTAACACCTGTAATTCTAGCTACTTAGAGGGCTGAGATCTGAGAATCTCATTTCAAAGCTAGCCCCGGGGAAATAAATTCTGTGAGATTTATCTACAATTAACACCAGAAAACCACAAGTGAGCTATGGCTCAAAAAAAAAAAAAAAAAAAGCTCAGGGACAGTGCTCAGGTTCTGAGTTGAAGCCCCATACCCAACAAATTTTTTTCTAAAGGACATGATAAATCAAGTAAGTAAAAAACTACTTTTAATTGGATGAAATTTTAAAAGCACACTTAAATTTATGGACATTGTTATTCTGAAAAAAAAAAACTAGGTCCCAAAGTATGAGCCTCTGCCATATAGAGCCATGAGGCTGGAGAAAATGGCAGATGGATCCAAAGTGTACTTTCCAGGGCCTCACAGACACAGGCATGATTGTGGGCAGCAAGATGAGTTGATTCCCAACACAATGGTCAAAAAATGTAGCTTATAAAACAGTCAGGACATGAGTGATTACATCTCAGCTGAAATATTCCTCATTTATCTTAAACTACTATCAAGAATGTTGAGCACATTCCTGGCTCCCATGGTATCAGGATCTGGTTCATAAAGCTCCTCATATACTCAAATGGTTTTGGTTTTCTTTTATAGTTTTCTGGAAAAAAATAGATGGAAGTTACTCAGGGGCAATACAATAATTATGACACAAAATGGCTGTGGTCTGGTCAAGCTGTGTCTCTATAAGCCTGAAAACAATATTCAAAAGGAAATAACCAAAGAAGAGATGCAATCTAAATAAGTAGAAAGAAACAAAGACAAGTAAACATCAATGAAAAAGAAAAAAGAAAAACAACAGCAAAGAAAATCAGTGAAGGGCTGGGAATCTGGCCTAGTGGTAGAGTGCTTGCCTAGCATGCACAAAGACCCAGGTTCGATTCCTCAATGCCACATACATAGAAAAAAGACAGAAGTGGTGCTGTGGCTCAAGTGGTAGAGTCCAAGCCTTGAGAAAACCCAAGGACAGTGCTCAGGCCCTGAGTTCAAGCACAGGACTGGCAAAAAAAAAAAAATCAGTGAAGTAAAAAAACTGGTTGAGAATAAAAAATTATCAATTTACTAGTTCAATTTCCAGAATGTTCCCTTGAAATATAGGGCATAAAGGAAGATAAAAGTAGAAATCGTCAGCAACAAAAATATAAACGTAACATAAGCACAGTTTCTATGCTTATTATCCTCTTAATCTAGGACTACAGGAATGAGCTACCATAACTGGCTATACACATGTATTTTACTACATACAGGATTTGACACCCCAAGCCCCATATTGTTCAAGGTTACAGTATTTAAGGAAAAAAAATCTGTAGCTAAAATCAGATTTATAATGCAACTTCAAGCTTTGAAAATACACAGCATAAGAGAAGCTGAGAAAGTTAAGGTTAAGGAAAAGCAGCCACCAGTGGTCATTCATATAGCATTCCATGTGAATCTCTATCCACCTTCAGGAGCCTCGTGACCCAAATAACTTGTGAAGAAAAGGTAAAACTCCTTACCTTACAAGCTGAGGCAAGTAGAGTCTTTGAATTGTTACAAGTAACACAAAATATTTCATAACCATGTCCATATCTAAAGAGAAAAATGCATGATCCCTGTATTAGTACATAGGCCAATGCTTATTCTGCAAAACATTAAAAAGTGGAATGAGTAACATAAATTTCTGTGTGAACCCACAATTTGTTTTAAGAGGCAGTATATTTTTGTCTAAGTCAATATTTGGAGTTAAAAACAGGAAGACAGACAAAAATGCCAGCTTTCTAAAAGTAATACAAGTCGTTCAAACAATCAGTTTAAGCTTCAAGTTTCATCTTCTACCTCAGTTGATAGTATAACAAATTACAACGTAGCCAGGTACCAATGGCTCATACTTGTAATCCTAGCTACTCAGGAGGCTGAGATGTGAGGATTGCCTTTCAAAGCCAGGCTGGGCAGGAAAGTCCATGAGACTCTTATCCCCAATTAACCACCAGAAAAAAGAAAGAAAGAAAGAAAGAAAGAAAGAAAGAAAGAAAGAAAGAAAGAAAGAAAGAAAGAAAGAAAGAAAGAAAGAAAGGAAGGAAGGTAAGGAAGGAAGGAAGGAAGGAAGGAAGGAAGGAAGGAAGGAAGGAAGGAAGGAAGGAAGGAAGGAAGGGAAAGGGAAAGGGAAAGGGAAAGGGAAAGGGAAAGGGAAAGGGAAAGGGAAAGGGAAAGGGAAAGGGAAAGGGAAAGGGAAAGGGAAAGGGAAAGGGAAAGGGAAAAAAAGAAAACAAGTGGTAGTGTGGCTCAAAATGGGAGAGCACCAACCTGGAGTGAAAAAGTCAGGGACAGTATCCAGGTCCTGAGTTCAAGCCCCATGACCCATAAAAAATAAAAATAAAAAAATATATATATAATGAAAAGGTATAAATGGGAACCAACAAAGATTTTTTAAAAAAAGGCTGAGAGTCAATGGCTCATTCCTATAATCCTTACTACTTAAGAAGGTAAGATCTAAGGATTCTAGCTCAAAGTCAACAGGGGCAGGAAAGCCCATGAGACTATTACCTCCCATTAACTACTGAAAAGTGGAGCAGTGGCTCAAATAGTAAAATCCCAACACTGAGCAAAAAGGCTAGGGATGGCAGCCAGACTGTGAGTTCAAGCCTTAGTACTGACACCAAAGGAAAAAAAAATTTAACAGAGAAAAAAGAGGGTTAGGAAAATAACAAAGCTTAACATTTTTTTTTTGTCTTATTTTGTCTTTTCTTTTTTGGTACTGAGGATTGAACTGAGGACAATGCACTTGTTAGGCAGGGATTTTGCCACTGAGCTACCTCCCAGGTCTTTTTTTTTTGGCCAGTTATGGGGCTTGAACTCAGGGCCTGGGCACTGTCCTTAGATACTTTTTGCTCAAGGCTAGCACTCTACCACTCAAGCCACAGCTTCATTTCTAGCTTTTTCTGAGTATTAGGTACAGAGGAATCAAACCCAGGACTCCGTGCATGCTAGGCAAGCACTCTACCACTAGGCTACATTCACAGCCCACTACATCCCGGTCCCTAAAAAAAAATTTTTTTTAATGAAAATATACACAATGTTATGCCTTTCTAGTTTAGAAAGGCCAATAAACCTAATATGTATCATAAATAGCAATACAAAAATTGATGTGAGATTTGATTTGATCCTTATCCCTCTGAATAACCACTAAAAAAGATGTTTGCAAAAGAAAATGTAGATAGGAGCTCGGTGCAGTGGCTCACATTTGTAATCTTAGCTACTATCAAGGCTCAGATCTGAGGATCAAGGTTCAAAGCCAGTCTGGGCACTACAAGGTTCAAAGCCAGCCTGGGCACTGAAGAGCAGGAGATTCTTATCTCCAGTTAATCACTAGAAAACGGGAAGTGGGGCTGTGGCTTCAAGGGGTAGGGCAGTAGCCTTGAGCTGAAGAGCTCAGGGACAGCGCCCCATCCAGAGTTCAGCCCCACCACACAACAACAAATGTAGATAGGGGAAAATAACAGAGGAAATCAAGTTGTAAGAAAGATAAAAACCTCAGGTTATGATAGAAGCAAACCAGAGAACACATTGTGACTTACAGCTTTTGAACTTCAGGCCACAAAGTGTTCTGCAGAAGATGATCCTCAGTGGGAGGTTCTATATAGAACATAAGTAGCATTCATTTAGTCATCAACAAGATACTACATTCTGTATACCAATGATCCTATTAAATTGTTTAGTCACTTCTTACCAGTAAGTAGAGAAGGTTGAAAGGGCACTTGCTGATATTCAAAGCCAGTACTAGTTAACAGCTCCTCTTCATCAGAAGGCTGAGAAGCTATATCTCCTGGTTTAAAAAAACATGTCAACACCATGCGTGGAGTCACAATCTTTATGTTTCAATTACTTTCTCAATACTAAGGCCACCCATTAGAAAACAGTAACACCTCCAGTGGTTTATTTCAAAACTGTCCATGTGATTTCAAACACAAAGGTATTTCTATTGTTTTAGCTCTTTCCAAAAAGTATCTGTAAGCATTAATGAAATCTACAATGATTCCTTCCATTTTCTTTGACTTAACATTTCACAAATTTCTAAAACTACCCAATAAATGTATTCACACAGCCAAGATTCATTTTACTGTTAGCATGCTCTGCACAACATTTTGAAAGCTGTACATTTCAGTGGTTTGCAAGTGCACACTATTTGAATATCATAAAATAATGAACACGGACAGATGTATTGTGATTTTTAAAATAACTGTAGCACTAAGATACATATTACATAAGTGTGTAATGCTTTTAGTATGACTATGGGTTCAATAATTTCAGAAACCAAAGACTTACCCTGAAAAACAGCTTTATTTGATAATCCCAATGCAGGCACAGTAGCTCCTTCTGGAAGACTGCCATCTTGCTAAAGTTTAAAAAAAAAAAATTGACATGTAAGGTGTTTTTTGTTTGCTTCTTTGGTTTTGGTGGTGCTTAGGTTTGAACTTAAGGTCTCATGCTTATTTGGCTGGTGCTTTGCCACTTGAATCCCACATTTAGTCCTGCTTTTTGCTGATCATTTATATATTTATTTTTGGCCAGTGTTGGGCTTGAGCACTGTCCTTGGACTTTAAGGCTAGAGCTCTACCACTTGAGCCACCGCAGCACTTTCAGCATTTTTCTATGTATGTTGTACCGAGGAATCGAACCCAGGTCTTCGTGCATGCTAGGCAAGCATTCTATGACTAGGCCAAACTCCTGGCTTTTTAGATGGGAGTCTCATAGACTTTTCTGCCCAGGTAGCCTTCAAACTCTGATCTTCCAGACCTCAGTCTTCTTAACAGCTAAGTTTATAAGCATGAATCACTGGCACCCAGCAGACATGTAGGCTTTTAATGCTAAAAGTTAATGTTACCTCAAGCACTACAAAACAGTCATGCTAACAAATGCTGAAAAGTAGTTTTAAGACTGCCTGTTGGGGATGTCTATTCTACTTCGTGAACCTGATAGATTCAATGTAGAGCAATCACTGTCCTAAAAAAAGTCCTTAATCTTAATAGCATCCAACTCATAAAATCAGGAACCTTCTTATCCATAAATTCATCTAATCCTAACAGACTGATCTCAGAAGAAATACAGTAAACTGTAAATAAAAGGCCAGGGCCTGGAGTTTAGCCTAGTGGTAGAGTGCTTGCCTAGCATGCACAAGGACCCGGGTTCAATTCCTTGGTACCACATACATAGAAAAAAGCCAGAAGTGGTGCTGAGGCTCAAGTGGTAGAGCTCTAGCCTTGAGAAAGTCCAAGGACAGTGCTCAGGCCCTGAGTTCATGGCCCAGGACTAGCAAAATAAATAAATAAATAAATAAATGGCCAGAGTTCTGCCACCAAGAAAGCTTCATACTCACATTCTTGATGATGGTCAAGTGAACACAGAAGCTTCCTGTAAATACATTCATAGTACCTTCATTAAATGTATTTAAATAATTGAGAACTGTTAAAACTCAGTGGCAAAGACAATATTCTGTTTAGATCTTGCAATTTAAAACAATCAAATTACTACATGTAAAGCCATAAACTATCAAAAAAAAAAAAAAAAACAGGCTCATGTCCATATGCTAAGAGTTTCTTACAAATTTAAACTTTAATTCAGGAAGCTGGGTGCTGGTGTTGGTCATTCCTGTGATTCTAGCTACTCAGGAGCATAAGCATTATAGTTTGAGGCTAGCCTTGACAGAAAAGTCTAAGAGAAGGCTGGGAGTTTGGCCTAGTGGTTAAAGTGCTTGCCTAGCATGCACGAAGACCCGGGTTCGATTCCTTGGTACCACATATATAGAAAAAGCCAGAAGTGGTGCTGAGGCTCAAGTGGTAGAGTTCTAGCCTTGAGAAAGTCCAAGACAGTGCTCAGGCCCTGAGCTCAAGCCCAGGATTGGCAAAAAAAAAAGAAAGAAAGAAAAGTCTAAGAGAATCTTATCCCCAGTTAACTAACAAAACCCAGAAGTCAAGATATGGCTCAAGTGGAAGAGCACCAGCTTGAGTGGGGAAAAGGCATGAGGCCCTGAGTTTAAGCGCTAGAACAGGCACACACTCAAAAAAACTAGAGCTAAGTAAAATGTTTGGAGTAATACTTACACTTATATCACAAAGCACACGATTCAGTGAGTGCCCTGAAATAGCACAAAAATTTTCCACAAAATTCCGAGGTGCAGAAAAAACTCGAAGAACTTTTTCATCTGCTCCAGATACAAACTGAAATCGACTAATCATGGCCAAACATTTCAGGTCATAGCCATGAATCTGAGGTCTTGCAATTTCATGCCAAGTCACCTAGGAATTAAATGAGAATAAGTGAGAATGACTGTACGTTAAAAAAATTTTTTTTTCTTCACTAGACACAGGTAGCCTGTAATCCTAGCTACTAAGGATAGCAATTTGAGGACTGTCTGGCAGAAAAGTTTGCTGAACTCCATTTCCAAAATAAAGAGAAAAAAACCAGACTATACCTGTGGTCCAAGGAAGATTAGTGAGTTGAAAGGCCAGTACCACAAAAATTTTTTTTTTTTTTTTTTTTTGGCAGATGTGGGGCTTGAACTCAGTCTGGGCATTGTCCCTGAGCTCTTCAGCTCAAGGCTAATGCTCTACCACCTGAACCACCATGCCACTTCTGGTTTTCTGGTGGTTACTTGGAGGAAAGAGTCTCACAGACTTTCGTGCCTGGGCTGGCTTTGAGCTACTATCCTCAGATCTCAGCCTCCTGAATAGCTAAGATTACAGGCCATACAGTTTTTAAACAATAATAACATGAGGCAACAAATTAGCAAGAGCCTAGAAAAACACTCCAAACCATTTTTGAATTGATGATAGATGTTGTCCATACTGACAACTAAAATTTTAATTTAAATTATTAACTGAATTGCACACAGAATACATGTTGAAGTTTTTAAGAAAATACCCAATTTGGGGTCGGGAGTTTGGCCTAGTGGTAGAGTGCTTGCCTAACATGCAGAAAGACCTAGGTTCAATTCCTCGGTACCACATACATAGAAAAAAAAAGCCAGAAGTGGTGCTGTGACTCAAGTGGTAGAGCTCTACCCTTGAGAAAACCCAAGGACAGTGAGTGTTCAGGCCCTGAGCCCAAGCCCAGGACTGGCAAAAAAAAAAAAAAAAAAAACTTTTCTAGAGTGGTTGGATCATTCCATGAGATGTCTGAAATATATGAAAGTTCCAGTCATTCTGTAACTTCACCAGCTGTTGTCAGGATTTCTTCAGGCAATCTAGAGGGTATGTAACAATGTTTCATCATATTAAATGCTTTAATCTGCATTTTCCTAATGTCCCAGAATGCTGCCCACTTTTCATGTGCTCATGGAAATTATTTTATGTAGATTTAGTTAAGTAGGGAGATATTTTACCTGTGATTGGTCTTTTCTTTTCCATGGAGCAAAAAGCCGAGTTGTCTGGTCAGTGCCAACAGTAATAATGAATTCTCCTTCTGGATCCCACATTAGGTCTTGAACACCATCAAAGTGTCCTGATATGACAATCTCTGGAGTCCATTCTCTCTACAACGAAAGTGCTCATGACACATACCCCCAAAATCAAAGATCATCACCACTAGAGCACTCATGTCCTGTAAATATGAAAGGCTAAAGTTCTCTACAAAGTGAAAAGCTAATATACAAGGTGAGACCACCTAATAATAGAATCTATTTTCCAAACAACCAAATATGTATTGTATCATTTGAAGCTGTGGGAAATTTCCCTTATCATTTCTTGATCACCACCTAACAGCCACATACAACTTAACCTTTCTGTGGTATTACATTGGCAACTATCCTACAGGACAGAGGAGAAAGCGTATGAGACTCTAATCTCCAGTAAGTTAACAAAACAGCGGGCAGTGGAGCCAGGGCTCAAGTGACAGAGTGCTAGCCTTGAGTTAAAAGAACCTCAAGGACAGTGTTTAGGCTCCAGGATAACTAACTCTGTGGTTCAAGTAGTATAGTGCTAGCCTTGAGTAAAAAACACTGAGGGATAGCACCCCAGCCCTCAGTTCAAGACCCAGGTCTGCCAAAAAAAAAAACAAAAAACGTATTTACATATATTTTTTGGGGGGAAAGGGTATGCTGGGGATAAACTCCAGGGGTAACACATGCTAAGCAAGTGATCTACCACTGAGCTACATCCAGGCCCTATACAAAAATTAACTCATTTAAGTATCATTCAATATCTCAACAATGCTCTAATATCCAAATATATACTTTCCTTCTTAGAAAAATCTTGAGTTTCTTACCTAGTATAATACAATATTAACAGAATTAGGTAAAGTCATTTCAACTTAGATGCCTCTACTGTGTTTTACTATATTTAACTGTACTGTTTATAATTCTGTTCAGTTACAAGTAAAACATTGTTTAGCTAGGTTTCTTGAGGAGTCATTAATTTGATTATAAATGTGTTAAAAGTGCTTTTCTTACTGGATTAAATGTGTTCTGTTTCCAAAGGTGCAATGCTCCATGGAAAGCGTGAGCAACGATCATAGAGCCATCTTCACTGAACTGGCAATCATAAAATCCCAGAGTATTTCCACCTACTTCACCCACTCGAACCTTCAGTGACGGAGAGAAAACAATTCTCAATCATCCCATTTCTCACAAGGAGAAATTAGGTTCCAATCATTTAATGTACACAAAAAGTGAAAATTTACAGCCCTATGAATTTAAATTTGGGACTTACATATTTAGTTTACAAATCCCAATTTTGCTCCTTAAATATCCACATTTTACCTGTTCTAACCAAACTCCTGACTCTTCATCGGGAGCCCAAAGAATCATGGTTTTATCCATTGAAGCAGACAACAATCTCATTGGCTGCTGCAGAACACCATCTAGAGAATAAAAACTAATGCCTTTAGGTAAGCAACAAGCATCATGTTTGCAGAGTACTACACACACAAAAAAGGAGGGTTATGATCAAAATATTCAATATGGCAATTTGTAAAACAACACAAAGGCCTATTAGAAAAAGATAACAAATTGTGGTACACTCACACAATAGAGTACTGCAGTACAACAGTAACAAAATAGCTAGAGCTACATGAATCAAATAAGTAAACATTTCTAACAAATTAAACTCATATTAACATGTGAAACTAAAAATAAATACTATGAAAGAATAAATACATCTTGATACCAAAGTTTAATAACTAAAATAATGTTTGTGGCTATGAATAAATGTAACAAAATATTTTTAAAAAGTATGGGGATGATTTGCGCTGACTTCAGTACTAAATAGATGGATGGTGTGGAAGATTACCTTATTTATAATATTCAATTATTTTTGTTTTGTTTTGTGCTAATCCCTGGGGCTAGTTCTTTGTGCCAGTGTGTAGGCAGGGCTAACTCTACCACTTGAAACAAGACTCCACTTCTGGCTTCTTGGTAATTAACCGGAGATAAATCTCACAGACCTTCCTGCACTGGCAGGCTTCAATCTGTGATTCTCAGATCTCAACCTCCTGAGTAGCTAGGATTACAGGCATGAGGCATTGATGCTCGGTTTTAACAAATAATTGGGGGTTTTTTTTGGTGGGTTGTAGGGCTTGAACTCAGTGCCTGGGTGCTGTACTTGAGTCTCTTTGTACTCAAGGCTACTGTACCACTTGAACCACAGTGCCACGTCTTCCTTCTTCTGAGTAGTTTATCAGAGATAAGACTTTCACAGACTTTCCTGCCCAGACTGGTTTCAAACCGAAATCCTCAGATCTCAGTCTCTTGAATAGCTAGGATTACAGATTTGAGCCCCTGGAGCCTACCTAACAAAACAAATTTAATGGAAATAAGTACCATATACTGGACCATGTATCAGAAATAATTTTATCCTTTGCAAACTTGAAAACATCATATATATGCAATTTCTCTCTTTTTTTTTTTTTACCAGTCATGGAGATTGAATTCAGGGTCTGGGCACTGTCCTTGGACACTTTTTGCTCAAGGCTAGCGTTCTGCCACTTGAGCCACAGCACCACTTCCAGCTTTTTCTATGTATGTGGTACCAAGGTGAGTACTCTACCACTAGGCTATGCTCCCAGCCCTATGTTCAATTTCTTAATCACATTCCAAAATTCCTCCACCTTCAGCTTAAAACACCGTGAAGTATAAAAAGGGATATATTTGTATTATCTTCCTACCTTTGTAAAAAGAGGGTTGCCAATGAACTGCATTTACCCAGTTTTCATGACCAGCCAGCACTGTCTCCAGAGTAACTGCAAATGTTATTTTAGTACCTACAACAAAAGCAATGAAATTTTGCCCTCAAAGCATGTCTAAAAAGAACATTTCCATACCCAAATCAAATGTGCAATTGTGTCAAAAATTAGAAGAAAATATAATAGTTGAGACTAAACAGAAAGGATATACATTCTAAATTTCATTAACAAGTATATGGAATGTTCAAAATTATAGAAGAAAACATTTTGAAATAGATTTTTCTAGCTATTTGTAGCTACTGTGTCACTGGTAAATAATAAGGAATGTATTACTATTTTTCCTGAAAAAGCCATTATACTGAAATTTAAAAAGCAAAATCATATGCAATGAATGTTTGTGTTGAAATATCTCACAATTTTTATGATTTTATTTATCAGTTAAAGAATAGAGGGCTTGAAATTGGATAGGGAACGGGGGAAAGCAAGAAGAGGGGTGGGGGAGGGGGGAAGGGAAATGGGGACCATGACATGTGAAAGGGTATCAATGTGTGGGAATTAATGCACCATTTATCTGGCAAATATGTAACCCTTCTATTAATTACAATAAAAAATATATTAAAAAAAGAAAGAAAAGAATAGAGGGCTGAGACTGGTAGTTTGGCCTAGTGGTAAAGTGCTTCCCTAGCATTCATAAAGACCCAGGTTCGATTCCTCGGTACCACATACATATAAAAAAGCCAGAAATGGTGCTGTAGTAGAGCTCTAGCCTTGAGAAAGTCCAAGGACAGTGTTCAGGCCCTGAGCTCAAGCCCAGGACTGGTCAAAAAAAAAAAGAACAGAGGGCTGAGTTGCTCAGTGGCACAGCCTAACATACAAGACTGTGAGTTCAATTCATACCACCATAAAAAATTAAATAAATTTCAATTTTAAAAATATTTTATGGCACAAAAACAGATAAGCAAGCCTGTTTCCTAACTCAAACAAAATATTAAATATTTTAGAACTTTAAAATTTTTAAAATATCATTTAAAAAACTAAGATAAATGTAGGACTAAGAAGACCTATATTAATATCTTGACTTTTACAAACAATAATATTATGACAATTTTCTTCTTTAGGTACAGCTATTCTCATTAATGTGGTGGTTTTATGATTTCTATAAAATTCTATTTCCAAAATCTGAACTTTAATAGGCATAATTAACCTACAACAGTAAGAAAGGAAAAGTCTGTCTAGAGGAATAGTGTTTAATGATGCAGTCAGGGGCTCTGTTCTAAACACAGGAAGAAAACCAGAACTAGAAAATATCACTCAAATGCAAAGATATTAAGTTTAGCTTGCCTCTCTTGAAAAAGTATCCAATGAAAGTCACTACACCATTGCTTTAGGTCTTCTATGCCAATCTAGTAGTATCCTGTTGCAAATTAATCTACTAACAAACATTAAACTTTGCTTTCAGCATTTGCAAACCATATGTAGTTCAGAGGAAAAAAATGTTTCAAATGCAAAAAAAATGACTCATCCTCACACATAAATAAAGACAAACATAGTATTCACTTCAGGCAGGGAAACTAACATTAAACTTCACATAGGAGTTTGGAGAAATAGATAAATGAGTCAGCTAAAGATCTGAGTGCTGGCACATCAAATATCATTACTGTTACTCACTTTCACTTTCCACAGTAAAAGTGTTTTCCTTCAGCCTTATATTATCATCCTGAGCTTCTGAACATGCGGACTTTATATATAGCCTCCACATTCTTATCAGGCAATCTTGTGAACAACTTGCTAGGAAAAGATCATTACCTAATTTAAAAAGATAATTATATTAGAATCATTGTACTCTCAAATTTAGGTATAAGAATTTTCACTTTTTTCTAGACTCCTAGTTTCCTCCCACTGCAAATTCAACTTTATTTCCTCACCCTTCATTAATTTTAGCAACACTAATAAATACACAATAAATCTACAAAAGACTTTTCAAGATCATCTACACATGGACAAAACAGCTAGTGTTATCTTATTAATATCAATTTGTTTCATTTTGTATCACTCAATAGTTATCCAAAAGGTAATTATACATTCTTCTAACAGGGACAATAGAAAATATAGCACATAAATATTAAAACAGTCTTGAATACTTGTTTGTTAATTATGTCATTTGAAATATGATGTAAAAATCAATGTTAATAAAGTCTTTAAAAAAAAAAAACAAAACTTGGGCCAGGAGTTTGGCCTAGTGGTAGAGTGCTAGCCTAGCATGCACAAAGACCTGGGTTCAATTTCTTGGTACCATATGCACAGAAAAAAAACCCCAAGTGGTGCGAGGCTCAAGTGATAGAGCTCTAACCTTGACAAAGTCCAAGGACAGCGATCAGACCCTGAGCTCAAGCCCAGGACTGGCAAAAGAACAACAACAACAAAAAAAAAAAAACCTTAAAACAGGAGAGGCTGGGCCAGGAGTGAGGCTTAGTAGTAAAGTTCTTGTCTAGCACTCATGAAGGCCTGGGTTCACTTCCTTGGTCCTATATATACAGAAAAAGCCCAAAGTGGTGCTGTGGTTCAAGTGATAGAGTGCTAGCCTTAAGAAAGCTCAAGGATAGTGCCCAGATTCCTAAGTTCAAGCCCCAGGACTGGCAAAAAAAAAGCTAAACCTAAAAAGCAGGAGAGGCTGTTTTCCTGAAGTTACATACACTGTTTCTATCATGTGTTTTAGCAAAGCTTCATACTGACCAAAGGTTGCCCACTCCACGCCTCTTATCCAATCCTCATGTCCACAGAGAAAAATCACTTTCTGAAACTAGAAAGATTATAAAAGTCAGGGACTTCATTTGGTTGAGTAAGACCAGTCCTATCTTATCACTGTTACTGGGAATATTACCCGATTACACAGATCAAGCATTCATTTGTGAAACATTTCATGACGTAATATGCAGACCATTAAATGAGCAACTCTGAATAAATAATCCAGTGTTTACTAGACAAAATGGCATATGCTATGTACATAGTACAAAAACAAGTTCAACTTTTATAATTACTGTTTTTTTTACAGAATGAAAGGAAACAGAATTGAGGACATTGCTCAAACAACAGAATACCTGGCTAACAAATGTAAGGTCCTGTGTTCAAACCCTAGTACTACCTAAAAATAACCACAAAAAAACAAACAACAACAACAAAAAAAAAAAAATTTGCAACAGGGAAACAAGTATCTTCGTTTTTTTAATGATAGGGCCTGGTTCTGCTTGTAGAATCTCCTTCTGGCTCTTATTTTCATTACTCAAAATGTAGGTAAACTCAGAAAGACATTTAACACAAGTAGTGAGTGCTTTACTAAAGATATGGTATACTTCTTTTAAATCTTTTAAGTAACAACAACAAAAAATACTTCCCTCACTAACAATCTATTTTTCCCCTAACAACTCTGGGCCCAGAGCCAAGACCATGATCTTGAGATTCAAATAAAGAGATTTTTTTTTTTTGAGAGGGGTTGGATTACAACATTCCTAAATTTCTATAATTTATAAATAGTCCATACTAAGATGTGTTATATCACTCTATAACGTAATTCTAATCTTACTAAACATCATTAATTACATGATCATCTTTTTTTTTGTTTTTTGGAGGGTTTTTTTTGGCAATCGTGGAGCTTGAACTCTGGGCCTAGGTGATGTTCCTGAATGCTTCAGTTCAAGGCTAGCGCTCTACCACTTTGAGCCACAGTGCTACTTCTGGTTTTCTAGTGGTTAATTGGAGATAAGAGTCTCACAGTGTTTCCTGTCTGGACTGGCTCCTGAATAGCTAGGATTACAACTGTGAGCCACTGGCACCCAGCTTACCTGATTATCTTGTTGAACAAATAAATGAATCCTGCAGTCGTCATCACCACATGCTAATATTGGTACTGGAAGGGGAGAAAAGGACATCACTGTAAATACTCCACACAATTGTGATCATCTATGACTATTCTATACTCTGGGTAAAGAATTCTGACTTCCAATTCCCTCACCATTTGACAAATTAATTTCAAGTGTTCAATAAATGATTCCAGGGACAAAATATGCTAAATATGAAAATGCTAAAATATTCTACTAGATGATTATGTGGCAAGTAACTATTAATTGCAGTTTCACTCTTGTTCTGTATTGTTATGACAAAAATTGTGAAAGAAGCTCAAGAACAATTAGGGCCCATTTCTATAACAGAAAACTAAGATGCAAAGTTAGTAGCTCAAGGCCAGGCAAGGTGGCTCACACTTGTAATCCTAGCTTCTCAAGAGGCTAAGATCTGAGAATCAAGGTTCAAAGCCAGCCTAGCCACAAAAGGATCTGAAGTTCTTATCTCCAATTAACCTCTAGAAAATGGGAAGTGGGGCTTGGCTCAAGGGTAGGGTGATAGCACTGAACTGAAGGGCTTGGGGACAATGCCCAGGCCCATGGGTAGGGTGGTAGCCTTGAGCTGAAGAGCTCAAGGACAGCACCCAGGCACAGTTCAAGCTCCATGACCCACTAAAAAAAAAAAAAAAAAAAAAAAGTTGGTAGCTCAAATGAATAATAAAGAGCTACTCTAGCTGGATGCCAGCAGCTCATACTTATAATCCCACCTACTCAAGAGGCGGAGAGCTCAATTCAAAAACCAGCCCAGGCAGAAAAGTCTGAGACAGTCTTATCTCTGTAGATGCGGTTCAAGTGGCAGAGCACATTCTTGAGCAAAAAAATGAGACTCTAAGTTCAAGCCCCCGTATTGGCACATACACAACAGCAACAACAACAAAAGGACAATCCCAATAACCCTTGTCACTTGGCTTACACATAGAAAAAGAAAACATAAAATTATGTGAAAAAATGTAAAATTCAGTGTTATAAAACTAGACTGCTGAGAGAACCAGGGAAGGGGTCTAAAGGAAATGTACTCTTTACCTAACTTATGTAACTATAACCCCTGTACATCACCATTATAATAACAATTAAAAGATTAAAAAAAAAAGTTTTTCCTCCCAGAGAATCACTGCACAAAATGGGAAGTATTACATGAAACTATGGTGTTACAGCTTTTGTATATAAATATCACATCTTGTTGATCCACTCATCAACTGAGGGACATCTGGGTTGGTTCCCTATCTTTCCTATTCAACTTACCCATCTTTTAAAGTATTACATTTTTGCTTTGGGCACTAGTGGTTCACGCCTATTATCCTAGCTACTCAGAAGGCCAAGATCTGAGGATTGTGGGTCAAGCCAGTCCTGGCAAGAAAGTCTTTAAGACTCTTATTTCCGGGCTGGGAGTTTGGCCAAGTGGTAGAGTGCTTGCCTAGCATGCACGAAGACCCGGGTTCAATTCCTCGGTACCCCACATACATAGCAAAAAGCTGGAAGTGGTGCTGAGGCTCAAGTGGTAGAGTTCTAGCCTTGAGAAAGTCCAAGGATAGTGCTCAAGCCCTGAGCCCAAGCCCAGGACTGGCAAAAAAAAAAAAAAAAAAAAGACTCTTATTTCCAATTAACTGTCAAAAAAAGTAGACCTGTGGCTCAGATGGTAGAGTGCCAGCCTTGAGCAAAATGCTCCGGAGCCACACTCAGGCCCTGAGTTGAAGCCCTAGGACCAGCACCGAGAGAAAAGAAAAGAATTGCAAGTAAGTTCAAGTACTAGAGGACCTTAAGTGAGGCCCTGAGTTCAAGCCCCAATACCAACACACATACAAAGACATGTCCTCACACTGCATTCTTTCTCTAAATTAGAGCCTTATACAAACACAATCTATTTCATAAATAAGCAGCATCAATCTTGAAGAGTACATATTAAATCAATTACAATCTTTTCCTTTTCTTTCCCATCAATATCAGGATTTGAATTTAGGGCCTTATACTTGCTAGGCCTACATGTTCGTCTGGCATTCTATCACTTGAACTATGCTTCTAGCCCAGCTTCTGGCTGGTTATTTTTTGAGATAAGTCTTTCAGACTTGAACCAACCAGAGGAAGCAAGATAGTGCCGAAACAATAGAGACCCAGCCTAGCTCTCTCCCATAAGAGTGCCTCAGACTTTTCTTCCTAGGATGCCTTGAACCTTGATTCTCTCAATCTCGCTTCCTAGTTAGGCCTATAGGACTGAGCCATTGGTGCCTGGTTTTACTTATATTTTCAATAGGTTCCCAAACGCCCAACAACTTATAAATTTGTAGTCTATACTTAGGTCATTAGAATACTGTAACCAAGGTACATTATCTACATCAAAACTGATTGATGAAAACACTGAGCACAGGGCTGGGAGTACAACCAAACAGTGCTAGCATATATGAATCCTCTGTTTATCCCTACCACCACAGAAAAAAATACACACACATACACACACACACAAATATACATATATATAAACATATGTATACAACGTATGGTCTTATGAGATAGGATATATTATTTTATGAGGTTACATCATATAATGGCTTTTTACAACATACTTACCATCAGTATTAGGCAAAAAAGATAAGCAAACAGCCAGAGCAAATCCACTTTCAAAGCTCAAGGTCTGAAGGCATGTCACTAAGAAATAACAACAACAAAATCATTGGGTAGCATCACCACAGATCTGGACATCAGCCAGGAGAAATGTCAATCCTGAGCCCCTACTGATCATGTGAGGTCAAACGGCCAGATCCTAACAAGATTGCAGCAAGTAAAATGATTCATATGTGAAGTGGTACTGTGGTTCAAGGGGTAGGGCAGCAGCCTTGAGCTGAAGAACTCAGGGACAATGCCGAGGCCCAGAGTTCAAGTCCCACAAGAAGCAACAACAACAACAACAACAACAAAAGATTCATATGAAAAGATTTAGGAAAATTTGCATTGTCTAACAATCTGGTATAGAGGTGTTTTGAAAAAGTACTTTCAAGAAAGAAACACTGAGATTTTTTTTAAATTTTTTTTGGGGTTTATCACCGGGCTTGAACTCTAAGCCTGGGTGCTGACCCTGAGCTCTTCAGCTCAAGGCTAACACTCTACCCACTTGAGCCACATTGCCACTTCTGGTTTTCTGGTGGTTAATTGGAGCTAAGAGTCTCATGGATTTTCATGCCCAGGCTGGCTTTGAAACTCAATCCTAAAATCTCCTAAATAGCTAGGATCGCAGGCATGAGCCACCGGAACACTGGCTTATAATTAACATTTTTAAAGTTACTTTAAAATTTGAAAAAAAAGGGCTGGGAGTTTGGCCTAGTGTTAGACTGCTTGCCTAGCATGCATGAAGACCCGGGTTCGATTCCTTGGTACCATATACTTAGAAAAAGCCAGAAGTGGTGCTGAGGCTCAAGTGGTAGAGCTCTAGCCTTGAGAAAAATCCAAGGACAGTGCTCAGGACCTGAGCTTAAGTCCAGGACTGGAAAAAAAAAAAAAAAAAAGTTGAAAAAAAAATCATGTGCTCTTCTCACTGTTGTTCATATGGTAATTACTAATTTGTTTACTTGGATTAGAATGTCTTCACCTACCTTCTGAACCCTTTTTAGTCCAGAGTCGCACAGTAGAATCTGCAGCTGCAGAAACTATAAGTGTGTGCAGTCCAGTGTCTTCTGCCCCCTGCTGGTAAATAGCATGAACTGCATATACAGGTCCTTCATGGCCTTGGAGATGGACTGCTTTTAGAAACTGAATCAGGGAAAAAAAAAGACAAAAATACAAAGAAAAATGAAATTATGTTTCACTTTAACTTATCTGTACTCACTGGATTAAAGGTACCATTAAAATGCCTGGCCCCTTTTAGAATGTTTGACCCAGAAATAGGTTCTCTTAAGTTAGAAAGAAGGAAAACTCTCGATAACTCTGGTCAGGTTAACGGCACTCACTCACTCTGGGACTAACATTTGTGTAACAAATAATTTTAAAAGAAAATACCCACCACGTAAGAGTATGATAATAAAAAAATTGCAATTAACCTAAGATTATTTTCAAAAGGTTAGCGGGACACCAGTGACATCACACCTGTAAAGCTAGCTATTTAGGAAGCTGAGATCTGAGGACTGAAGTCAAAGCCAGCCCAATTAGCAAAGTCTGTGAGATTCTTATCTCCAGTTACATGCACTGTAGCCAATAAAAAGGATAACAGGAGAAATAAATACATTCCTACATGGCATTTGAAGAAAACAGGCCAACTTTGTGTCATGGTCCTCCTAAATTAGTATAAAGTCTTTGCATAACCACACCATATATTCTGACAGAATCACTACAAAAATGGAGTCAGTTTATCTGAGCTAAAGGTAGTATCTGCCAGTTTTCTTTTCACTGTGGACTTCTTGGGAGTCATATTAGGCTATATGGCAAACTTTGGGAGGGAGGGGGGAGACTTGTACTAGGGCACTTAGTGCCTCATGCTTTCATTTTTTTTTGTTTGCCAGTTCTGGGGCTTGAACTCAGGGCCTGAGCACTATCCTTGGGCTTTCTCAAGGCTAGAACTCTACCACTTGAGCCACAGCACCACTTCTGGCTTTTTTTATGTATGTGGTACTGATGAATCGAACCTGGGTCTTTGTGCATGCTAGGCAAGCACTCTACCACTAGGCTAACCTCCCCGCCCTCTCATGCTTTCTAGGCAGGTAATCTACCTCTTCAGAAATTTTAAAAAAGGCTACAGACCTATGAAGTATACAAGATAAACCATTAATGCCATATGTAGCTGTGAACAAACATAATCCCAGCACTCAAATTACAACAGGAGGTTAGGAGTTCAAGGAAAGTCTTTCTCAAAGGTTTTCTCAACATCCTTTCCCAGAGTCAGAGATAAAGCATCTGGGCCACAAATAAGAAAAAAGTTTAAAAAAATCATAAAGAAGAAGAAATAAAGAGAAAAAATGAAAACAAAAGCAGAAATAAGTAATTTCTTATCATCTCTACCTACCTGGTTATTCTCTATTTCCCAATGAATCACCTGATTGTCAGATCCTCCAGAGACTAATTCAGTAGAAGGAGCTGAGGAAAAAAAAATTTACCTCAGCAAATATATTAATGTATAAAACCTACTAGGTTTTTCATAGATTAGCATTTGACCCCACTTGCTTAATGGCTTGTATTTGTTCTGTATGTATACACACTTTTTTTCCTTAAATAACTTAAAAATTTAAAAAAATTAAGTTGCTTAAGGATCAACGGATAAAGAAACTATAATAATGGAGTATTCTTCTACCACAGGAAGAATAAAACTTTTTTTTTTTTTTTGCCAGTCTTGGGGCATGAACTCAGGGGCTGAGCACTGTCTTTGGGCTTTCTCAAGGCTAGAGTTCTGCCACTTGAGCCACAGCACCACTTTCAACAATTTTTTTATATATATATGTGATACCAAGGAATGGAACTCGGGTCTTTGTGCATTTTAGGCAAGTACTCTACCACAAGGCCAAACTCCCGGCCCCTAAAACTTTTTCATCTATAGAAAAATGAATGCTGGAAGACATGATATTAAGAAAAACAAGCCAAACACATAAAGTATCTCATATATGGAAACAATAAGAGGACCTCAATGTAGAAAAGCACTGGGACTAAGGCCACAGGCAAGCAGGGTGGGGACAGAAGTGGTAGACAGAACCAATCAGTGCATGATGTATACATGTATGGAAATATCACAGTGAAATGAAATAATTTGTACAATTAATGTATTAATAATTGTTAAAAAATAATAAATTGCCAACACTTGTTTTCAACTTAAGTGTTTGCAAACACTTATTTCTTACACATCCTAAGAAAGGAAACATTTTCTATACTGCCACAATGACCACATTCAAGGACTAGGGAGTGGCTTAAGTGATAAAAAGTTAATGAGAACAAAGGCACTGTTGTACATTCTTTAGCATCTGACTTTATTAAACTCCATCTATTTTTTCCTGTCTGATTCTGTATTTAATCAGCTGAAAAGTTACACATCATATGACTACTTGAAAACTACCACATACTCATGACAGAATGTGAATAAGAACTGTAACATCTTAGTATTATGTGAATAACTTTGTTCTAAGGGTATTCCAGTCCAGCCCAAATGCTTACTTTTCATGTGGTATAGAGATACAATGTCTTGTCTGAAAAAGGAATAGCTTAGCCAAGTGTCAGAGCTCACACCTATAATCCTAGGACCTCCTAGGCTGGTATGTGCAAGATGGTGGCTTTAGATTAGCCCCAGAACAATTCTCTACATTCCTCCAAATTAACTGGCAAAAAAAAAAACAGGCCTGGAAACATGGGTCATGGAAATTAGCCTCAAACAAGAGTCTGAGTAGCCCCCACCTCCATATGCCTCCACACAAAATGTTTGCCAGGCAGAACAAATATGGAAATTGTTTTATCTGAATGTCCATCTCAGCCTAGACTTCCAGCTTAAGGCTGGAAGAAAAAGTACTAACCATCAAAAAACAACTGAGATCACCTTGCATTGGGGTAACACTTACAACCATCCTGTTTACATATCCACTGTAAGCAGTTGACTCGAGCAGTATGTCCATTCAGGTTGGTTACAACCACCCTTTTCTGATAGAAAAGAAAATAATTGCTAATTAGAATTTAAACCATAGGGGAATTAACAAATTAGTAAAAAAAAAAAATACTAGCTTTCAACATTTTTGGCACTAAAAAGGTGAGAGACATAGCTCTTCAGTTGATATGTTTCTCAGTCACTGTGACAAGCCCAGAAATAGTAAAATTCCTTTTTTTTCTTACCAAATCACTCAATACCTGCCCATTCTTACTTCATCTACTACTGAATATTTCAATTTACATGACTGTTCTTTATAAACCTTTTCTCTCTTTCTCTGGCAATACTAGGATTTCAACTCATGGTCTCACACTTGGTAAGCAAGCATTCTACATCTTAAGTCACTTTTCCAAACCTTTTTACTTTCATTTGTCAGACTGGATCTTGATTTTTGACTGGGGCCTGCCTCAGACCACAATCCTCCCCAGCAGCTGGGATTACTAGTTATGAGCCACCTTGCCTGATTTCTTACAGGCCCTTCTTTCTGTTGACAACAACACTGGCTTTATGTCTGCTTATATGCCAACCAGAATTCCCACAGCTGGGAAAAAAGAAACATAGTGGCAAAGGTGCACTAGTATATTGCACATATGGGTTATCTGAAGTTGTAAACAATTTTCTGTATTCATTTCTCTCCCAACAGACTGAGAATTCCATAATGAGAAGTAGTTAACTACTCCTAATCCAGGGCTATCTCAAAGACAGTGCTAAAGAAGGTGCTGAATGACTATAATTCCTTAAACTGTATTTAAACATTTTACCTGCTCTTACATCTATGTTTAATCAAATGCACAAGCAACAATTTGAGTGCTGGTGGCTCACGCCTGCAATCCTTGCTACTAGAACTATGGAGGCTGAAAAAAGAATCGAGGTTGGAGGACAGCGTGGGCAGAAAAGTTTCAAAGACTTTATCTCAAAGATAACCTGCAAAGACTGGGATTGGATGGAGTACTTAAATTTTTCTCATTCAAGTATGCCAGCTGCATTTGTCCTGACATCTCTCAGCCAAGGTACATTATATGGAGACTGGAAGTCTGTTACAGAAAAGCTACATGAACTCAGAGCTCCTTGCACAGACTTTTCAAGTACCCAGCACAACATTCTCAGTAGATGCTCCATTTTCAGTTACTCCACAAGTCACTGTGATTCTTCCTTCCAGGAGGCAGCACTGCTCTGCTTGGTTTCATCAGCTCCCTTAACCTATTTTTCCTCAAACACCTGCTTTGTCAATCCTCCACCTTCTAGGTATTATAGGAGCAATCTGTTTTAGTTTTAACTCCGTATCTTTTTCTTTTCTTTTTTGCCAGTCCTGGGGCTTAAACTTAGGGCCTGAGCTCTGTCCTTGGGCTTTCTCAAGGCCAGTGCTCTACCACTTGAGCCACAGTACCACTTCCAGCTTTTTCTATGTAAGAGGAATCAAACCTGGGTCTTTGTGCCTGCTAGGCAAGCACTCTATCACTAGGTCAAACTCTTGGCCTTTTTTGTTGTAGTTGTTGGCCGTGGGGTTGTGCACTCTGAATACTGGGGGTAATATGTTTGGTAATATGTTTTATTATGAAAGTCTAATATACTGATTTAACCTTAAAGTATAAAAAATGGGGATAATTTTTGTCATTTATTTAATGAATGTGACCAAAACAAACAAACAAAAAACAAATTGTAAAACACCACCAAAAACGTGGCTGGAGGAGTGGCTGAAGTGGTAGAGTCCCCAGAGTAAACAAGAATCTTCCTCGGGTTGCACCGTGGGGCCACTGTCAGGACCCCGGCTGCAGGGAATCTGGGCAAGGGCCAAGCCCAAAGTCCCCGGGAGACGCCCCACGACTAGACCCAGGCCGACGCCCACCATGTACCCGGCCTCCCCACCCCCCGCAGCAACCCACAGCCCGCCCCCGGCACGCCCACGGGGGGGTCCGCCTGCCCCCTCGTACCTGAGGGTCATACAGAACCACGGAGCAGGACGTGCCGAAAGCCAGAAGCCCTCCGTGCCCGGGACTCCAGCTCAGAGCTCCGCGAACACGGTTTGGGCAGCAAAACACGTGCGAAACCTCCAGCACAGGCGCCACCATGATGCCAGCTGGTCAGCTGCCGAGAGACCAGGCGTGTACTTCCGCTCCGGGAGCGGAACTAGTCCTGAGCGGCCTCCCCGGGAAGCGTCAGCCGGACCGCATTTCCAAGCCCTCACGGAGGGCGTGGCGAGTGTGGCCACGCCTCTCGTCTAGACCACGCCCCCAGGCCGCGAGGCTCGAGAGTCTGCCGGCCGCTTCTCGCTCTCGGAGCGGTACTTAAGGTGTGGGACTGATGTGCCTCAGTGTCCCCTCGCGGCTCGGGTGGCCTCGGAGGCTCTAGCCAGCTTTTGGTCAGTCTCCCGAGGAGAGGAGAGACTCCCGCAGATACTACCACCAGGCCCCTGGGGCCGCGCCCCCTCCTCTCCGGCCTCGGCGAGCCCGGGGCGTCTGAGAACACGCGGAAAAGCGCATCAGTCGGTGCGGCCCGGACTCCCGAGCCGCGCTGCGCCTGCGCCGCGCGGTGCGGGCCACGGGGGGCGGCGGTCCCGGCGGCGCGGTGTGCGCGCGGCGGTAATTACCGATTGTCCTGATCCGGGGAGGCGGCGGCGCGCGAGGCGGGGCGTTCCGGTGGCTGCGCGGGGATCACTCCGGACCGGGGCGCGGCCGAGCCGGTGAGACCGCCGCTCCTCCGCGCCCTGAAAACGCTTTTCGGGAAAGACGTGACCACCTTCGAGGAACCGAACCTGGGCGTGGGGCCCGGGCCGCGCGGGACGGCCGGGCCGCGGAGAGGTGAGTCCAGCAAGTCGGGGATAGGGGAGGCGGGAAGGGAGCCCAGGCGGACCCCGGCGTCAGCACTGACGAGGGCCAGGCCAGGGGGATGCAGGGGAAGGGGGATGCAGGGGAAGGAGGGCGGGAGCAGCCCCCCGAGGGAGCCCCTTCGCTCCGGAGTGCTGGTCTCCCCAGCCCGGGGTGAGCCGACGCGCAGGCTGGCGGAGAGGGGTGGAGGATCCGAGAGCGAGGGCTTTCTGGGGAGGGACGACCGATGCTTGTCGCTTGTTATCTCCGGCTCCTAGAGTTGCTGACGCCTTCCAAGATAAAAAGTGCCTGAAAGAAATCTTTGTGTCCGTCCGGTTTCGCCCCACGCGCCCTTTCTTCAAGGCCCTTTCTTCTCCTTTCTTTCTTTCTTTTTTCTTTCTTTTTCCCCCTGCACCACAGGGAGATCGGATGCGGGGAAGTCTGCGGGGCCAGTCAGCCACAGGGCTCAAGCATCCCGGAAGACACTGGGAACTGTCTCCTCTGCTGGTCCCCCCACCACCACCACCCTGCCCCTCCTTCATCTTTCCTCTCCTCAGAATGATTTCTTAATGGTTCTCTTTTGCTTGTCTAGTGAATTTCCCAAACTTGAGACCCGAACGTTCCTTGAGGAATCTAGTTATATTGTGTGCCTCCATTCACCACCGCTCCCAAGATGCTAATCAGCTCTTAGGCAGCATAGGTATTTAACGAGCGCTTCCCTGTGCATTCCTTCGTGTGTTTTCCTCATTCGTCCTGCAAAATAGGTATTACAGAGTTTGCACACCAGACCGGGAAGGTGAAAGTGCCCGGCCTAAGGAAGAAAGTAGTAGAGTTTAGTTGTCCCAATTCTTATTTAGTCCGAAGCAGACCTGTGAGTCTTTTACTGGAGACAGGAGTTTGACCGTCTGGCTTGAGTGTTGCACATCTGCTGGGTGCTGAGCTATCCTTTGTATTGGTTTCTCTGACTATGCTCCCCGCCCCAGCTGAACTCTGTTCTTTCAAGCCTCAACTTGATTCCCAACTCGACTTTGGGGGCTTAGGCCTTGCTCTGCAAGCCTGTTGTATGAATGAATACAGTTTGATAGTTTTCATTGGTTCATAACGAGCAGTATAGCGCATTCTACAGGAAACGTACACAATCGAATGGGGAAATCTATGTACTGATATAAAAATAGTTCTGATTCATTGTTGAATGGGGAGGTGTCTCATTTGTTCATTTGTGCATTTGAGTCTTACTTGAATTCTGACTCATCAAAAAAAAAACAAAAACAAAAACCGTTAAGGGGCCGGGAGTTTGGCCTAGTGTTAGAATGCTTGCCTAGCTAGCATGCACAAAGACCTGGGGTATGATTTATTGGTATCACATACATAGAAAAAGAAAAGGGAAAAAAAGCTGGAAGTGGTGCTGTGGCTCAAGTAGTAGAGCCCTAGCCTTTGAGAAAGCCCCTGGACAGCGCTCAGGCCTTCTGTTCAAGCCCCAGGACTGGCAAGGGGGGGCGGGGGAACCAGTTAAAATAGAGACAAGTGAATTTGTATGTAAGGAAATTGTATCTCTATAAAAAAATTTAAATGACTTCTGATGTTAATTTTTCTAGTTTACCTTTCTGCTTTACTTTTGTGTTCAAAGATGTACTAGGTTTGGTTTGGTTTTGAATCATTGTTCTGAAAAATTTGTCAGCATGTTTATGACCACCGTGCACCTCCCCTGCTCTGAATTACTGGTGCTTTTATACTGCTGATTAGTCTCTTAGTGCTGTGCTGCTTCCTACGATTTAGCAATGAAGTAGAGACCCTAGTATTCCTGTTCTTCATTACTTTAACACCTCCAGCCAAGCTGGTCACACCAAATGCTACTCTCTAAACCTTGATTATTTGATTAGCTTTCAGCATGAGGTTTCTTAATTGCAGTTGTTTTGGAAGTGAAGTCGTGGTATATATATATATAGATATAGATATATATATTTTTTTTTCCTATCTTCCAGGAAGGTGCAATGGCAAGGAATCTATCTGTAATCTTGGTTCTGACCTTTGCTCTTTCGGTCACATATCCCCTTCATGACCTAGAATCAGTATCGGCCTTCTCTCAGACCACCGAGAGGACGAATTCAAATTGGGAATCTGGCATTAATGTTGAATTGGCAATTACCACACGGCGACATCATCTGCAACAGCTTTTCTACCGCTATGGAGAGAATGATTCCTTATCAGTTGAAGGGTTCAGAAAGTTGCTTCAAAATATAGGCTTAGATAAGATTAAAAAGGTCCATATACACCATGACCATGAGCACCACTCTGACCACGAACATTCTGACCACGAGCACTCTGACCACGAGCATCATGCTCATCGGAATCATGCTGCTGCTGGCAAAAATAACCGAAAAGCCCTTTGCCCAGACCATGACTCTGACAGTTCAGGGAAAGATTCTAGAAGCAGGCAAGGGAAAGGATCTCACCGTCCAGAGCACACTGGTGGTAGAAGAAATGTCAAGGAAGTTGTCAGTGCTAGTGAAGTGACCTCAACTGTGTATAACACTGTCTCTGAAGGAACACACTTTCTAGAAACAGTAGAAACTCCTAAACCTGGAAAAGTTCACAAAGACGCGAACAGTTCCACCCCACCGAGTATCATAGAGAAGAGAAGAATAGGCCGGCTTGCCAATAGGAAAGCAAATGAATCTATGAGTGAACCCAGAAAGAGTTTTTTGTATTCCAGAAACATAAATGACAATACCCAAGAGGTAAGTTAAATGTGTGCATTATTTTTATCAACTTATTTTTATAAACTTATTTGTCTTATCGTTGTCCCCCTGTCTAGTTGAAAGAAAAGTGTCTGGGAGAAAATAGCAAGGTTATGTTTTGAGAAACTCTGTACAGATAAATATTACAGATAGTAGAGTTCATTAAATATGTGAGAAATTGAAAGTGGTACTGTAGTCTTGAGCTGAAGAACTCAGGGACAGTACTGCCCTAGAGTTCAAACGCCATGGCCAACAACTACAACAAAAAAGGCCAAGAGTTTGACCTAGTGATAGAGTGCTTGCCTAGCAGGCACAAAGACCCAGGTTTGATTCCTCAGTACCACATACATAAAAAAAGCTGGAAGTGGTACTGTGGCTCAAGTGGTAGAGCACTGGCCTTGAGAAAGCCCAAGGACAGAGCTCAGGCCCTAAGTTTAAGCCCCAGGACTGGCAAAAAAGAAAAGAAAAAGATACGGAGTTAAAACTAAAACAGATTGCTCCTATAATACCTAGAAGGTGGAGGATTGACAAAGCAGGTGTTTGAGGAAAAATAGGTTAAGGGAGCTGATGAAACCAAGCAGAGCAGTGCTGCCTCCTGGAAGGAAGAATCACAGTGACTTGTGGAGTAACTGAAAATGGAGCATCTACTGAGAATGTTGTGCTGGGTACTTGAAAAGTCTGTGCAAGGAGCTCTGAGTTCATGTAGCTTTTCTGTAACAGACTTCCAGTCTCCATATAATGTACCTTGGCTGAGAGATGTCAGGACAAATGCAGCTGGCATATTTTAATGAGAAAAATTTAAGTACTCCATTCAAACCAGTATATTATTGTACCAGAGTTTGGAATGATCTTACCAATGGTCATTGCAACAGCAACACATTTAGTAAAGTTTGTTTCAAGTAACTTTGGCCAAGAAATGTGGGAAAGTGAAAATTATCTTTACAGCCAGGGTTTGTTTTGTTTTATTTCTTCTCTTGGCAGTGTGAGATGGTTAAATTGCATAGAGGAGTTTTTCTTCAAACTAAGCTTGTCATCCAATTAAACTGTTGAAAACGTCTGCCTGCTGGGACAAGCTTGTTTGAATTAACCAGCGTTGCTCTCTGAAAAATAATTTGCATAATTTAATATCCTCTCATAGAGTGTTATTTTGTTATATATGTAGGCAGAACTAAGCTCAGTTTTTGCATGTAGGGTCATTTCTAGAAGAATGACATGTCATGGGCATGTTCAGACCAAGTTCTATGGAGTTAGAACTCAAACGGATTTCTCAATATCTAATGAACCCCATTTCGAAATTAAAGCTCATTTCCTTAATAGGTTTACACAATGAGTTAACAGGCTTATGAACCCCCATTTATCCCCAAGCTTGTTCTACTTGAGGCTTTCTAAGTGACTAGTGATGTAATTGCTTCTCCCAAGCAGGCAGTTTGGTGGCCTACCACCATTATGATATTGTAGCTAGAGGCAACTTCTAATATACTGAAAACAGAAGTTGATCTTAAATAAGTTGCTTTAATAAGGAAAAGGTGTTTCATCATTTCTCTCATGGGAATGCTTTTTTTTGAATTGTATTTTATTGTCTGGGTGATGTAAAGAGGGGTTACAATTACATTTTGGTCAGGTAGTAGGTAAATTACTTCTTGAACATTGATACCCCTTCTGATGTTTGGCAAGGCCTTTTGATTATTTCCGTTTCTTTGTTTGTTCCAGTGTTTCAATGCATCAAAGCTGCTTATGTCTCATGGCATGGGCATCCAGGTGCCACTGAATGCAACAGAGTTCAACTACCTCTGCCCTGCTATCATCAACCAAATTGATGCTAGATCTTGTCTGATTCATACAACAAGCGAAAAAAAGGCTGAAATTCCTCCAAAGACCTATTCTTTACAGATAGGTAGAATTGCCTTTTTAATATATGAATGATTTCTAGTAGATTATATTTATGTTGTGTTTCTCCTTTTGTTTGCATTGATCTATTCACTATTTTTTTCCTGTAATTTTTTTTATTGTAATTAGTAAAAGGGTTACATGATATTTGCCAAATAGAAGATGCATTAATTCACATACATTGATACCCTTTCACATGTCTTGGTACCCATTTCCCTCCCCCCTGATCTATTCATTATTCTTTCATAGTTTCAGATATATCATTTTACTTCTTCTCTTTCATAAATATGAAGAAAGCAAGTGTTTCATTATCCTTTCAGAAATAAAGACGGGTGTGGTGGTTCATACCTGTAATCCCAGCACTGTAGAAAGATTATAAATTCAAGCTAAGCCAGGAATGTATAGTGAGACCCTATCTCAAAAAACAGATAAAGCAAAATAGAACATAGTTGACCTGTCTGTAGTACCCTACTTAAAGAGTCAAAATAATTCCAAATTATGGCTTTTAATTTCATGTTTGGGAATCATTTTATCTCTGCTACTTAGGAGTCTACTTCTTTTCTTGCTAGGGCAATTACTGAGTTCCTAGCTTCTTTTCCTCCATGTACTGGGGATTGATCCCCAAGCCTCATACTTCCTCACACTTCCTAGGCAAGTGCTCTACCCACTGAACTATGCCCTCTATGTTCCCCTTTGGTTCTTTCTCTTGTTTGCTTTTTGGGGAAGACAGGATCTCACTGCTTCCTTGTCCCAGGCTGGCCTCAAATTTGAAATCCTCCTGCCTCTCCCTCCCTGGTGGCTATTAATACATTCATGTGTCACCATACCCAACTCTCAGGTTCCTTCTCTCCAATTCTGGATATCTAACAGCTCAGCAGCTCGCATTCCAAATGACCTAGAGTTCATCCTTGATAATTTTGTTTTTCCTTTTCTTTCCCCCTTTTTAGAATTTATTTCCCAAAGCTCATATTCCATACCTGGAATGTTCTTAATTAACGAGTCAAGTTATTCATTTGAGCCAGTATCAGGATTGGTGGTTAGTGTGCTATTTCCTCTCGAACGTTCCTTTATGCTACTCTCTAGAAGTACCTCCTTCAAAGTTGTCAATTATTTGATTTTTTTCCCTTTGCTTTGTTTTAACAGCCTGGGTTGGTGGCTTTATAGCCATTTCCATCATCAGTTTCCTGTCTCTACTGGGGGTTATATTGGTGCCTCTTATGAACCGAGTGTTTTTCAAATTTCTCCTAAGTTTTCTTGTGGCATTGGCTGTTGGGACTTTGAGTGGTGATGCTTTATTACACCTTCTTCCACATGTAAGTATGGTAATTTGCCCTACTAGTCTTCTTATTATTCTGTTTTATTTTTATTTTTATTTTTTTTAATTTTTGCCAGTCCTGGGCTTGAGCTCAGGGCCTGAGCACTGTCCTTGGACTTTCTCAAGGCTAGAGCTCTACCACTTGAGCCTCAGCACCACTTCTGGCTTTTTTCTATGTATGTGGTACCAAGGAATCGAACCCGGGTCTTCATGCATGCTAGGCAAGCACTTTAACCACTAGGCCAAACTCTCAGCCCCTTATTATTCTGTTTTAAAATATATAGAAATTAGTTTGTATAAGATGGGATACATGCTCTATAGGCATAATGTTTCATTATATAGATTAATATGTATTTATGACTTACAAAAGCACAGCTTAATTTTAATTATGTTCTTAAATCTATGTGCCAGTAATTACATATAGAGATTCCCTTCTTGAACACTTGTTTGTTAAACATAACATTTGAAATATGATGTAAAAATCAGTGTTAATAAAATCTTTAATAAAGAATTCATTTTATCAGTATGATCAAAGATTAGACATTTCGACTAATTTCTTTTGAAGGGAAACTATCGAATACTGACTAACTTTTTGAACCCTTAATAAACGAAGATAGCTTCTTTTACAGAGTATTGTGACAGACTGCTACAGTGGTATCATTTGCTTACTTTTGAATAATTGTCAAAGAAAAAATATATGACCCATTAAATATTTGGATTGACTCTCTAGTAGAAATTTTAGCTCTGATTTTTTTTTTTTCTTTCCAGACCTTCAGGTAAATGGGAAAAGATCATTCTATTCAGAAATGAAAGTTTTTTAGTGACAGTCTCCCTGAAAACTAGATGACAGATACTGATGAATACCTACTGTGTGAAGTCATAAAAATGCAAAGAGACCTATGCTTCTGGTTTGGAAGAAGTAATATCATGAAAAAAAAAAAATGCAAAGAGTATTTCCTGGAGAACATTTCTCCTGTTTTCCTCACATGAAGTAGCAATAGTTAGTTACTACTGCATTCAGCAGCAGGCTGATGGGTCAGTGCACCTGAATCTTGGGTATCTGCCAGGCCCATCACTCTACACAGGCTAGAACTCCTATTGGCTGCTAGTCTGATAGCACTGATCTGAATCTTTAAATTGGAAACATTAGCTGTAGACACTATGTGCCTGTTTATGTAGCAGCTCCCCATTAATTGTGGCTATGGTAACTAGTCATACTTTGAGAATATTTTTTACTATATATTATGAAGCTTACTGAGCAGTGCTTCTATCTTTTCACAGAATAAACTCATTTGAATAGGTGTTATGCCATATAGCACACACTGCGTGCGCTAACTGCCTTTCATGCTTTATATTTCATTTCTCTTCAGTTTTGAAGTATCCTGTTAATTACCTAATTCTGAATGACTTTAAAATGGACCATACTATCTTAGCTAATTCTTCTGGCAGGTGAAACTAATGAATTATAAGTTATACACCATTTTTTTTTTGTTTTTTCATTTTTAGTCTCACGCAAGTCACCACCACAGTCATAGCCATGAAGAACCAGCAATGGAAATGAAAAGAGGTCCACTTTTCAGTCATCTTTCTTCTCAAAACATAGAAGAAAGCACTTACTTTGATTCCACATGGAAAGGTCTGACAGCTCTAGGAGGCTTGTATTTCATGTTTCTTGTTGAACATGTACTCACCCTGATCAAGCAATTTAAGGATAAGAAGAAAAAGGTAAGAAAAAAGCTACTGAGTACTTTCATTCATCAAACATTTAATTAGTATAGCACTGGTAAGTGGAATGAATTTTTTCATTTCATTTATTCATTGTATGATGCTAGAGCTTAAGTTTAGGGCCTTGTTCTTGCTAAGAAGCACTCTACCATGGATCCACCATCACCCAAGGTTTTTGGTTTTTTTGTATTGATTTTTGGATCGGGTCAGCCTCAGACAACCATCTTCCCACTTAGGTCTCTTAGGTAGCTGGGATTGAAGGCCTCTGCCACCACCATTCTTGGTCCTCCTTTTCTTTGCATTTGTTAGTTTTGGGATAGGGTCTTGTTGACTTTGCCAAAGCTAGTTCTAAACTCACAATTGCTGGGCATCAACAAAGCATTATAGGCAGGCACTACCGTGTTTACAGGATATATGATCTTGGTTGAAAGGGATTCCGTACTTTCAAGGTACTTCTTGGTCCCAGAAACATTCATGTAGAACAATAGTCTATCTTGATAACCCTGGAACTGTCTTCCCTATTTCTTCAAACTCAAGGAAGACTAAAGTCAAGGATAAATGTCTATATAAACCTTGTGACCAAACACAAGGCATAAGTAGAGCATTGACGATACCAGTATTTATTGGTATTTATGATTAAATAATGGGATTAACATTAATTATGTAGTGTTTCAAGGGGTATGTAATTTACAGGCTTTCTCTTTGTAAATTATGAAGACAGGTTATAGGCTTTTTATTTTTGCTAAAAATACCTTTGAATCTTACATGATATCTATCTCTTGTGATCTGATGTGATATGATAAATTAGTGAAAAGATGATTGGAAGAGACTCTTAAAATGACGACTATATATATCCAGAACATTTGATTTCAACTTAAAACACCTGTATATTCATGCTTATTTGAGGTTGGTCAGAATTTTGTGTATGTATGTATGTCAGTCATGGAGCTTGAATTCAGGGCGCTGTCCCTGAGCCTTTTTGTGCTCAAGGTTAGTGCTGAACCACTTGGCCAGAGCCCCACTTCTGATTTTTGAATGGTTAGTTGGAGATAAGTCTCAAGAGACTTTTCTGTCCAGGCTGCCTTTGAAATGCAATCCTCAGATCTCAGCCTCCTGAGTAGCTAGGATTACGAGCATGAGCCACTGTTGCCTGCCTCAGAATTTTTTTGTTAGAACTTTATATCATTTAAAAAATTTATTTTATAGGGGCCGGGAGTTTGGCCTAGTGATAGAATGCTTGCATGCATGAAGACCCAGGATTGATTCCTTGGTACCACATACGTAGAAAAAAGCTGGAAGTGGTGCTGAGGCTGAAGTGGTAGAGCTCTAGCCTTGAGAAAGTCCAAGGACAGTGCTCAGGCCCTGAGCTCAAGCTTAGGACTGGCCAAAAAAAAATATTTTATAGCCATGTTATATTTCATGTACAGTTTGCAATTTTGGTTTCTTTAAAATAGAACAAGACATTATACGTTTGTAGAGTTTAGTATATATCTGTAATCAAAGAGTTTGAGGCCAACTTGGATATACATAGTATGAATCCAGCCTGACCTATATGACAAGACTGTGTCAAAAAGTTACCATCATAATAATATAGGGCAGGTATTTTCTAACTCCAGTTATTAATTATCTGTGCAATTCATGTCATACCAGTATATATGTGTTCTGTTCATAGCTAGGGCTCTACCACTTGAGCCATTGCTCAGCTTCTAGTAGTTTTTATTTTGGTAGCTAGTTGGAAATGAGAATCTCTTAGACTTTCCTGCTCAGGATAGCTTTGAACAATGATCCTCAGATCTCAGCCTCCATATGATTATAGGCATGAGCCACTTGTCCCCAGCATTGTAAAGAAATAAAAAGGCAAAACTATATGCTCCATATATTTCTTTTTTTTCGCCAGTCCTGGGCTTGAGCTCAGGGCCTGAGCACTGTCCTTGGACTTTCTCAAGGCTAGAGCTCTACCACTTGAGCCTCAGCACTATTTCTGACTTTTTTCTATGTATGTGGTACTGAGGAATCCAACTCGGGTCTTCGTGCATGCTAGGCAAGCACTCTACCACTAGGCCAAACTCCCAGGCCCTGCTCCATATATTTCTATGTGTCATTTATACTTTATGTAATAATGGAGGTGTAACTCAGAAAAAGTTGATCATGTGCTCTAAAATAGTAGCTACTACAATGCAAATTCTTTTTCTTGGCCCAGTTATGGTGCTTGAACTCAGGACCTAGGCACTGTCCTTGGATTTTTTCAAGGCTGTCACTCTACCACTTGAGCCACAGCACCACTTCTGCTGTGTATGTGGTACTGAGGAATCAAACCTCAGGCTTCATGCATGCTACCACTACACCATCCTGACTTGAATGTAAGTTCTTAAGAGTCAAGATCATGTGTCTCATTTACTGTTCTCTCTAACTCTTTTTTTTTTTTTAATTTCTCAAGTATTTATTGCATCTCCTTTGAGGTTCAATGTCTTGAGCTTTTTTGCGGTTTTTTTTGTGCTGCCCCTGAGCTTTTCATCTCAAGGCTACTTGGGGCCTGGGCATGGATCAGAGCACACCTGTTGGTGACTGCCAACCCAACCCTGGCACTTTCACACTCCTGGGTGGTTGTGGGGGGAGGGACCAGCAGCTCCAGCCATGAGCCATAAAACTAAGCTAAGGGCCAGTGCTCAGACCCTAACTTCGAACCCAATACTAGCACACACAAAACGGGAGGGAAATATTATCATTTTGTTGGAGTGTTCAGAGTGTTTTGGGCCCATCACAAAGTTTTGTTGTTTTTTTTTTTTTTTTTTTAGTTGGTGGTGGGACTTGAACTCTGGGCCTGAGCACTGTCCCTGAGCTCAAGGCTACCACTCTATCCCTTGAGTCACAGCACCACTTCCAGTTTTCTAGTGGTTAATTGGAAATAAGAGTCTCACCAACTTTAAAGCCTGAGCTGGCTTTGAACCGTGTGATCCTCAGATCTCAGCCTCCGGAGTACCTAGGATTATAGGCATGAGCCACTGCTCCCAGCTCATCACAAAGCTTTTGACTTAACATTTTCTTGGTAGCTTTCAGTCCACAATTCTATATTTGAGTGTGAAATCGTTGCATTCTGATTATTGTTGTATCTCATCTCCAGCATGCGATATAACAATTGACCTTTTACCAGTGCAAGTAAGCTGGAAACCAGAGTTATTTATGGCATTCCATCCTTGTTTCCAACCACATTTTCTTAATTAAGCCAATGATCTTCATTTCCCTCCACTTTCTTTCTTCCTGTCATTCTAAACTAGGCTTGGTTATCTCCCACCTTACTTAGTAGTTGCCTCCTAACTGGCCTGTCCATTTCATTTTGATTTCCTCCTTCCCTGTTTCATTTCCACTATTGGTTTACGCAAAAGGATGAAGTTGTATGTGTCTGCCTACTTGACATCCTTCAGTGACTTCCACTTGCTTGGAGGATATATTCCACTACTTTTAATGTGGTCTGCATTATCTAGAATCCTTAACTACCCCAGCCTCATCTCTAGCCACCTTTTATGGTAGGTTCTATGAGGCCACCCTGTATTTCTTGGTCAGTGCTTGGTCCTTCCTGCTTCAGAGCCCCTTACTGCCCAGGGCACTTCTTACTGCTCCAGGCCCTTCTTGCTTCAGAGCCCTAACTGTTCCAGGCCCTTCTTGCTTCAGAGCCCTAACTGCTCCAGGCCCTTCTTGCTTAAGAGCCCTAACTGCTCCAGTCCCTTCTTGCTTCAGAGTCCTTACCTGCTCCAGGCCCTTCTTGCTTCAAACTCCTGGCTGCTCAGGGCCTTTCTTGCTATAGAGCTCTTGAAGCTTTGAGGTCTTTGAAACTCAGGTCCCTTCTTGCTCAGGCCCCTTGGTCCTCGAGGCCCTTCTTGCTTCAGAGCCCTTACTGCTAGAGGTCTTTCTTGCTTCAGATTCCTTGCTGCTTGAGGCTCTTCTTGCTCAAGCTGCTTCCTACTTTAGGTCCATCCTCCACTTTACTCCTAGGATTGTTTTTCCTTTACCCTTCCCCACCAAACTGCTATTTACCTTTAAGTCTTGATATAGCTATCACACATTTTCCCTAGATCCTGTCCTGAAACATTAGGCCTTGTTAATACATACTCTTTAAGAGCACAATAAGTTTTTCTTTTATGAAATACATTGAAAATTACATACAAAGAATTTACAAAGAATTATATAATTGTTATGTTATATAACCTTTCTGTGTATAATAAGGGCTGATAGGACTGAACTTTTCTTGTTTTACATTATACTTCCAGCATGGAGGATATTAGAGATCTGTAATACTTTAAAAAAGAATTGTTTGGGCTAGGAGCATAGCCTAGTGGTACAGTGCTGGCCTAGCATGCATGAAGCCCTGGCTTTGATTCCTCAGTACCACATACTCAAAAAAGGCCTTAAGTGCCCCTGTGGTTCAAGTGACAGAGCACTAGCCTTGAGCAAAAAGTGTCCAAGGCCAGTGCCCAGGCCCTGAGTTCAAGCCTCAGGACTAGCCAAAAAAAAAGGTTTAAGCTGTAAGTTCTAGAGTCATTGCCCAGTGCCCAGTGGAAAATAAAACACTAATGGTTATTGTTAAGCATACTTTTAATTCACTCCAAAAACATATGCAGATAGTATTTATCAGTTAAAAAGAGGTTTAGAGTTGTTTCTCAGTAGTAGAATATAAAGCATACACAAGGCCTTGGGTGTGATTCCCAACAGCAGGAAAGAAGTTGTGGAGGGAGGAAAAGCAAGGATCTGAGAAAGAAGAGGTGGGAGAAGGAAGAGGAAGAGAAAAGAAAACTTTTTTTTTTTTTTTTTTGCCATCTTGGGCCTTGGGCTCAGGGCCTGAGCACTGTCCTTAGGCTTTCTCAAGGCTAGAGCTCTACCACTTGAGCCACAGCATCACTTCCGGCTTTTTTCTATGAATGTGGTACCGAGGAATCAAACCCAGGCCTTCGTGCATGCTAGGTAAGCACTCTACCACTAGGCCAAACTCCTAGCCCAAGAAAACTTTTTAAATACCATAATTCATTTATTTTCAGAAGTATTTCAGTATTTTCTCTGATGTAAGGCACTACACTTGGAAGAAATATAAAGATATGTCTATAAGATCAGGCATAGGCTGGGCACTGGTGGCTCATGCCTATAGTCCTAGCTACTCACGAGGGTAAGATCTCAGGATCACAGTTTAAAGCCAGCCCAGGCAGAAAAGGCCGTCAGATGCTTATTGCCAATAAACCATTCAGAAAAAGATAGGAGTGGTACGGTGACTCAAATAATGGAACTCTAGCCTTGAGCACAAAGAGGCTCAGGAACAGTGCCCAGGCCCTGAGTTCAAGCCCCAGGACTTTGCTGGGGGGAGCAATAAAAAGCACAGTGGCTTATGCCTATAATTCCAACTACCCAGGAAGTAAAGATTAGGACGGCTGTAGTTTTCGACCAGCTCATGCAAAAGGTAAGGTTAAGAAAGACTCCTCTGGCATGGTAGTACATGGAAGACTGCAGATAGAAAGATCCCAATCCAGGCCTCTCTAGGCAAAAACAAGATTCAACCTGAAAAAAATAATGAAAGCTTAAAGAACTGGGGGTATGGCTCAAGAGGAAGAGGACCTGCCTAGCAAACATAAGTTCCTGCTGGCTGGAATACTTAAGTCATACAACATATGCTTAAGAATTTGTGAGACCCTTGTTTTAATGTGTAGTAGAATCACTCAGGGAACTAATTAAAATTCACATTCCATTTTACTGGTTATAGAGGCCTGAGTGTACATTTCTGATAAGTTCCTTATAGAATATCACACTTGAAGTAAGTACTGTAGGGAATACTGTCAGAAAGATGGATATGATTTTCCTACGTATCTCAAGCATTCTTTACCTTCCTGGCAGTTACTGTGCCTATTAGGTATTGTGCAATTAAGTATATAAACCCTGCCTTTCTTCCAACAGAGGTCCATTAATGATGTTGTATGGTTCTATGTCTTTTAACTATTTGTTTAAAGCTGTCTACCTGGACTGGGAATGTGGCTTAGTGGTAGACTGCTCGCCTAGCATGTGTGAAGTCCTGGATTCAATTCCTCAGTACCACATAAATAGAAAAAGCCAGAAGTGGTGCTATGGATTAAGTGGTAGAGTGCTAGCCTTGATCAAAAGAAGCTCGGGGACAGTGCCCAGGCCTTGAGGCCGAGTCTCAGGAATGGAGGGGAAAAAAGCTATCCATGTAACTAAATCAACTGTTTCACTTCCCTTTCTCTTTTAGAACCAAAAAAAACCTGAAAGTGATGATGATGTGGAAATAAAGAAGCAATTGTCTAAATATGAATCACAACTTTCAACAAATGAGGAAAAAGCAGACACAGATGATCGTGAGTGTCTTGAGTGATTCTGAGGGATGAAAGGAGTTGTTGCTCTAGTGTTCATAGCAGTTTGGAGCATTTGGAAGAGACAGAGCCATCTCCTTTTAGTTTTTTAAAAGTGTCTCATACTTACTGAAAATTAGATGAAGAACTTCCAGATGTCTCTACGACACCACACTTAGTGGAGCCACAGTACGTGCTGAGAGCCATATGAGGGGCAAGATCCAAGTCTCTGAGAATGTGGTTACTCTAACTGCATTTTCCCCAAGGACTTGGGTTCCATGAGGTGATTGTGTCTAGGAAATGAGTATGGTGTACAATGAAGAAGGCTCTATAAACGTTGCCATGGAGGTAAGGGGGAGTTGGAAGTGAGGAAGCCTGTAGGAGAGGATACAGGCACAAAGGATTCTGCATATATGCAAGGAGGGAATAAGTATATCCACATGGCTCTTGGGTAATATGAGACTACTAGAAATCCTGTTTATTATTGGGTAATAAAATTCATGAGAAATGTATTGCTACACCCAAAGAATGTAGGTCAATGTGTAAAACTTCCTCCTTCACTTTCCATCATTCCAGCTATGAGATGTTTCTGCAGAGAAATGACTGCTGGAGGGCTTGAGGGTGGATTCCTAGTCACATTTTGCAACATTAAAGTCAAAGTTAGCCCTGAGCTAATTAGAGCTGAGTTGCATAGGAAAAGTACTCAAGAATTAGGGCTGCTCCACCAAAGACTTCTTTGGAACACTCTAGAATTGACTTCAAGCTATAGTAGTCAGAGAAGCTTGGTGTGAGCCTAGAGACACATTGCTACATCAGTCTCATTTTGTGATGATATAGGGACATGCCTGCCAATAGGGAATATGTAACCTCTTATTGGGTTTCAGGGTAGTTTTGAGAGGTCCTGGGTCTTTGGGAAGTGGGAAGTACTATTTTTGTATAGACATGTGAGTTTCAGATGTGTTTATTTCTTCTTAGTTCATAAGATGTGGTTTTTTTTTTTGTTGTTGTTGTTTTTGTCTTTTAAAGTCTTGGGGTTTGAACTCAAGGTCCTCCTCTTGCCAGACCACCTACCAATTGAGCCACTCCTTCAACCCTTTTTGTTTTCATTACTTCTCTAATAGGGTCTCACTTTTTGCCTGAGCTGGCTTGGAGCACAATCTTATTTACATGTCCTGTTTAGCTGGGATGATAGGCATGTAGCACCACACCCAGTTGAAATGGAAGTCTCATGAACTTTTGATGCAGGTCAATCTCAAACCATAGTCTACCCAGTCTCAGCCTCTACAAGTAGCATGGAGCTGCTATAAGCTTCCATGAGTTACCATGCCTGACTATGAAAGTAACTTGTATTTCTGTGTTCTACTCACTTTTCTAAATAAAGTAATAGTCACATTTTTAAGTGTAGTGCTTTTTGTTTGTTTTGCCAGTCCTGGGGCTTATACTCAGGGCCTGCGCACTCTCCTAGAGTTCTACCACTTGAGCCACAGAACACTTCGGCTTTTTCTATGTATGTGGTACCAAGGAATCAAACACTGGTCTTTGTATATGATAGGCAAGCAGTCTACCACTAAGCCATACTCCCAGCCTGTGCTTCCTTTTTAGAAGAGCAAAATTCAAAGAAAAACAAAAGATGCATTCACAAATATATTCTTTTACCACCACAATCAAATGCAAAACACTCCCATCATCCCTTAAAATGTTCAACCTCCTAATGGCTATTATAGACAAACATTCATCCTATTCTTATACATCCTCTATCATAAATTACTATAACGTTGCTGTCTCTAGAACATTCTAAGTATAAACTTCTGAAAACTGTTTAAAATTTGATGCCTGGGGCCGGGAGTTTAGCCTAGTGGTAGAGTGCTTGCCTAGCATGCATGAAGACCTGGGTTCGATTCCACATACATAGAAAAAAGCCAGAAATAGTGCTGAGGCTCAAGTGGTAGAGCGCTACCCTTGAAAAAGTCCAAGGACAGTGCTCAGGCCCTGAGCTCAAGCCCAGGACTGGCAAAAAAAAAATAAAATAAAGTTTAAAAAAAATATTTGATGCCTTATTTGAAAAACTGTGTAATTACATTTGTCCTTTACAATCAGCTTATGATCCTAGCTAAAGAATAAAGGAAAAAGGGCTGGGCTTATGGCTCAGTGAGGGTAAAATGCTTATGGGGTAGCTGAGTTCAAACCACAGCTTCACAAAACAAAAAAATACAAATAAAATAATAACGAACTAAGGCCAGGCGCAGTGGCTCATGCATGTAATCCTCACTACTCAAGAGGCTGAGATCTGAGGATCTCAGTTCAAAGCTAGCCAGGGCTCTTAAGTGGCTCCGATTAGCCACCAGAAAACTGGAAGTGGTGCTGTGGCTCAAGGGGTAAGGTGGTAGCCTTGAGCTGAAGAACTCAGGAACAGCGCCCAGGCCCAGAGTTCAACCCCATGACTACAAAATTAATTAATTAATTAATTAATAATAAAAAATTGGATGAGATTCAAATTGCTCCCAAGAAAATTAAACAATGTACAAGACAAAGAATATCGTTACAATTTGCTTTTCTTTGCCCAAATAGAAAATAAATTCTTCATGATGCTAAAGAAAGAATAGTCTGTTTTTCTTGAATTTGCCCTTCTAAAAAAGAAGAAATTAGATGACAGAACTATTGTTCATTTCCAATTCTCAGTATTTTCCTAAAATAAACATTTTAAATACCTAACATAACATTTTTCAAAAACAAAAATGTGATTCTTTTATGATCAGAAAAACTCATCTTTCAACATACAAAGACAAAAGAAGTTAAGGGAGAATGTAAGGATAGTTCTGAAGATTAATGTTTATAATATATTCTTCTTTATAAGATAGGGTATTAATGTTTAATTATATTGCCCAAGCTAGGCTTGAACTCCTTAATTCAAGTCTCAGCCTGCAGAGTACTGGGATTATAGGCAATATGTGCCAACTCAAAATAGATTCTTAATATGTGAGATCATTTGTTTTTTAAAATTCATTAAAATCTATTGATACTTCTCATTGCCTCTAATAAGATTTAGTTCTGTAGGTATAAGAGTTTTTATACTTTAAAATTATTTATTGATTTTAAATGTTAGTAGGGATATTTGGAATTTGTTCAAGCACACTGACAGTCTATTCTGATTTTGTCCAAGTAACTTTTATGTTTCTTTGTAGGACCTGAAAGCTATTTACGAGCAGACTCACAAGAGCCCTCCCACTTTGATTCTCAGCAGCCAGCAATCTTGGAAGAAGAAGAGGTCATGATAGCTCACGCTCATCCTCAAGAAGTCTACAATGAATATGTGCCCAGAGGGTGCAAGAACAAATGCCATTCACATTTCCATGATACACTGGGCCAGTCCGATGACCTCATTCATCACCATCATGACTATCATCATATTCTCCATCACCACCACCACCAAAACCACCATCCCCACAGTCACAGTCAGCGCTACTCTCGGGAGGAGTTGAAAGATGCTGGCATTGCCACATTAGCCTGGATGGTGATAATGGGCGATGGCCTACACAACTTCAGTGATGGCCTTGCAATTGGTATCTATTTGTTTGTTGCTAGTTCACTTGGAATGGTCATTTAAACACCTAAGCATAGGTTAGTTTAGATAAGGATATTAGTGACTTCAAAATTTTCAAAATGTTACTTTTGACTACTTTGACAATGAAGTACTCAACAACTGTTTCATATGTTAAATTCGAGGGTCTGTGTCTAGCCTTCAGTGTAATTATCAAAAGTCAGTCTTCATTTGCAAGATCAGAAGGCTGTGCTTTAAAGTATAAAACATGTGCAATGCTTTTCCCTATATATTGAAATTTTCTTATCAGTAGTAGAAATTATGCTTGTTAAGGTAAAAATCTTTTCCATCTTTTCTGTTATGCTTAAAGGAGTCTTCATATATGTTGATCAGTCCAGTTACCAATTTCTGCCTACAAAATTAATAGAATTTTTGGACTAAATGATTATATCACAATTGAGAAATAATCAAATACTTAAAAACTTGTGATTTAGTTCTGAAAAGAACCATGATAGTAAATATAAGTTGAGCAGATAGGACCTAAAAGGATGACACACCAAGGAGGCAGTGTTGGAGTTTTTGGTGGGTTTTTTTTTTTTTTTTTTTCTGCCAGTCCTGGGCTTGAGCTCAGGGCCTGAGCACTGTCCTTGGACTTTCTCAAGGCTAGAGCTCTACCACTTGAGCCTCAGCACCACTTCTGGCTTTTTTCTATGTATGTGGTACCGTGGAATCGAACCTGGGTCTTCATGCATTCTAGGCAAGCACTTTAACCACTAGGCCAAACTCTCGGCCCTTTGGTGGGGTTTTTGTTTGTTTGTTTGTTTTTGTTTTTTTGCCAGTCTGGGGACTGAACTCAGGGCCTGAGCACTGTCCTTGAGCTTTCCTCAAGACTAGTGCTCTACCACATGAGCCACAGCTCCACTTCCAGCTTTTCTATGTATGTGGTACCCAGGAATCAAACCCGGGTCTTTGTGCATGCTAGGCAAGCACTTTACCACTAGGCCAAACTCCTGGCTCTTGTTTTGCTTTTCATTGGTTGTGGAACTTGAACTCAGGGCCTGGGTGCAGTCACTAAGCATTTCAGCTCAAAAGGCTACCTCTTGGAGCCACGACACCACTTCTGGTTTTTTGGTGGTTAACTGGAGGTAAGAGTCCCACTGACTTTAGTGCCTCAACTGGCTTTGAGCCAGGATCCTCAGATCTCAGCCTCCTCAGTAGCTAGGATTACAGATGTGAGACAGCTAGTGCTGTTTGTGTGCTTGGTTGGTTGGTTGGTTGGTTGGTTGGTTGGTTGGTTGGTTGGTTTTTTAAACCAGGACTTGGTTCCCAGGCAGTCTGCTTTCTACCTCCTTCACTGTTTTCTATACAACATAAACAGACAAAGAGGAATGTCCAAAAGAAGTCTTGGTTGATGATTATATAATGCATTAGTTTTTTTCAACAAGATCTACTATTTGTCTCTAAGACAAATGATGACTTAAGAAATAGTTAAAGAATGAATAACTGAAATCAAGTTAGTTACATACTGAATTCCTCTGATGAGAGTAAAACATTCATACTCATAATTGCAGATTATTTTTTCTACAAACTTTTTCATCAGTTTATATTGAATAGGTAATAGTTACTTGTCAGGCTTGTAGAAGATCATGTACTCATTCTAAGGCATATTTGGATCTTCACTTACGTTTTGTACCTCCTATGCTTCTCTGAGCAATTGAGACTGAATAGACTAGAATATTTCTTATGGAGAAGTTAATACTTGAGTTGGGTTGTATTATTCATAACCAAAATCCAATTGATTTATTTTACTTCATATCAAGATTTTTGTATCAAGGTTTTTATATCAAGATTTTTAAATACACCAAATAATCTCTTCTGACCGACTTTTACACAGGTACTGCTTTTTTTTTTAATTGTACTTTATTGTCAAGATAATGTATAGAGGGGTTACAGTTACATTTGTCAGGTAATGGGTACATTACTTCTGGAACTTTGATGCTCCTTCTCAAGTTTTTTGTCTCTCTTTCCCTTCCTCCACCCCTCCCGTACAGGTGCTGCTTTTACTGAAGGTTTATCAAGTGGGCTCAGTACTTCTGTGGCTGTGTTCTGCCATGAATTACCTCATGAGTTAGGTAAGAGAACCAAATAAGTGAGTTCTCCATGTGAATAAAATGTCCTAGAGTTACTGGCCTTTGTTAGTAAGTATTCCAGCAAGCTTCTTAACTCGCAGGCCTTGACATACTTTGCTAACCTTGCCGACATAGTTGTACTATATGGATTTGCCAAAAAATCACCAGAGTCCCTCTCTTTTTCCCCTCTCAAGTATCTTTTATGGAGGCATACTGGTGACATCAGTGATTATCTTCATTCATACACAGAGAATAAGACAACAGCACACAAAAGAATCATCTTCAATTAATAGTGAGAAGTTGGGACAGGGAATCTTACTGGAGCTGAAGAAAAAAGGAATTGAAGAATTATATCTTGAAGTTGAAACTTTTCCTCATTTTAGATCCCACTCCACGTCTTTGTTTTCCTTCCTATTGCTCCCTGATGATGGCCACATATTCTTAGACATCATTTCCCTAATAGACATCATTTCACTTTTGTTCCTTACCATGCATTCAGCAAATCGGAAGTTCTATCTGCTCCCCAGTGCTTGCATGAGCCTCAACTTCTTACATTCCTAATTCTAAGTCTTTTATGACCATTTCCACATTTAGACACCTGTTTTAACTTTTCATTTCTTGTGTGTGTGTGTGTACACACGCACACGCACGATTGCACACTCTCACATGCATGTACCTACTCGCACACCAGTACTGATCTTGAATTCAGGGCCTTGCAGTCTTGCTTACTTTTTCACCCATATCTGGGGCTCTACCACTTAGGCCATGCATATGCATCTAGTTCCCATATATTGTCTTTTAATTGTTCATTTCTGTATGTTTTTCACCCCACTTTCCCCCTTGTGACTGGCTGGTTCTTTGAAGACAGTGCAACAGATTTATTTTTCCGATATTGGCTAATTTTTTTAGCTCACAAAGCTGTTAGGGTGATTTATAGTCTGAATATTTGCATTTCCTCTCTCTCTCTTTCTTTAAATTTGTCTTCTATTTTTTTTTTTTTTTTTTTTTTTGGTGGTACTGAGGTTTGAGCTCAAGACTTCACACTTGATAGGGCAGGCAGTCTACTGTTGAGATGTTCCTCTAGCTCCATTTTTTTATTTCCTGCCTAAAATGAATCAGAATTTTCTTGAATCTGAGAAGTCTCTTAGTTATGTGTCTTTAGAATGATTTTCAAGTATTTTATTGTCTTTTGTTTTCTATTAAAGGCGACTTTGCTGTTTTGCTGAAGGCAGGCATGACCGTTAAGCAGGCTGTGCTTTATAATGCTTTGTCAGCCATGCTGGCATATCTGGGAATGGCAACAGGAATTTTCATTGGGCATTATGCTGAAAATGTTTCTATGTGGATATTTGCACTGACTGCTGGCTTATTCATGTATGTCGCTTTAGTTGATATGGTAAGTTCTCAAGAAGTTCAATGACACTGACTGAATACAAGAAGAAATTTTTAGTAAAAGTTGGGTGGGTGGGGAGGAGAAAAGATTGTAGATGCCAAGCTCAGTGGCTCATACCTGCAATTCTAGTTACTTAGGAGGTTGAGATCTGAGCATCGTAGTTTGAACCCCGCTCAGGCTGCAGAATCCATGAGACATCTCCAGTTAAACATCAGAAATCCAGAAGTAGGACTGGGAGTGTGGCCTACTTGTAGAGTACTTGCCTAGCATGCACAAAGCCTTCAGTTCAATTCCTCAGTACCGTATACACAGAAAAACCTGGAAACAGTGCTGTGGCTCAAGTGGTAGAGCACTGGACTTGAGCCCTGAGTTCAAGCCCAGCAGCAGCAAAAAAAAAAAAATGCAGAAGTAGGGCTATGACTTAAGTGTTAGAATGTTAGCCTTGAGCAACAAAGCTCAGGAAAACTGCCCAAACCCTGTTTGAATCCCCCCCAGCACCAGCATGAGAAATTCTAAATCAAAAGAGGTGTTATATAAGAACACAAGTTTCTCTGAGTTTATTTTATTTTTTTTTGTAGTTTTTTTTTTTGTTTTGTATTGTTTTGTTGTTGTTTTTTTTTTTTTTTTTTGCCAGTCCTGGGCTTGAGCTCAGGGCCTGAGCACTGTCCTTGGACTTTCTCAAGGCTAGAGCTCTACCACTTGAGCCTCAGCACCACTTCTGACTTTTTTCTATATGTGGTACCGAGGAATCGAACCCGGGTTTTCATGCATGCTAGGCAAGCACTTTAACCACTCGGCCCAACTCCTGGCCCTCTCTGAGTTTATTTTTGTACTTGTTGATCCCCTGCACACCTTCATTCTACCTAATGTATATGAAATACTCAAATACCTATCTCCTTGTCATACATGTTTTTTGGAGTAGGATCTTTGATGAAGCACTGAATGGTTTATAGATTTGTAGGAAACTCAACAAAAGCCACATATTGTTGGAAAGCTACATATATCTTATAGAGCTTAAAATGTTCTTACTTAGAATGGAAGTATAGTTTAAGTGATAGAGTACCAGCCTTGAGCAAAAAAGCCAAGTGAGAGTGCAGAGTTCAAGCCCCTACAACAATATACACGGAAAATTCTTACTAGTTACCTACCAGTGGCTCATAACTGTAATACTTTTTATTCAGAAGGCTGAAATCTAAGGAGCATAGTTCAAAGCCAACCCAGTCAGGAAAGTCTCATCTCCAAAAATGACCAAAAAGCCAGAAATGGAGCTCTGGCTCAAATGGTAGAGCCTTGATCAAAAAAGCACAGGGACAGTGCCTAGACCCTGAGTTCAAGCCCCAGGACTGGCACACACAAAAAAATTTTCGTTGACAAAGGAGTTGGTGTTTTTGTTGTTGTCTGTCTTAGAACTTGAACTCAGGGCCTGGGTGCTATCTGTTATCCCTGAGCTTTTCTGCTCACGGATAACACTCTTCCACAGTGCTACTTTTGATTTTCTCATGATTAATGGAGATAAGAGTCTCATAGACTTTCCTGCACTGGCAGGCTTTGAAACATGATCCTCAGATCTTAGCCTCCTGAGTAGCTAGGCTTATAGGCATTACCAGTGCTTGGTGACAAAGGAGTTTTATTCCATGTGGACAAAAGTCTACAATACAGCCAGTCTTACTACTGAAATATTAGTGTAAACTACATAAAATAATTTTAAAATATACTGTCTCTGAACTAGATATGGGCCACCTGTTATATTTAGTTCAGATATACAAGCAGACCAGTCTAATACGTATTTGTTATAACTAGGAAATACTGTACAACACAAGGAGAGTCTGTTGTGTATATATGTTTTAAGTAACTGATCTACAGTATAGCTACAAATAAAGCTGATATGTTGTAAATTCTTCTAAAACTCATTGTATAATTCTGGAAACTTAAAAGTTACTGAATTTTTTTTTTCTTTAAGGTACCTGAGATGCTGCACAATGATGCTAGTGACCACGGATGTAGCCGTTGGGGTTATTTCTTTTTACAGAATGCTGGGATACTTTTGGGTTTTGGAATTATGTTACTTATTTCCATATTTGAACATAAAATTGTGTTTCGTATAAATTTCTAGTTTTGAGTGTAAACGCTAGAGTAGCTTAAACATTGCTGTCTATAGTTTGGATAGGTCATAAGGAAATGAGTTGTAGACTTTAACAGTCAGCATTTAAAGTTAATGGATATTGTGATTTTTGTATTGAATATTCTCATCTGTTATGCTTCTGAGGTCAATTATGTTGGTAACATAACGGTACATTTTAATATTTAAGTTATTCTATTTCAAAATTCTAAGATATTCACCAGTATTACCAGGTTATTATATAAACAAGAGGTTTGTGATGACACATTCTGTATATTTTAGGGAATGTGTCTTTAATATTTTTTATGGAACTAATTTAACACAGGTTCCATATTAGATGTGAGACAAAAGAATAGGTACAAATACCCTCCAAAATATTAAAGCTTGTGCTGTTAAGAAATGAAGGGGAAACAAAGAATTTGAGGGATAATAGATTTCTTATAAAAATCACAAAATTGATTGATCATTATGTAGAGGGTAAATTTTAAGTGTAAGTAAAAACAGGCATAGTTAGTCCTAATGCATTTATAAACATCTTTGTCAGGATATTAATATTCCTGTAAAAGTATAGCACTTTTTATATACTAGTTTAGTTGTACATTTGTTTGTATAATAAACAAGTCTAAATATATTTAATGTAGTCAAGCCATATGTCACTTGACTGAGAAACTGGAATTATTTGTGTTGGATATTTGCCAGATGAAAATAGTAAGTTTATGTGTCACCAAAAGACTTGGTTATTACCAAGGTATGAATCACCAACAGTTAAATTATTAGGTGCTCTGGTTATCTGGCTTACCAACTGTCAGAGTGTTAAAATTTTGATCTCTGTGAGTACCTTAGAATAGCCAGGCACTATGAGCCAGACTGGTTTACACATTCGATCTTAGTTATTCAGAAAACTGAGATTTGGAGCATCATGATTCAAAGCAAGCCCAGGAAGAAAGGTCCAGAGACTCCAAAAATAAGCAACAAAAGGTAGGGCTAGAGTGTGGCTCAAGTGGTAGAGCTTTAAGCCAAACAAGCAAGCTATGTAAGCATGAAGCTCCAAGTTCAAACCCCAGTACTAGGGGAGAGGGAACACCACCATTATGAAAATACTTTGTTATCATTGTGAACAATGGTCCTTTTGTATATGGTACTATAGACGTACTAGAGCATTCTGTGGCATTGTCTAGAGGTTTCCTACAAAATAAATTCTTCATGTCAGGTCAACGTTTGATGTTGCATTTTTCTTTCTGTCTTTTTACCACCTGAGCCTTTTTTTTTTTTTCAAGGCAAGAACTCGTTTATTGCGGAAGTACATTTGGCTAATATAGGATGCAGGAGCCAATCAGCACAAAGATGAGCAGGGCCAGGGGAGGTACTCTCATTGAGGACCATTCAGCTAACATCAGCATAAAGGTGGGCAGGGTCAGGGGAGGATGCAATCACAGCCACGCCTTCCAACCACGCGGCAGGCACCATCTCAGCCAGGTGTAGTCCCAAGCCATTTCCCTGATGTGACATGCCCCACATCTCCCCCTTCTTTGTTTTATTAAGCAGGTGCTTGCCTTACTCGAGAAGTATGCCTGTCTTAGGTTATCCCCCTCTGAGGATCTTACCCATCACTGACTACCACTCTAGCTCTTCAGGCAATTCACCTGTAGGGTTGGCAGACCCAAATGGAGATTTTAAATAGGGGAGGATGTCCAACGTCAGTAAAGGAAACCTTTCTGTATACCTGCACATCCTGTTAAGGGCCAAGGCCAACCTCATAGGGTTCCCAGTCTGCCATCTCATAGCACAGCATATTGTTGCCAGACCACCATTAGCTGAACAGCTTTAACCTGATCCTGATCTCTGAGAAACTGAAGGAGCTTATTGATCACACAAGGTCTGAATGTGAATACAAAAACCACTGTAACCAAGGGGCCCACCCACAAAGGGGAGAAGGTAAGGGAGCCAACCATTTAGTCCAGTCCATAGATAGTTTGCATCGAGTTCATTTTGGCGGCAGTTGAGAGCCTCCTGTAGCCTTTTTTAAGCAGAACAGGCCTTGACGCTTTTGGAGGACTACTACAGCCAGAGAATCAAGTTGAGATTGTAGATCCAAAGTAGTGTCTTTGTGGGCGGCGTGGATAATGATGCCCAGGATGAGGAGAAGGAAGGCAACTGAAGAATCCAACCACAGCTAAGCAGAGCATCCAGTATGGTCTCCTCATTCCTGTGAGCGAGAGGGAGAAGGCATACCTCAAAAGGGGGTGCTCTTGGGTAATTACTTTTTAGTTTGCTGACAATATTTTAAATCTCTAGCCGGTACCCAAATTGGATTTGGTTCTCCCACTGGGAAAACACATCCAAATCCTCTCCCCACACTAATGAGGGGATCAGGGCCTCTCCATGATCCAGTAAGAGGATCTCTCCAACGGACTTCAACCTTTAAATAAACTGTCTGATTAGACCAATGTCTCTGAAAGGCAGTCAGAGGCTGATCCTTGGAAAAATTTAAAATATTTAGTGTAAGTATAGCTGTCCTCAATTGATCATGGGGGTTGCCTCACCCTTTTTGTTTTATTAGTTGATTTTTTAAGGTCTTACTGTGTCTCTCAATTATAGCTTGTCCCCTGGGATTATATGGTATCCCAGTGGTATGTCTAATATTCCAAGTCTGAAAACAATCTTGTAATGATTTACTCATAAAACAAGGCCCATTATCCCTTTTAACCTGTAGGGGTAAACCCAAGATAGCAAAGCATTGTAAAAAATGGCTTTCCGTCGGGCCGGGAGTTTGGCCTAGTGGTTAAAGTGCTTGCCTAGCATGCATGAAGACCCGGGTTCGATTCCTCCGTACCACATACATAGAAAAAAGCCAGAAGTGGTGCTGAGGCTCAAATGGTAGAGCTCTAGCCTTGAGAAAGTCCAAGGACAGTGCTCAGGCCCTGAGCTTAAGCCCAGGACTGGCAATAAATAAATAAATAACATAAAACATATATTTAAAAAAAAATGGCTTTCCGTGTGTCGGGCCCTTTCTCCAGAATGCGCAGTAATCCAACAAGCATGTGAATGAGTATAGACATAAATACATATTTTAATTTCCCAAAGGGTGCATAGTGGGTTACATCAATCTGCCAGATAACATGATTTACATGTTCTCACGATCTTTTTTAAGTCCTTTATAGGGACCAGGGGGGATCTCTGATGCAACCCTCTCCAATTTAAGTGAGTTAGTTCATGTAACCCTTGAGCTAATTGAAAGTCCTGGTGAGGCTGAGCAGTAGCTTTAATAATTCCATTGGATGCCAATTGATCAGCCATTTGGTTTCCTCACGTCAGCCCCCCAGGCAAATCCTGGTGTCCCCAGAGATGCTGTAAAAAAAAAAAAAAATAGGATTAGCTCATTTGTTTACCAGAGATCTGACTTGAATCATTAAGGGAGTGATTGGGTTTCTGTCCAGTTTTATATAGGCTGACACTAAGGTTGGTAGCAAATTGACTACATACAGGCTATCAGAGAACAAGTTCATTGATCCATGAACATGGGTTAAGGCCAAGGCAACTGCATATAGCTCCTTAAACTGTACAGATCCTGTGACTGGCCCAAAATAGTGGGTGCCTTTCCTTTCTTTGGTAGGTAGGGAGGTGAGGCGTATCACTACAGCAGATCTCGCCTTTCCCCCATCTGTGAATACATTTGCTGCTCCAGGGAGGGGCCTGGTGGAAAATAGTATGGGGGGCGTCCATTGTAACCTTGAAAATGACGACACCATCTTGAAGTACCATAATGTCAGTCCAACTTACCCATGAAACCTTCCAAGGCAGTGGCAACCCGATCATGGTTTCTTCCGACCCTCTTGAAGTCCGACAACCAACACCAGTAGGGGATTACCAGCACATCTGGATCTTGTCCATAATGCCTCCACCTGAGCCATTTTAAAATATATAATAGTTTGAGTTTATTCATATTGTTGTACAATAAGTCTCTAGAAATTTTTAATCTTGTACAACTTAGTAAAAATAACTCCACACTCTGAAACAGGCCCATCCTGCGTGCTATTTCTATAAAGTTGAGATGTCTGTATTTTAACATTATAGCCAAACTTAAAGTACACTCGTTCATTTATATACTATCTGGTGGCCTATTCAAGTTACAATATTTTTTTTGCCAGTCCTAGGGCTTGAATTCAGAGCTTCAGTACTGTCCCTGGGCTTTCTCAAGGCTAGTGGTCTGCTATTTGAGCCACAGCACCACTTCCAGCTTTTTCTATGCATGTGGTACTGAGCAATCAAACCCGGCTCTTCATGCATGCTAGGCAAGCACTCTATCACTAGGCCAAACTCCCAGTTTCATCAAGTTACAATATTCTTGATCACCAAAGGAATTCCAGAGAAAATTGGTCCACACTTCGTTCCCAACTATCCCTGACTTCTCTCTCCCTTTCTCTTTTGAACAACCAGCACCTTATTGCTGGGTACTAATGGCTATTTCCTAGGTTTTGTGGCTTTTTAGCCCCCAGAGTCAGGCCACAGGTTCAAAATGTAGAGTGCTGGTCATGAGTAAACTATGAACATGGAAGCAGAAGGAATTTGAATCCCCAAGTTCACACTCTCCTGACACCAGAGGAGAAAATCAAAGGCACCTAAGATGGAGAAGTATTAGAAGTACTATTAGTCCACATACTAAAGAGAATCAGAAGCAAGTGGATAAGTCTGATAAGAATCAGAAGCTTGAGACTTAGAACACCAAAGGGATAGAAACATGAGTATTATTTGATTGGTAGCATGCTTGCTAGCAAGTGTGAGGCCCTGAGTTCAGGCTCTAGCACTGAAATAACAATTACTTAATTAGGGGAGCCTGATAAGATAGAAACATTTCATTTGGCTGAATGTTTATTGTGCTTCAGAAACTCATAGCCCCAACTGTAATGCCATGGTCAGACCACTGCAGGGTAAGTATGTTCTTGTAGCTGAAGGTAGTGTTCCTGTAGGCGTCTGGGAAGCACCACCGACTACCTTCTCCATTTAGAGATTCTGAATGCACACATACAATAGTAACCAGTTTTTGCTCCCGTTGGTGAGTATGTGGAAGATTTAAGCACCTAGTTCCCATGGCTGTGTGTTGTAGAATGGAGATGAGCGAGACCCCAGCAGCTGGTAGACATAAACCAAAAGCTGATGTTGGAAGGCCATGAGTCAGACTGATAGGAAAAGAAAAGAAACAAAAATACTTTGATTAAAGGAGGAGATAATAGTAGATTCAAATAGTACAAGACCCTGATTTCTAGCCCCAAAACTAGAAGAGAGAGAAGGAGAAAAGGGGGAGGGAGAGAAAGAATGAAAAATCATTAAATAAAAGTTACCCTTCCAGGCCAGGAGCATGGACTAGTGGTAGGAGTACTTACCTGGCATGCACGAAGATCTAGGCTTGATTCCCCAGTACCGCATATAAACAGAAAAAGCTGAAAGTGGCACTGTGGCTCAAGTGAAAGAGCCTTGAGAACGCCCAATGACAGTGCCCAGGCCCTGAGTTCAAACCCCAAGACTTGGAAAAAAGAAATAACTTTCTAGGCACCCATGGCTCACATCTATAATCCTAACTACTCAAGAGGCTGAAATCTGAGTATTAGGGTTCAAAGCCCACCTTCTGGGCACAGAAGTCCATGAAACTTTTATATCCAATTAACCACCTAAAGACTGGAAGTAAAGCTGTGGCTCAAAGGGATAGAGTGGTAGCCTTGAGCTGAAGAGCTCAGGGACACACCCAGGGCCAGAGTTCAAGCCCCGTGACTAACACACACACAAAGTTACCTATTTAGGTAAGTGCTGGAGCTCAAGCATATAGGCCTAACTACTTAGGAGGCTGAGATCTGAGCCAGCCAGGACAGACAAATACAATAGACTCATCTCTGATTAACCTGGAGGCATGGCTCAAGTGGTAGAGTGCCATTAGTGAGCAAAAAGTAAGAGCAGAGAGCTTTAAGTTCAAGCCCCAGTACCTACTTTCCCACTGACAGCAATATAAAAGCTAGGTGTCTTCCCTCACTACAGTATTAAAAAATACTGAAAAATTCAACCCAATAAGGCCAGAAATATTTAAATAATTTGGCTGGGCACCAGTGGTTCACGCCTGTAATCCTAGCTACTCAGGAGGCTGAGATCTGGATCACAGTTCAAAGCCAACCCTAGCAAGAAAGTGTGAGACTTAGCACCAATGAACTTCCAAAATGTTGGAAATGAGATATGATACACATGGTAGAGCACCACTAGCCTTGAGCAAAAAAGTGCACCCAGCCCTGAGTTTCAGCCCCAGGACTGGCAAAGTAATAATAATAAAATATGGAAATTAGAAGGAAATTTTCTATAGCCGACTACATAGAAAATCCTGAGAAGGTTTTAGCATTGTACCCAATACAATATCAACACATAAAAGACAAAAATTTTTATCTTTCCCCCACCCCCAGTCCTAGAAGGAACTCAGGGCCTGAGCACTTCCCTGGGCTTTCATTCTACCACTTGAGCCATAGAGCCACTTCCAGCTTTTTCTGTATATATGGTACTGAGGAATCGAACCCACGGCTTCATGCATGCTAGACAAGCACTCTACCATGAGGCCACACTCCCAGCCTAACATTTTTATTTTCTGACAGGATCTATTAGAAACAAAAATTAAAATTCTATTTATAATCGCTCCCCCCAAATGCAATATTTGTGTATCATTCTAGCGAAATGTATGGGATGTTTCTAATGAAAACTAAGAAATGCAGCTAGGTCTGGTGGCTCACGCCTGTAATCCAGGTGACACAGGAGGCTGAGATCTGAGGATCAAGGTTCAAAGCCAGCCCAGGCACAAAAGGATCTGAGACTGTTATCTCCAATTAACCTCTAGAACACAGGAAGTGGGACTTGGCTCAAGGGTAGAGCAATAGTTTTGAGCTGAAGAGGTCAGGGACAGAGCCCAGGCCAAGTTCAAGCACAATGACCTCCCTCTTCCCCCCCCCCAAAGGAAATGCTATGATTGAGAAACCCAATACTGGGAATACTACCAGGAGCTTTTTAGATATAAGCAAGCTAAATATGGCAGGGTATAAACAACTTCTAGACCTTGCTGATGGGAATGCAAAATAATTCCTCCAGTGTGGAATCTACATGATGACCCAGCCATCCTGGTCCTGTGTATTTACTCTAGAGTAATGAAAATTTGTATTTACACAGAGAGCTGTACAGCTAGGCTGTGCACAGTCATCATTAACTAGAAACTGCCCAGATCCCCTGTACCAGTTGAATGGATAAACCATGCTGTGGTACATTGTATTATGCAATACGACTTACTATTAAAAATAATGAACCATTGGTACACCTTCCATGAATGTCACTCTAAAAATGACAGACTAGAAGTTTCCACTTACATGGTATTCAGTCATTCCTCAGAGTTGCATGTATAAACAGTGATTATGAAGTGTGATAGGTGTGTTTTGGGGGAAAACAGAACTTAATTTTGCCAACTGTTCTATAAGTCTATTCATGTAATACAACTTTGCTGCATGTCAATATCATTCTTTTTTTATTTAAAGAATTTATTAACATTGATTTTTACATCGCATTTCAAATGATGTGTTTAACAAATCATTCTTTTTTAAGATGAATAATATTCTATTAATGTTTACAGCACATTTTATATGTGTTTTAAGTCCATGTAGTAAGTCCACTTTAGTGGAACCAGTCTGCTGTCCTGTGGAATTTTGATGCAAGTTTTACAATTGGAAAGATGATTTGATTAACTTAGAAATGTCATTCAAGCTGGAATGTAGCAGCATCCCTCAAAATACAATGGAACATAACAGGCTGTCCCAACTGGTGTACAGGACATCCTGTGCCAAAAAGCTGGTCACTGTCAGAAAGCTAAGGAGCTATTATTTGCATAATTGTAAATCAAAGTGGTTTTGGTACTCTGCCCTTAAAAGTAATGGCTGCAATTACCTGTTGTCAAATGCCTTATAATGGAAAGGGAAACAATTTGATAATACAGCCACCCCAGCCAGGAATTCATTACCATGAATGCTGGGAGCAAAGTGCTTCATCCAATGGGACTTTATCATCAGGCACCACATCCCAAATGACACTCTACCAAAGAAGAGGGCCAGGGGGGTAGTGGCTCACGCCTGTACTGCTAGCTGCTCAGAAGGCTAAGACCTGAGAATTGCAGTTCAAAGCCAGCCCAGGCATGAAAAAAGGTGAGACTCTTGTCCACTAGGTGCCAAAGATGAAAATTTTAGAAATTTCAATGTAACAATTCAATATGATGGTGTCTGGAACCCATTTTTATTTTAATTTCTTTTGAGGAGGGCAATTCCACTGTTGGAGGGCAGCACCTGCTCTAAGCTATGAGGAATCAGCTGATCACAGATTATATTTTTTTCTCCAATTCACAGCAAAAGTCATTGTTCTAGGCAGGGACTTGTAAAGTTGTTGTATGATACACCTGCCAAACAGGCTGGACTTGTTGAGCAGCATCATAAAATGCCAGGCCATAAACAAATGAAAGCCATCAGATTAGTTCAGGACTTGACTAAATAAATCACATTAAGAAAAATATTCCTAGATGTGAGACATGAGACAGCACAATGGACTTGCAAACCATTCATTATTGAACTTCTATGCCATGTTTGCTTCATTAGCAAAATAGACTGAAATCCTCACCCTCATAAAACTTTCATCTAGTAAGAATGGGCAAACAAAAAAGCCAGAAGTGGTGCTGAGGCTCAAGTGGTAGAGCTCTAGCCTTGAGAAAGTCCAAGGACAGGGCTCAGGCCCTGAGCCGAAGCCCAAGACTGGCAAAAAAAAAAAAAAAAAAAAAAAAAAAAAAAGAATGGGCAGACAGGAAATTTACATAAAAGGATAGATTGTCTAATATATTAGAAAATGGTATTGTGTTTTTAGAAAGTTATTATGGAATCTGATATTCTTCCTTAAAAGAAAAGGCACAAGGATTTTTTTTCTAATTCCAATAGTTCACAGCTATTGTCTTACATTTGTTAGCAGAATTCAGCAATTGACTATGCAAATGTACTCTTCCCAAAGTTCTACTGGTTTCTTCCTATATCTAGGGTCTTTCCTTGGGCAATTTTTAAAAATCTCATTTCTCCTCAATTCACCATCCAAACAACATTGGGAACACCCTGAGCTCAGTTCTTGACCTTCTTCATGACCTTGCTTGGTAATCTTTAGATACTAACTTTAGATATTCAATCTCAATATTCAAAACTCACAAAGTTATACTCCAGGCCAGACCTCTCTTAGTTTACCTACCTAGCATCTCCATTTAGTATTGCAACTTTAATATAAATTACTATTTCTCCCTTTACATTTGCCTGTGAGAAAAGCAGTCATTTCTGTCAAAGTGTTTCCATCTTATAACCGGTTACTATTTTCTACTTATATTTCCTGTCATTTTTGCTTCTTGACTTCAAATTGTCAGTTGTGTTGTCAGTAACCAGCCTGCCACATCAGGAGCACAATACTTACCAATGAGGTCAAAAGAACAACATCCCTTCAATGCGTTTGGGACCTGGCTAGCAAGAATGTCAGTGAACACATAAGTTGGAACATGACAACTAATAATTTTGGTGATTGCAGGGTTCATAAAAGTGAACACTCTGCTAAAGTTAGGTGTCTGACGACAAATAGTTTAAACTTAGCCTATGCTAAGGTTAAAGGCTAGATAGACTAAGTGAACTAATAAACAGAAAAACATATAATGAAGAACTGAAGAATGTAGACAAAGATAAGGTATTTGAGTGAGAGAAGGAAAAATACGGATAGTTACCTTATCTATCTTGTTTGAAATGGAAAAGATAAACTGCATTTATAGCCAAACATACATATATTTAATCCTTATGTAGTACAAATTTCTTGAATAGTCCTCAAAAGAAAAAAAAAGATGTAGGCTGAGTGTCTGAGGCTCATGCTTATAAACCTAGCTATTCAGGAAGCTAGAATCTGCTGGCCTAAGTAGGAAAGCTCATGAGACTGATCCATTAACCAGCAAATAGCTGGAAGTGGGACTATGCCTCAAGGGATAGAGTGCCAGCCTTGAGCAAAAGAGCTCAGGGACAGTACTCAGGCTCTGAATTTAAGGCCCACAACCGAAAAAAAAAGTCCAGAAATCTCATAATTAATCAGTTGTGGGGCTTGAACTCGGGCCACTATCAGTTTTCTGGTGGTTAATTGGAGATAAGATTCTCTTGTAGTTTTCAGCCCAGGCTGACTTCAAACCTTGATCTCAGAGCTCAGTCTCTTGAGTAGCTTGGGTTACAGGTATGAGTCACTGGCACATGACTTAGATTTTTCCCCCCTAGTTCTAGGGAGGACCTCAGAGCCTGGTACATTTCCAGTGACTGGACATACTCTAATGTTGAGGCTCGCTAATCCTCAGGCTCCCTAAATTATTAACTATATAACAAATACACAAACACCGTATTCTTCCATTAAGCTACCTCCTTAGCAATACAAACACATTATTCTTGTTAAAGCTAAAAATGCAGACATTGCTTAAGGTTTCAATTTTGATCTCTGAGGCCGTCTTTAAAGTGGTACCCATTATTCCTGAACACTGGTCATCTATTTGCATACTTGTAAATTCATATAAAACACATACTTAAAAAAAGTTATTTTGTGCTTTAACTTACAAAATACAAAACCATTATCAATTTTTATTTTCTGTCCTGTTCTTTCTTTTTCAGCAGAACTAAAGCCATTCTTACCACTGAGCCATAACAATAACTTTGGTTGTGGCTAGTTATTTGTAAGCTTTTGTGCTGCAAGAAACCTGGAGTAGTAAGAAAGGCAGGCTTGATGTTAGCAAAGCCAGGGGAAGAAGTGGTGTGCAGAAGTATGATGTGGCATGTTGATGCTAGGCAATGGCTGAGCCTAGGCAAAAAAAAAAAAAACAAAACAGGGCCCCTTGAGAAGATCCCCCAACATCTGATTTAGGTTTCATCATTCACCATCCCCACAGATCCACTAGTGCTTTTATTTTTCATTCTTTCCTCAAATATTTGGGATTGATTATCCCTTATCTATATTCACCACATCTTACTGGTGTTTATTTCTTGCCCCCTTCTTCCCTCCCTTTCTCTCTTGTTACTGGGGTATGACTGTACTACCCATTCCAGTCAGGCCCCAAGCCCATTGTTTTTGTTTAGGGTGTGTGTGTGTGTGTGTGTGTGTACCAGTCCTGGAATTTGAACTGGGTCTGGGCACTGTCCCTGAGCTTCTTTTGCTCAAGGCTAGCAACCTACCATTTGAACTACAGTGCCACTTCTAGCCTTTTCTAGTTATGTGATTGCTAAGGAATCGAACCAAGGGCTTCATGCATGCCAGGCAAGCCCTCTACCACTAAGCCACATTCCCAGCCCGGTTTTTTGTTCCTGTTGAAATGGAGATCTCGAGATGTTGCGGGGCTAACCTCCATTTCTTGTCTCCGTTAAGTAGACTGGGGACTACAGGCAAGGTACTATCCATGCAGTTTAAGGATGTAACTGATCAAGCAAATCATTTTGCAACTCTTGTCGCAAAGCGTGGCCGTGCTAATTTATACCAATGTAAAAACTCACGCAGAGATCCGTGATCGCTATTTACTAGGCGGACCCGGCTCTGGCCAGACACAACCAGGGAATCCAAGAGTCGGGCCCTCAGGATTAGCGATCCGGCCGCACAACCCTACCCTTTTTCCAGGCTTCAGTGCAGGCCACGCCCCTTCCGCCAGGTAGTCCCGCCTCTCAGCCGCGCCTCCTTCCCCGAGCCCAGCAGGGAGACGGGGCGTGGCCTGTCCGTGACGTCACCTCCGGCTGGACGCCATCTTGCCGGGTTGCGGCGGGACTTGGACGTGTCCCCGGCTGTGGCGAAGGCGTGGGGGAGGGGGCGAGGCCGCGACCAGTGCGGCGACACTCTCCTCCCCTTGGCTCCGCGGCGTGGGACGGCGTGGACTTGTTTTCGGAGGGATGTCCGCCTTTTCTGAGGCGGCGCTGGAGAAGAAGCTGTCGGAGTTGAGCAACTCGCAGCAGAGCGTGCAGACCTTGTCGCTGTGGCTCATCCATCACCGCAAGCACTCGCGGCCCATCGTCACCGTGTGGGAGCGGGAGCTGCGAAAAGGTGAGTCCCCCGCGCCTCGGCCTCCTCCCCCCACCCCCCGCCCCCGGGCCGGCTCTCCCGCGGCCCCGGCCCTGCCTTCCGCCGGCCGGCTCCGCGGCGGCCCCCAGCCCCCGGGCCCTCTGGTTCCGGGGCTTCGGGAGAGCTGCGGCCGAGCCCGCGCTCGGGGTCCGCCGCTCCGAGGGATACCGTGCGGCGCGCTTCCTGCGAAGTCTGCGCCCAGCTTTATGCACAGTCGGCGCTTCGTACCTACCAACTGCACAAAGAAATGAATAACTAAACTGTAGATGTCTGCTGATGTAGTCCAGGAACTCTCTTAGGGCTAGAGACTCAGTATTTGTTTTCGCATCCCCCCCCCGCCCCCATTCTGTAGCTTATGTTGGAGGATATAGAAAAGATTGATGTGATTTGGGGGGGAGTTACTTCCATCAGTTCTGTAACATCAAACCAAGTAATAAAATCAATAGAAGTATATCAGCCTTAGGACTGAGAATCTCAAGTAAGATGCATAATGTAGTCGGGGGAGAATCCTGACTTTGTAGATTTTAGAGGATCTGGATTGGCAGATTTCTTTACCTTCTGGATTGTAGGTGTCTTGCCTGACAATGAAGGAGTTAGACAAAGTGATCTAAAGGACCTTTCTGGTCTATAATTCAGTGCCATGGAAAATGAAAGTAAACGTCTTAGCCTGGCGCGGTGGCTCACGCCTGTAATCCGAGCTATACAAGAGACTGAGATCTGAGGATCAAGGTTCAAAGCTAGCCTGGGCACAAAAGGACCTGAGACTCTATCTCTAACCTCTAGAAAACGGAAAGTGGGACTTGGCTCAAGGGTAAGGCGGTAGCCTTGAGCTGAAGAGCTCTGGGACAATGCCCAAACCCAGGGGTAGAGTGGTAGCCTTGAGGTGAAGAGATCAGGAACAGCACTCAGGCCGAGTTCAAGCCCCATGACACCCCCCCACACCAAAAAAGTAAATTTCTTGAGCAGACAACTGCCAGTGAAATACTCAATATCAGTCCTCCACGGAGTGCCTGTTTGTCAACTGACAATGAAAAAGTTTGCTTAGTACTTTTGTACCTTAATTCTAATTCATTCGGTCAAGTAGGCACTCTTCCTTAAGCCATATGTCCGGATGGGCTTGATGATTAAGTGTTAATGGTTTTAACAAATTGTTTTCAAGTTAAATAGGGTGGCAGTATATAGACAGAGTATTTGGTTAAGAGGGTGCAGTAACTTAGAGGAAAACGAGTTACAGCTTTGTTTTTCAATTTATGTGTATTGTGCTCCATGAGGAATTCAGTTGAGTGGACAAAAAGGTCAAACAAAAGCAAGACAAGACAAAAAAAAAAAAACCTACCTGGATAAATTCTAGCAATATTGGAATGTGAATTTAGGGCCTTGCTTTGCCAGGCAGAACCTCTACCAATTGATCCACGCAATCAGCCTCATATATAAAGGTTTTGGAAAGTAGCTATGAACTTGGAAAAACAGGAATTGAGTCTGCTTCGATACTATAATAGATTTGGAAACCGGCAGATTTATTTTTTTCTGGGGGGGAGGAGGAGGATGGCAAAGAAAGGATCACTTGGAAGCATATGTTGCTCCCTACTGGTGGCTTATGTCTATAATCCTAGCTATACTCAGGGGGCTAAGATCTGAGGATTGTGGTTTAAGACCAGCCCTTGCAGGAAAATCTGTGAGACTCGGGGGTGTGTGGGGGGGGGGGGAGGGAAATGGGTACCAAGACATGTGAAAGGGTATCAATGTACGTGAATTAATGCACCTTCTATCTGGCAAATATCATGTAACCCTTTTACTAATTACAATAAAAAAATGCAAAAAAAAAAATCTGTGAGACTCATCTCCTATAAACTACTCAGAAAAAAGCCTGAAGTGGCAATGTGGCTTAAGTGGTAGAGCTCTAGCCTTGATCACAAATAGGCTTAAGGACAGCACCCAGGCCCTGCCTGAGTTCAAACACCCAGTAAGGGGTGGGTGGGTGGGAAAAAAAACACATATAGCCAATAAAGTATTGGTAACCAGAGTACCAAACCAATAGAGACATGGCAATACTGCTTCTAGGCTTTTCACATGTTGCAACCTGAAAGGCCAATAAATGATACATAGTAAAGAGAGTTTTTTTCCGGTGAGATACAGCTTATTGTTCATAAGTTTGGCAAAATTGAAAATATGAGGATGTCTAGAATTACTGAAAATGAAAACAAACAGTAAGGACCAGGAGTTTGGCCTAGTGGCAGAGTGCTTGCATGAACGAAGACCAGAATTCCATCCCTTGGCATCACTCACATACTTAGAAAAAGTTGGAAGTGGTGCTGTGTCTCAAGTGGTAGAGCTCTAACCTTGAGAAAATCTAAGGACAGTGCTCAGGTCCTACATCCAAGCACCAGAGCTGGCAACAGCAACAACAACAACAACAAAAACCAGTAAATCAATTCAGCCTGATAGAGGCTTCAGAACAGTTTTTTTTTGTTTTGTTTTGTTTTAAATAATAGCTATGTCAAATGAAGTTGAAGGTGTGTATCTGTTGATTTGAGGATTCTCTTTTTAAGACTATTTCCTCAAAATTCCTCAAAATGAGTACACACTAACAAATTTTGCAGCCTTGATACAAAAATGGAAGCAATTTTTTTTCATTATTTTGCAGTGCTGTGGATGAAAACCCAGTGCTTTGTGCCTGCTTATCACGTGCTTTACCTACTGAGCTATCTCCCAAGCCCTTAAAATATGAAAATTGTGTAAACATTCCATTAGAGAACAGTCAGAAATGATGTGATATTCATACAGCATAATAGTGTGCAGCAAGTGCATAAACAAGCAAGACCTTCATGAGACAACACAACTGACTTAAAAAAACCCAGCACATTCTTGAGCTAAAGAAGCATGCACTAGTATGCATTTGTTAAAGTTTGAAACCAAATATGTAAATTTTACTTTTTTTACCTTTTTTTAGAAAATAAAATTTTCATTTGAAATGTACTAGTAAACATTTCTTCTATTCATTTCCTTGATTTAGAAAATAATTATTGAGCCCTTTCCTCTGCTAAATAGACTAAATATGATTCAGCAGATAAAATGACATACCTGTCTTCGTGGAACTTATGTGTTGGCTAGGAAAGTACACTACTAAGTTAATAGAAATAGTAAAATAGAATTGAGAACATGGCTTAGTTTAGATAGTCTGGACAGACTTCTTTTGATTCAGAGCTTGAAGTATGAGCGTAATGTACCAGGAGCAGTACTAGGGAATATAGACCTCATTGTTGCGTTAAGGTGGGCTTATGGAAAGCATTATGTGACACTTTACATAGAACATGAAACAGAACATAGAATTTTTATTAGTGAATATTAATGGTATGAAGTGGTTTCATGTACTGTTTCTATACATGATCCCACCCCCATAATACACATTTTAGATAAGCATCTAGAATTTCATATCTAAAATAAAAACTTTTAAAGGATTTAAGGTATAAATGAATCTTCCTGTGTGTAAGAATGCATTAAAAGAATTACTTAATCACTTGCAGTTATTTAGCTTTTTGGTCATTTTTTAGTCTTTTTTTTTTTTTTTTTGTCAGTCATGGGGCTTGAATGAACTGAGGGCCAGGGTGCTGACTGTGACCTTTTTTGCTCAAGGCTAGTACTCTACTACTTTGAGTACCTCTAATGGTTTTCTGGTGATTAATAAAAAAAAAAAAAAGAGAGAGAGACTTCGTGCATGCGAGGCAAGCACTCTACCACTAGGCCAAACTCCTAGCCCCTGTATGTATCTTTTAAGGATTGGTCATGTGGCTTGGTGGTAGAACATGTGCTTGGCATGCAGGAGGCTCCTCATTCTATCTCTAGCACTGCAAAAATAAATAAAATAATCTTATTTTTTCTATAAACATTATGTACTTTTTAAAAAAATATATTTTATGTATTTTTTTTTTTTTTTTTTGCCTGGGGCTTGAACTCAGAGCCTGGGCACTGTCCCTGAGTTCTTTTCCTCAAGGCTAGCTAGCACTCTATCATTTGAGCGACAGTGCCACTTTTGGCATTTTTCTGTTTATGTGGTAGCTTTCATTTAGCTTGAAAGATTTTAAGTTTTCTTTCTTTCTTTTTTTTTTTTTTGCCAGTCCTGGGGCTTGAACTCAGGGCCTGAGCATGTCCTTGGACTTTCTCGGGGCTAGAGCTCTACCACTTGAGCCTCAGCACCACTTCTAGCTTTTTCTATAGATGTGGTACCAAGGAATTAAACCTAGGTCTTTGTGCATGCTAGGTAAGTACTCTACCACTAGGCCCAACTCCCGGCCCTGGTTTTAAAGGTTAGTTTTTATCAGATATAGGACTTCTGGTTGATCATTATACTTTTCTTCAGGATATTAACCATGTTGTCTTATTGTCTTGTGTTCACCATTGCTGACAAGAAATTGATTTTAATCTATTGAAGCTTGCTTTTATAGGGCAATTACTTCTCTGTTACCTATTCCAGCCTTTAGATTGAGCATAATGTATCTCAGTGTCCATCCTACTTGCAGTTTGAGTATAATGTATCCCTGAGTTTATCCTACTTGTAGTTTATTAAGCTTCTTGAATTTATTTATTTATGTCTTTCCTCCCATTTTAGAGTTTTCAGCGATTTCAGTACTTATCCACAGGACAGTTCTAAAATCTAAGTACCTACCTGAAACCATAGATAGTACTGAACATTAAGTGTACTTTTTTCCCTATAAATTGATACACAAGTTGCACAAACTGGCCATAATTTTATAGTTTGAGATACAACAGCAAATATAGCACATCTAAGTTTTCTTTTTGGCCATACTGGGGCTTGAACTTTGGGCCTCACTGCTTGCTAGCCTGGTGCTTTACCACTTGAGCCACAAATAATCAGGCTGGTTATTTTAGAGCTGCAATCTTACAAACTTTTCTACCTATATTTAGGGGTACAGGAGTGAGCCACTAGAACCTGGCTCACACATTTCTTTTCTCTTCACATTTCATGGGTAGAGGATGTATTCTTTTTGGGGGGTGGAGTGAGGGGCCATGGGCTTGAACCTGAGGCCTTTGGTGCTGTCCCCTGAGTTGTTTTGCTCAATGCTGGCACTCTACCACTTTGAGCCACAACTCTACTTCAGGTTTAAAATGGTTGATTAGAGATGAGAGTCTTTACTAGCTTTCCTACCCTGGCTGGCTTTGAACCATAATCCTTGGATCTCAGCCTCCTGAGCAGTTAGGATTACAGGTGGGAGCCAACACCACTTGACTAGAGTATATATTTCTACTGTGGATTGTAGCAACCTCACCACATGATTTTTTTCCCCCTATATTAACTTAAAAAGTGGTATTACCTTCTAAATACTTTTTGTTGTTATCAATATATGATTTATCACACTGTGCTTTTAATGATTCAGTGTTTTTTCTTTTTTCTTTTTTTTTTTTTGGTCATGGGCCCTGAACTCAGCCTGTGCGCTGTCCCTGAGCTCCTCAGCTCAAGGCTACTGACATACCCCTGAGCCAAGCCCCACTTCTTTTCTAGAGGTTAATTGGAGATAAGAGTCTCAAGTCCTTTTGTGATCCTCAGATCTCAGCCTCCTGAGTATTTAGGATTACAGGTGTGAGCCCATATTTCTTCTTAGTTTTCTCAAGAACCGAGCCACTGAGATCTGTGTAGGGATGTATGGACCTACAAAGTAAAAAATCATGGTATTACTAAGACTCTTGTTCCATTTAATAGTACAGAAGCAAGGATAGATGAAAACTGGTAGTATACAAGCATTCATTAAGACAGACAAATCAAACTCCTAATAGTCATTATGTTTTTCATAACACTCTTAGTCAAAATGTTTCACTTAAAAGTGCTTACTGATGTGGTATAAATTACTAATTTTTTATGAGTAAAATTACATCTTTTCACATTTTTTTCGTTGTGTAAAATATATAAACATCACCAGTGTCAGTGGCTCACACCTGTATTGATAGTTACCAGGTAGCTGAGATCTGAGGAATATAGTTCAAAGCCCCAAGAAAGTCTGCAAGACTTCTAGCTCCAGTTAACCTCTCAAAGCTAGCAGAGCTGTCTCAAGTGATTGAGCAGCAGGCTTAAGCAAAAAAGCTCAAGAATAGCACCCAGGCCCTGAGTTCAAGCCCCAGGACTGGCATGTGTATATGTTTGCGTGCACATATGTATATATGTGTGAGAGAGATAAACAGAAAAATAGACAAAAATAGGAAAAGGGGAAGAGAAAGAAAATCTAATGTTTAACAATTAGATATTAGCACTGAAATGACTATTTCAGCCATCTGTATCTTTTGTTTTCCTTTGTTTATTTTGTGACAGTTCTGGCATTTGATCTCAGGATCTTGGCACTATTCTTGGGATTTTGTGCTCAAGTCTAGCATTCTACCACAAATCCCCTCCTTTTTTTACTTATCAGTTAATTGCAACCCCCTGGTCCAAAATACATTAAATTTACCATCTTATGGTAACTAGACACTTTTGTCCAGTGCAGAGGCATTAAGTACATTGATCTTCTTTTGCAGCTGTCTCCACTGTCCTTTTTAGTGTGCCTAAATTCTTCCCAAGTGGAATCTACCCAATACTTAGTGTTAACTACCAGTCTTTTCCCTACTCTCTCAGCCTACTTTCTCTCCTGAATTCTACTACTCTGGGTATCTCAGAGAAGAGGAATCTGTCCATCTGTGACTGGCTTGGCTTTACATAATCTTCTCAAGTGTATTCATATTGTAGTTTGTGTTAGAATATCTTTTCCCTTTTAACACTGAATAATAATCCCATTGTATCTATATACTATTTTATCCATTCATTGGTTTTGGACACTTGGATTGCTTTCATCTTTGGGCCGCAGTGAATAGTATTGCTATAGGTGTACAATATTTGTATGAATCCCTGCGTTCTCGCCTTACTCTGCCTCACCCCCTCACCCTGCCTCCTCCCATGTAGCTCAAGCTGTCCTGGAATTTACAATCCTCCTTTATCAGTCTCTCAGTGCTGGGATTATAGGCAGACCACCATGCCTGAGTTCTGCTTTGATTTCTTTAGGAGTACATGCTCAGAAATTGAATTTCTAGATTGTATGATAATTGTGTATTCATTCTTTTTGTTGACAAATTGTACTGTTTCCCACAACTGTGATACCATAATGCTGGCAATACATCATTGTCCCGTTTCTCTGCAGCATGGGCCAGTATTTATTTTTTCTCAGTGTATGGGTGCACATGTGTGTATTCATGCTTATGTTTTGATAAGTTTTTTCAATCCATTTTTTTGTTGCTAATAATACTATTACAGATAAGATACTTAATGAAAAGAAGAATACTTTGACTTAATTCTGGATTATCTCCTGAAGTTGTCAAAATTGTGAGATGGTGCATGTTTAACCTAAGAGAAGGAGGGTCAGAGAGAGAGGTGTCTCATCTGGTTCCCATCCCACTCCTCTTTAAATAAAGCCCACCAATACTTTGTAAAGGGAGCTTCATTTTGATGATTTTATCTAATCACAATGAGTCAATTGTATGTTAGTCATACTGTACAGTGGGGATTAAATATCAACATAAGAAGCTCTGAAAGATACTCAAATCATATTCAGACTAGCTCTCCTAGTGTGGGTGAGTGGTATCCATTAATAATTTTGGTTTACATTTCCCTAATGACCAGGGATGTTGAACATTATTTCATGTGTTGGCTTATTTCTATATCTCTGGAGAAGTATCCTTTCAAGCCCTTTGCCTGGTTTTGAATTGGACTGTTTTTGTTGTTGACGTTGTAGTAGTTTAAAAATATATGATCTACTAGAAGATGTATGATTTATAAGTCATACTTTTCTGGTTTTTTTTTAACTGTTAATTTTGTTTTTCAGACAGGTTCTCACGCCAGATTGGCGTCAGACTTCTGTCTCTTCAGAAGGAGTAGATGCCACCATGTCCAGCCAATACTGTTTTGTTAATATCTTAAAAGGCTTTTTTTTAACTATTCTTGCCAACTGTGCCTTAGGTGGTAAGCCAAGAAATCATAGCCAAAGCCCATTCTTGACAATTTCTCCGTTTTTTTGTTTTATTTTGTTCTTTTTAGTTTTCACATGTAGTTTTTTTTTTTTGTTTTGTTTTTTTTTTTTTTTTTACCTATTTTGAGCCAGTTTTTGTATGAAGTATGAAACTTAGGTTGAGGATCTCTCTTTCTTTTTCTTCTTAAGAGCATGATTTATACCACACATTTGTTGGAAAGGAGTTGTCTTTTCCTTCATGGAATATCTTTCACACTTTTAATACAACGGCTTATGCCTATTTGGGGGGGGGTCTGTTTCTGGATTCTTTGTTCTTTCTGTTGATTCATTTCTTCTGTCAATATCACAGTTTTTATTACTGCAACTATAATACACATGGAGATTAGGTAGATTGATTTCTCTCATTCTTTTTCAAGATTGTTTTACTTGTTTCTTTACCTTTCTGTATGGATTTACAGATTTTTATTTCTTGGATTTTGTTGAAATTTGTATTGATCTCATATCAGCTTAAGGATAAGTGGCACACTTGTATTGAGTTGCAATCTGTGGACATGATCAATCTATTTAGTTAGATTTTCTCCTGTCTTGTCCTGTCCATTCCTGGGGCTTGGACTCAGGGCCTGGGAATGGCCCTGAGCTTTTGCTCAAGGCTAGCACTCTACCACTTCAGCCACAGTGCCTCTTCCAGCTTTTTCTGTTTATATAGTGCTGAGGAATTGAACCCAGGGCTTAATACATGCTAGGCAAGCACTCTATCACTAAGCTACATTCCCAGCCTCTAGTTAGATTTTCTTTGAAGTTTTCCATCAGTATTTTGTTGCTTTCATTGTATCATTCCCCTCCTCATACATGTTATTAGATTTATACTTAAGTATAAGTTTTTTACTATTTAAAACATTGAAATAATTTTTTCCGTTATTTATTTTTGCCAATCCTGGGCCTTAAACTCAGGGCCTGTGCACTGTCCTTGGACTTTTCTCAAGGCTAGAGCTCTACCACTTGAGCCACAGCACCACTTCCAGCTTTTTTCTATGTATGTGATACCAAGGAATAGGAATTGAATCTGGGTCTTCTTGCATGTTAGACAAGCACTCTACCACTAGCTAAACTTCCAGCCTTTTATTTTGTTTTGTATGACCTCATTAGTCCTACTTATTATTTTTTTAAAATGGATTACTGGGATTTCTTTACAGATGATCATGTCATCTGTAAATAGGGAACATTTTGTTATTTCTGACTTCTATGTCTTTTATCCTTTCCTATACAGCAAGTACACTTTAGGGAGTTTCCAATACGATGTTGAATAAGGACAATGAGCATAGACATCTTTACCTTGATCTTGATGCGTTCGGTTTCCACCATTAGATGAACTGTAAGATTTTTAGATACTCTTCATCAAATTTAGTATGTTCTCTGTCAGTGGTTTTACTTTATCATGAGTACTGAATTTGTCAATTGATAAATATAGACAATTTTTCCTTTAGTCTATTAATAAGGTGACTTATTTGTGTCTAACCAGATTTGTATCTCTGGAATGAATTCTAGTTGTCACTTATATAATTCTGTTGTATATTTTGCTGAATTTTATTTATACTAACATTTTGTTAAGATGTCTGTATTCATGAGGGCTGTTGGTCTGTAATTTTTTTCATATATTTTTAATTAATAGAAGGGTTACATTATATTCACCAGATAGAAGGTACATTACTTCACCTACATTGGTTGTAAATTTTTTTTTGATGTCTGGTTTTGAAACCATAGTAGCAAATTTATAAAATAAAATTTGTTCCCTTTATTTGTTTATTTAGTGCTGGGGTATGAACTTAGGTCCCTGTGCTCCCTCTTCATGCTTGCTTGACTGATATGCTACCATCTGAGCCACACTTTTAGCTCTACTCTTAGGTTTTCTGTAAGAGATTAGAGTTTTAAAATTATGAATCCAGTTCCTGTAATGGTCATAGAGCTGTTCAAATTATGTATTTCATATTAAGTGAGTTGTGGCAGCCATGTTTTTAGGAAATAGTGCATTTTGTTAAAGTGTCTAATTTGTTTTTGGAGTTGTTTGAAGTATTCACTTGTCCTTTGATTTCTCAAAGGTCTGTGATGATATCCCTGCTTAATTCTTTTTGTTTGTTTTTCTAGTACTGAGGCTTGAACTCAGAGCTTGAGCACTGTCCCTGAGCTTTCTCAAGGCTACAGCTCTACCACATGAGCCACAGCACCATTATTTGGTATGTGGTACCAAGTAATCAACCCGAGGGCTTTATGCATGCTAGGCAAGCACTCTACCAAATAGGCCATGCTCCTGGCCCTCTGCTTAATTCTTGATACTAATTGTTTCTTTTTTCTTTACCATTCTGGCTAACAAGTTTTTACTTGTAGTGGTCTTTACAAAGAATTCAGTATTACATTTTTTCTCCTTTATTATCAATTGGCTTTCCTTCCTTTTACTGCCTGGTTTTGGTCTTTCCCTCTTTCTTGTATCCAGTACTTGAACTCAGGGGCTCGGTCCTTGCTCAGCTTGCTGGTTCATGACTTGCTGTTTATCACTTGACCCATACCTCCAACTCAACCTTTTGCTAATTAATTGGAAATGGAGTTTTGCAGAGTTTCCTGCTTGGATTGGCTTTTAACTGTGATGATTCAGGCATGAGCTCCTCACATCTTCTTAAAATAGGAGCTTGGATTAGTTATTTGAGGATGTTTTTTTCCCCCAATATATGCTTTTAATGTTATTTTAAAAATCTTCTTAGTACTTCTTCACTTGTCACACAGATTTTGTTATGTCTTATTTTTAGTATTTTTGTAGTTGAAAGCATTTTTATGATAGGTGCTTTAAAGTCTTTGTCAGATGTCTCTGGTATCATTGTTCAGTTAATGTTGGCATCTGTAGATTGTCTTTTTTTTTTTTTAATAAAATTTGAGTCTTTCTGGCTTTTGATATGGTGAGTAATTTAAAAAATGGGTTATATAATGAAATTCTCAATCTTAACTTATTTTCTTTCATCTGGGTTTCTTTGACAATACCTTATCCCAGGAGATGCTCTGTGTTACTGTTTTGTGTGAGTGTCAGTTCCAGCCCTCTTCTAGGCCTTGACATCATAGGGAGAGAGGATAAAAGGAAAAAAAAATCTGTGGCTTCATTGCTGCTAGGCTTTATGAGTTGTAATTTTCCTTCAAGTTTCTTGTACTTAGGATTGCCTTTTATTTCTTTGTGGAGGTGAAAGTCTAGGCTCCCTTCTTTTCCTTCTCTGATACTTTCTTGGTGTAAGGGTAATTAGCTTTACATTCAAAGTCTTCAATTAGGGTATATTCTTAGTCAATGACAGCTTAATGTAATGACAGATAACCAGGTGTTCAGACTCCTTTGTCACTGAAGAATCAGATTATTCTTGTATTCTTACTGAAGATTCCTCTGAATATGGTTACTTCTCATTCATATTGCTCTTTTTTGAATCATTGTCACAGAGAAAGACTCCTGATTGGCTAGCCTCAATCACATGACTTTGTCTATACATTAATCTGATTTTCTAATATTTGTGGTGGAGGGATGAGATTTAGCTATACTTCGGTAAAGAAATAAATTTGGTTTGAACTTCAAAGGTACATTTTTAACACATAGAGATGGAGATTTTTTTAGCAGATTAACTATTTATTGATTAGATTATAATTACATGCAAAGATTATAACACTCTTAATAGAAATAATAGGAAAGGTATGGAAGTTTCAGGCTCAGGAGTTTGTGTTTCAAGGATTGTAAGCACAAATGAATGAAAGATTCTTTTGGTTTCTTTACCCTTCGATAATCAGTGGGCCGATTCCAACATGTCCAGACAACATTGTTTTAAGGATACTTCTTGGAACTAAAAGTGATGTGCAATGAAGTGATTTTCTTTTCCTTGCAAATAAATTCACTACAGCATTAGAAGATGTAGAAATTTAATTAGATATCCTGTGAAGCTTTAGTTAATGCTCCCATTGTATGCTTGTTTTTGTGAGATTTGGTTTGGATATAAATTCTCTCTTTTCTTTTACCATCTAGTGAAGAGAATTAGAATTGTTTAGGGTTTGGGAAAAAACTGGAAGATGCATGCTGAAAGCATGCTTCAGTAATTGAGTGTGTGTTGACATAACCATCCCCCCCTTAGCCTAATAACCATACTTATTTCATGCCATGAAAACTGTAAGGAAAGCTCCACTGTGATGAAAAGTGGATATATACAAAGAGTTGTGTCAGTACTTGAAAGTCAGTACTAGTCACCCCTTTAAAGACAGAGGAGCTAGCTCCCTGCCCATCCTCATTATGGGCATAGCTTTTTGTGAAGAGCACACTGAGAGAAATAATGGCTCACAACGTTTCAGACTTTATGGTCACAAGTATGTTTAATGAGTTTATTTTTATTGCTTCTAAACACATTATACAACTTAGAACAGCAAACTAGAATAATATTGCAAAGTAAGAAATTTCTAAATTTTTTGTTTTGAGACATAGTCTCACTGTGTACTCCAGGCTGGTCTCAGACTTACTATGGAGCCCAGGCTGGCTTTGAATACTTAATCTTCTTGTTTCAGCCATAGTATGCTACAATTTTGGGTCCGTGCCAGCTGCTTGGCTTAGGAATTTAGTTTTCCTGAAGAAATTTGTAGTTAATTCTAAATATCATTAGAGACATATTGGCAGAAACGTCAGGATGACTTCTAAGGGAAAACAGTAGAGGTAATGAATTTTTTTAGTTATCCAGGCAGATTGTAAATCATTTGAATTATAACAGTATGGTGTTTGTACTGCATTAGGAGTGTAAATGAGTAGAATAGAGATTTGGAGAGACCCATTTTATATAGGCCTTTGGTTAATAAGGCACTTCAAATCCCTGGGAGAAGGAATATTAATAAAGCTTTTTAGATTCCTCTTTAATATCAAAGATGAAGTTACTTGGTTTTAACATACAACATTTAAAAAGCCAATTGTGCAAGCACAAAAGAAAAACAAGAAATAATGCATTTTATAATTTCTTGGATTGTTGAGGGGTTGTTTGTTTTTTTTTTTACTTGAAAACTGCCACTTTATTTTCAGCCCTAAATACATACTCTTCCCCTTCTCATTTCCAGAGATACTAACATAAAAGTAGCTAACAGAATGAGTTTGGTTTTAAAGACAGTGTTGTACTGTGGACAGCCCAGACTGACTTAGAACTCTGCTGTAGCCTGACGTGTCAAGAACTTGTGATCCTCTTGCTTCAGCCCTAGTGTTGGGATTATAGGAATGAGTCATCAAGCTCTGCTGTGTCAAGTGATTATCATTTTTATTTATTTTTTGTTTGTTTGTTGTGGAGCTTCAACTCGGGGGCTGGGTGCTCTCTACCACTTTGAGTCACAGTGCCATTTCCAGTTTTCTGGTGGTTAATTGCAGCTGAGAGTCTCTCAGCTGCCTGGGCTGGCTTTGAACTGTGGTCCACAGCTTTTGAACTGAGGTCTCAGCCTCCTGAGTAGCTAGGATTATAAATGTGAGCCACTAACACCTGGCTTAGACCATTTTTAAAAAGAGGACTATAAATGACTAAAATATTAGCCTCAATAGTAAGGGATTTAAATAAAAACACTTTTTATTTGTACAATATTGGCAAAAATTTTAGGTGTATTATTGTAATGATAAAGGCAAGTGAGCATTTTATTTCCTTTTTCTTTATTTTTTCCAGTGCTGTGATTTGAGCTCAAGGCCTCAAGGCCTAGTGCTTGCTAGGCAAGAACTTTACTATTTGAGCCATGCTTCTGCCTTCAGCCTTTTTATGCCCCTTGAGCTGGAATCACAGGCATATTGGAACATACTGGTTGAAATAAAGTCTCACTATTTTTTTTGTCTGGCCTGGCTTTCAATGGTGATTTGAGGAAGTAAGCTTCTGTTTTTTTCCCTCAGGGCCTTGAGTTCTCGCAACTTTTTTACTCAAAGCTGGCCGGCATTCTACCATTTAAGCTATTCCTCCAGTTCCAGATTTTTACTGTTTAATTGTAGATAAGAGTCTCAGATTTGTTTTCTTGGGCTGTGACCCTCATTCTTCAGATCTTAGCTTCCTAAGTAACTAGGATTATAAGTGTGAACCACCAGAGTGGTTCATCTATAATTCTTGATTGATTATCTTAAACCTAGCTCATGTTCAGATTTCCTCAGAAATGTCTTATTCAGTATTCAAGAATTAAAACCAATAATGGCCATACTTATTTTGGTTAATAAGTCCTTAATAATTTTCTCTACCCCATTTTTTCATGTAGTTTGTTTGTTGGAACACGTGATGTGCCATAGATTATAGAATATCTCATTGTTGGTAGAGTGCTTGCCTAGCACGAAAGAAGCCCTTGGTTCCATTCCTTGGTACCATATATGTAGAAAAATCCAGAAGTAATGCTGTGTGGCTCAAGTGGTAGAATGCTACCCTTGAGACAGCCTAAGGACAGTGCCCAGGCTCTGAACTCAAGAAGGGAGGAAGGGAGGAAGATATCTCATATATTGGTCTGATTATGTATTTCTCAATAATGTTATTGCCATGTGTTCCTCTAAATATTGCATCACATTAATGATGTCGTATATAATGACATAATGTTTTATATTAAAGCAATTTAAAATATTATAAATGTAATGATCATTCCAGTGTGAGTCATCTATTATAATGTTCCCCATCACCTTTATTCTACTTTATTTTTCTAATGGAAGTTACTTGTTTTTTGTTTTTTTTCCGTCGGGGTAATGTCTAGAGGGGTTATAGTTACATTCGTCAGATAGTAAGTACATTACTTTTGTATGTGTGTGTGTGGGGGGGGTCAGGGCGCTTGAACTGGGCTTGGGCGCTGTCCCTGAGCTCTTCAGCTCAAGGCTGTCACCTTACCCTTGAGCCAATCCCCACTTCTTGTTTTCTAGAGGTTAATTGGAGATAAGAGTCTCGGGTCCTTGGGGCTGGGAGTTTGGCCTAGTGGTGGAGTGCTTGCCTAGCATGCACGAAGACCCTGGTTTGATTCCTCGGTACTACATACATAGAAAAAAGCTGTAAGTGGTGCTGAGGCTCAAATGGTAGAGCTCTAGCCTTGAGAAAGTCCAAGGACAGTGCTCAGGCCCTGAGCTCAAGTCCAGGACTGGCAAAAAAAAAAGGGGGGGGGTCTCAGGTCCTTTTGTGCCCAGGCTGGCTTTGAGCTTTGATCCTCAAATCTCAGCCTCCTGAGTAGCTAGGATTACAAGTGTGAGCTGTTGTACCTGGCTTAATGGGTGCATTACTTTTCAAACATTGATACCCTTCTCATGGATTTTGTCCCCCTTTCCCTACCCCCTCCCAGTCATCTTGTTTTTCCTTCGAAGCCTTTCCTGTTTCAAATAAACAAACGAATATATGCAGTTCCAGGTAACAAAGTCATATACCACATGCAGTTACTCATTTTGGCTCACTGTTTTGAAGGTTTCAGTCTATCTTGGCTGGGAGGATGAGTGGGGCAGAGCTGTTCTCTTCATGATGGCCAGGAAGAGAGAGAATGTCTTATGTCTGTGCACCTCCATTGTCTTTCATCCTGTTATTTAGTGGCCACTTATAACAGTAGTCTGTACCCACTCCCCTCCCCCCCCCCCATAGGGTTTGAATTCTTGGGCCTGGGCGTTGTCTCCTGAGTCTTCAGCTCAAGTCTACCAACCTTACCGCTTGAGCCACAGCTCTACTTCCAGTTTTCTGGTTAATTGGAGATAAGAAGTGTCTTGGGCTTTAGTGTCTGCGCTGGCTTTGAGCCTTGATCCTCAGATCTAAGCCCCCTGAGTAACTAGGATTACAGGCATGCGCCACCTAGCCTGGCTTGTTCCCATTTTTAAAATGACTGTCGGATTCTATTTATTAGACAGAATTCTTCTGTTAACACTAGGTCTCAAAAGTCTGATCCCCAGACTGGTAGCATCATTATTGATTGAAGACTTGTTACAAGTGCAGATTCTTGGGTTTTACCTTTGTGGGATGGGACTGGCAGTCTATGTTTATAATCTTTCTAGGTGATCTAGGTGATTCTGAGGTTTACTGAAGCTTACACTTTCGTTGTATAAGAGCATTTCTTTAGTTCACACCTGTAATCCTACCTACTCAGGAGGCTGAGATCTGAGGATCCTGGTTCAAAGCCAAGCCAGGGCACTAAAATGTCTGTGAGACTCTTATCTCCAATTAATCACTAGAAAACGGGAAATGAGGCTTTGGCTCCAGGGGTAAGGGTGATAGTCTTGTGCTGAAGAGCTCTGGGACAGTGCCCAGGCTCAGAGTTCAAGCCCCACGACCAACACACAGTCACACACACACACACACACTTCATCAACCATTGGTTACTCTGACTTACAGTTCATATAAGAAAAGCAGGAAGCTGGTTGCTGTGACTCATGCCTGTAATCCTAACTACTCAGGAGGCTGAGATCTGAGGATCAAGGTTCAAGCCAGGGGCACAAAAGGACCTAAAACTCTTACCTCTAATTAACCTCTAGAAAATGGGAAATGGGGCTTGGCTCAAGGGTAGGGTGGTAGCCTTGATCTGAAGAGCTCAGAGACAACATCCAGGCTGAGTTCAAGCCCCATGATCCCCCAAAAATAGAAAAAAGAAAAGAAAGACAGGGATAGATGCTTGGCTGAATTTACTTTTTTTTTTTTTTGGTACCTCTCTGGGGTGTGAACTCAGGGCCTGGGCACTGTCCTTGAGGTTTTTCGCTCAAAGCTGGCACTCTACCACTTCAGCCACAGCTCTACTTGTAGCCACTTTTTTTTTTTTTTTTTTTTTTTTTGCTTTTTTTTCTTCTCCCCTTTCCCCTCTCTGCCTCTCCCCCTTTTTGGCTGATTAATTGGAGAAAAGACCCTCATGTCTGGCTTCAAACTGTGTTACTTAGATCTCAACCTCCTGAGTAGCTGGGATTACAGATGTGTACCACTCATACCTAGCTGCATTGACATTTTTAAGCTTGCCAAGTTTTAATTTAAGAGGTGTACTAGTTTATTCTTTTCTTTTTTTTCTCCCCCAGTCCGGGGACTGAAAGTTAGGGCTTGAGCACTGTCCTTGGACTTTCTCAAAGCTAGAGCTCTACCACTTGAGCCACAGCACCACTTCTGGCTTTTTCTATGTATATGGCACAGAGGAATTGAACCCAGGTCTTTGTGCATGCTAAGCAAGCAATCTACCACTAGGTTGTGCTCCAGACCCTGTAATTTATTCTTAACCATTGTGTCTGAAGGTATTTAAAGGCACTAATCTTACCCTTAATCTTGTTAACTTTGATGTCATTCTTTGATCTTGGTGAATCTAACAGGCAGAAAATAAGTTGCAGGACTGGGATGTACTAATGCATGCCTGGGCCAGGGGAGTTCTGGTTGAGGCCAGCCAGGGCCACAGAGAAGACCCTACCTCAGAAAGAAGATAAAAGTAAAAATTCTAGAATAGGAGTATGGAAGAGTACTTAGAGTTATAAGAAAGTTTGTCTCCATGATCTATATTGGTAGTTGGGGTTGCTTAGAGTGGTGCAAGTTTCCATGCGTGATTGGTATATAAGACTAACAATAGTTGCTCTCAGTGTAACTTAGTTTAATTGGGAAGCATAGCATTAAATAAAAGCAATTACAGTTAATGATAGGTGTGCCAGAAGCAAAGTCTGGAGTGTTGTGGAAGTGTATCAGAGTTGTTTACCTATGTGGACTGTATGCTCAGGGAAAACCAGAAATCTCTTGTGACTGAGGTCTGAAGGATAGTTGGGAAGTTGTAGGACTGGTGTTGATAAGAGTTGTATATAGGGAGGAGGCAAATCTGATAGAATCTTTGATTCATATTATGGATTTAAAATATTATCATTAAAGTGTTTGTGTACACTTCCTGCTATCTTGTGTTTGTATGTTTTATTTTGGTGGGTTCATTTTTCCAGTCCTGGGGAAAATTGCCAGGGCCTGGGCAATGTCCTTGAATTTTCTTTTTTTTTTTTTTTTAATTTTTTTTTTTTGCCAGTCCTGGGCTTGAGCTCAGGGCCTGAGCACTGTCCTTGGACTTTCTCAAGGCTAGAGCTCTACCACTTGAGCCTCAGCACCACTTCTGGCTTTTGTCTGTGTATGTGGTACCAAGGAATCGAACCTGGGTCTTCATGCATGCTAGGCAAGCACTTTAACCACTAGGCCAAACTCCTGGCCCCAGTCCTTGAATTTTCTTAAGGCTAGAGTTCTGCCACTTGAACGGTTGCCTCACTACATCTGGCTTTTTCTGTGTATGTGACACCGGAGAATCGAACTCAGGGCATCCAGTTTGCTAGTCAAGTACTCTATCACTGGGCCATGCACCAGGTCCCCAAGGATTTAAAATATTATGTAGTAAATAAAAAATATTTGAGTTTTGTAGACAAGATGTGACAGAATCTGTCCCTAGTGGTTAATCTGAAGTGTGACTTCGTTTGTTTTTCACTGTTTTTTGTTTTTGTTTGTCTTTTCTTTTTTGGTACTGGGAATTGAACTCAGGATGTTGCACTTGCTAGGCAAGCGCTTTGCCACTGAGCTACATCCCAGCCCTGGAGTGTGACTTCTCAGGGAAGAGCTGCCAAAAATCTCAGATACCCTTACCAGTAGTATACCTTATCCATTTCATATCAATATCAGCTATTAAGATACAGCCAGCTGTGTCTGATTGAACTCTTCATTTTGTCTGGGACAGATAAAACAGTCAAGAATCCTTTGTTGGCTATGTACTTTGTGTGGCAAAGTAACTTATTACAACTGTTTCTGCCTTCCTACTACCTCTCCAACCGTAATAAATACATGTGTTCTCCACAGTAACATGGGGCAGAAGGAAAACAATACTCTTTTACCTTTTTCAGGAGACTGAAAAAAATTAAAAAAATACATTAATGAAATGACTTTCTCCTCTCTCTTCCTCCTCCCCCACCCACTCTCTTCCTTCCTCTACCTCCCCTTCTCTCCTTCCCTTCTCTCCTGTTTTTGGTACTGGAGTATGCACTCAGCCTTGCATTTACTTGGCAGGTGCTCTAAAATTGGAGCCACACCCTAGCCCAGGAAAAAAAATCTAACTTGTTAGCATATAAGTTTTCAGGCAACATTTTCTCAAAATACAAACATACTTCAGACCTTTCCTTCTCTCCCTCAGAAAACACATTATTTCTATGAAAAATGTGTTAAGTATTAGTTTGTTGCCTTATATTGTTTGAATGAATTCTTTGGCACTAAATTAAGTTTAAGTGTGAAAAGAGTGAATTGGATTTACTAGTAAGCTTTCCTGTGCTAAAGCATCATGGTTTTAGCTAGTAAAAGATCTATTTTGTTGGCAGTAGAAATACTTGTTTTGATTACTTCAGAACAACTTAATACAAAACAAAGAAATCAAGACATCTGGAGAAAGATGTTCTAGAACATGGAAGAAAAAGTCAGTTTTTTCTTTTTTTTTTTTTTGTTGATCATGACCTGGTCATTGTCCTTAAGGAGTTTTTTCTTGTTTGTTTGTTTTTGCCAGTCCTGGGGCATGAACTTTCTCAAAGCTAGATCTCTACCAATTGAGTCACAGCACTACTTCTGGCTTTTCTATGTGTGTGGCACTGAGGAATCAACCCTGGTCTTCATGCATGCTAGGCAGGCACTCTACCACTAGGCTAAATTCCCGGCCCCTGTTTGGTTAATTTAATTTTATTGTTGGGTGATGTACAGAGAGGTTACAGTTTCCTCCTCTTCCTCCTCTTCCTCCTCCTCCTTCTCTTCCTCCTCTTCCCCTTCTTCCTATTCTTCCCTGGGGCTTGAATTCAGCCTGTGCCTTATCCCTGAGTTCTTCAGCCCAAGGCTAGTGCTCTACCCTTGAGCCAAGCCCCACTTCTGGTTTCTAGAGGTTAATTGGAGATAAGAGTCTCAGGTCCTTTTGTGCCTGGGCTGGCTTTGTGCTGTGATCCTCAGATGGCCTCCTGGGTAGCCTGGCTAGTGGGTACATTACTTGTTGAACATTGTTACCCCTTCCCATGTTTTTCTCCCACTTTCCCTTTTCCCACCCCTCCTACTTGACTTGTTTTTCCCTTACCTCCCCCCCCCCTTTTTTTTGGTTGTTATTGCTGCTTGTTTGTTCATTTTTTGCTCGGGGCTTTGGCTCTACCACTTTGAGCCACAGTTCCACTTTTGGGGGGTTTTTGGTGCCTAATTAGACACAAGAGTCTCAGAGACTTTCCTGTGCAGGTTGGCTTTGGACCACAGTCCTCATATCTCAGCCTCCTGAATAGCTAGGATTGCAGATGTGAGCCAGCAGCCCCCAGCTAGTTTTTCATTTGTTTCTTTTAAAGCCAGAGTTGAACTCATGAATATGTGAGAAGTGTAAGATTTTCTTAAGTAATGACAGTTATAACTGTAGACAACTTTTTTAGTCACTGTCAAAAGTGACTTTTTAAAATTTTTATATTATTTAATAATCTAAAATATAAAATGGCCAGGGTTTATTCTATTAGGTTACATGGAATACTTTTTTTTTTCTTATACTTGAACTCAGAGCTGCATATTCTCTTTTGGCTTTCTTTCTCCAGGCCATTGCTGTACCACTTGAGCCAAAAACATGATTGGCATTCAGCCCTAAACCATGTTTTCTAATGCTTTGTTTTCTCCTCTCAAGTATTATACACTAGTTAAGGCCTCGGGTTGCTAGAGCTCTACCATTTGAATTTTGCTGACTATTTTAAACATGAAATCTCTCATCCTTTTCTCCCTGGGCTGGGAATAAACCAAGATCATTTGGATCTCAGCTTTCTGAGTAGTTAGGATTATAGATGTGAATGAGAGTGACTAATGCCCAGATTTATTTTATTTTTCTAGTTAGAATAGGTTGTTCCCCTCCCCCCCTTGCAGGTCATGGGGCTTGAACTCTGACCTGGGCGCTGACCCTGAGTTCAGCTCAAGGCTGCCACCCTGCCCCTTGAGCTGGAGCCCCACTTCCCATTTTCTCGTGATTAACTAGAGATAAGAGTCTCACAGTCTTTAATGCCCAGGCTGGCTTTGAACCACGATCCTCAGATCTATGAACAGCATTCTTATAAAAATTTCTAAAAATGGACGGCATGTACTTACCTATCCTTTTTATGTTCTTTTTGCTCCCATGGTGGATCTCCAGAAGTGGTAACATAGTCATTGTGGTAAAGTTAGTAGTAGCAGGGACTTGGTGATTTGATAGTAGATGAGATCTTGGGGGTGAACATGATAAATCAGCATTAGTAGGTATATTTAGTTTTCAAGCTGCTTAATTCAGATATTTTAAGTTTGTCTAAGAAATAAGTGAAGATGTTTAAAGATTAAAGATTTGTTCTTCATTATTTTTCAGCCAAACCCAACAGGAAGCTTACTTTTCTCTATCTAGCCAATGATGTCATTCAGAACAGCAAAAGGAAGGGGCCAGAGTTTACAAAGGACTTCGCGCCAGTTATAGTGGAGGCTTTTAAGCATGTTTCCAGGTATGATCATTGTAGATTCAGGAATCTGTTTTAAGTGTTAGTATGTCTTTTGCTAAAATTTACCTTAACCATTACAGTAAAATCCAAAAAATCCTTCATTTAAGGTTGTATTTGAAAAAATTATCTCTAACTTGACTTTGTGGCTAAATGTTACAGAGGAAATATGAATGGAAGGTGGACATTTGGAAGTCTTGAATTGTAATTTTCCTTTAAGTGATCAGAAGTAACTGCTATATTATAGTAACTATTATATTAGACTTCAGTATTCAAATTTTGTGAGCTTAGAATACTAGTGGTCTTGTAAGTACTATTTCTGGTTGCTCTTTCTCCTCATATTACTTATATAATGATTCTTTTTTTTTTTTTTTTTTTTTGATGGGCCATTGGGCTTGAACTCTGGGCCTGGACACCTGTTCCTGAGCTCTTCAGCCCAAGGCTACCTCTCTGTCCTTGACCCAAACCCCACTTCCCAGGGGTTAATTGAAGATAAGCGTCTCATGGACTTTAATGCCTTGGCCAACTTTGAACTAAGATCCTCAGATCTCAACCTCCTGAGTAGTTTGGGATTACAGGTGTGAACCACCATGCCTGGCTCTGTATACTGATTTTAAAGTATTCTTTTGTTTTGAATGTTTAGGTATATGTCTTAACATTTAATGGCATTTATATTTTAGAAATAAAAAATATTTACTTATGGTAAGCATAAACCTGTTTGAAAAGTTTTGCTGTAAGTAATTCTGCAAGTAGAATCTAAACTTTGGTTTATGCCTTCTAAAGATACTTATTTCCAACTAGTATATGTTGGCATATGATAGATTGCAAGACAGACATTACTAGAATACGTAAACAAATGAATAGAATAAAATGGTAAGTTTTGGTGATTTATGTGGATTTATATAAGGGTGGAAATCTTTTTGTGCTAAGCACTTAGTATATAGTTAAGAAAACTTAAATTTCAGAAGATGTGAAAGATAGTAACAGCTGGACAAGTAAGTGCATATATTATAATGTCAGATGACATATGTAATATGGAAACATGAAACCAAAGGAATTAAGAGGTCTACAATGTCAGATGTGTGATACATGAAACAGCCGTTTTAGGGAGATAGCATTTGTACAGAGATTAAACAAGAATGAAAGGAGACTTTTTACTAGGAAGAAAGGTTTATAGAGAGATTATTCAACATAAACAGATAACATGTTAGAGGATCAATAAGATTACAATTTTTATTATTGTAATATTGATATAGAGATGTTACAGTTACATAAGTCAGTTAAGGAGTCCTTTTTTTTTTTTTTTTTTTTTTGGTGCCTGTCCTGGAGCTTGGGCTCTTGACATGAGCAGCACTGTCCTTGGTGTTTCTCAAGGCTAGAGCTCTACTGTTTGAGCCTCAGCACCATTTCTGGCTTTTTTTCTATGTATATGGTACCGAGGAATCGAACCTGGGACTTTGTGCATGCTAGGCAAGCACTCCACCACTAGGCCAAACTCCCAGCCCAGGAGTACATTTGTTCTTTGGATAGTCATTTTTTTCTCTTACTCCCAGCTTTTCCCTCCCATCTGCCACCCACAAATTATATAGTTTATTTTCAACATAGTGTCCAAGGAGTACCATTGCTGCCTTTAGTCACCCTTTGTCCCTCCGTTCCTGTACCTTTCCCTCCCAAAACAAGGGGATTTTTTTTGTTTTCTGCCAGTCCTGGGGCTTGAACTCAAGGCCTGGACACTGTCTCTGAGCTTTGCTCAAGGCTAACACTCTACTAATTGGGCCACAGTGCCACTTCCATCTTTTTATTTATGTGGCACTGAGGAATCGAACCCAGGACTTCATACATGCTAGGCAAGCATTCTACTACTAAGCCACATTCCCCTACAAGTTTTGTTTTGTTTGTGGGGGGAGGGTTCATGAGGCTTGAACTCTGGGCCTGGGCGCTGTCCCTAATCTCTATAGCTTAAAGCTAGCATTCTTTCACTTGAACCACAGCACCAATTCTGATTTTCTGGTGGCTATTTAGATATAAGTCTCACAGACTTTAGTGCCCAGGCTGGCTTTGAACCAGGATCCTCAGTCAAATCTCAGACTCTTGATTAGCTAGGATTACAGGTGTGAGCTGCCAGGGCTCAGCTTCTGACCTTTCTTAAACTGGGCTAGATCTCTGTTGTCTGTCTTTAGCACCTTGGTTTGTTTTGTAGCATTTACAAATAGTAAATGTTCCAAAACTATTTGATTTCTATGTTGAGGTAAGACTTCGATCAATAAATATTTGTTGGATACTTGAAAAGTTGCCTGTTAGAAATGGTCCTTAGCCTCCTGTTCATCCCCATTAGATGGGTCTTAGTAGTGGGTCTTAAAATATGTATTTTTTGGTAATTTTGTTTTGCTTAATAGTGTGTCTTAAGTTCTTTCTTCTCTTCCCCCCTCCACCCCCCAACTAGTCCTGGGTTTGAACTCAGGGCCTGGGCACTGTCCTTGGACACTTTGCTCAAGGCTAGTGCTCTATCACTTGAGCCATAGTGTCACTATCGGCTTTTTCTGTGTATGAGGAATCAAACCCAGGGCTTCGTGCATGCTAGGCAAACACTCTGCCACTAGGCTATGCTCCCAGAGCCCCATGTCAAAGTTCTTTAAGGAAAGAAGGAGTATGCTTTGAGTTAAAAAAACATAGCAGGGGCCAGGAGTTTGACCTAGTGGTAGAGTGCTTGCCTAGCATGCACGAAGACCTGGGTTCGATTCCTCGGTACCACATGCATAGAAAAAAAGCCAGAAATGGTGCTGAGGCTCAAGTGGTAGAGTTCTAACCTTGAGAAAGCCCCAAGACAGTGCTCAGGCCCTGAGCTCCAGCCCACTACTGGCAAAACAAACAAACAAACAAACAAGAACAACAAAAAAAAACATAGTAAACATCTGGATAGTTTTTTTTGGAGAGAATGAATATTGATTGTATTTACTCATTACCTTTTCGTAATATTATACATTTTTACCATTAGCATTTTTATTTTAATTTAGTGAAACGGATGAAAGTTGTAAGAAACATCTTGGAAGAGTGTTATCTATTTGGGAAGAAAGATCTGTTTATGAAAATGATGTATTAGACCAACTTAAGCAAGCTCTGTGTAAGTATATAATCTTGATCTCATAAAGTGGTCTTTTTATTTAAGTATTTTATTAAAACTTAAAAGCTCTTTCAATGCAGATGGTGATAAAAAGACTAGGAAGCGAACTTATGAGCAAATAAAGGTGGATGACAATGAGAACTGCTCTCTGGAATCTCCAAGTGAACCACCTCAGGTAAGTTTGTCTCTGTTAAGAGAGTTATGTTTTACATTTTTGTGATCACCACGCTTTATCATTAAGTAGCTCCAGTAGTACTTATTTTCTAGCTAACCAATTGCTTACATTTGATGTACTGTTATGTGCAGTGTATTTTGCCTTGAAAGAGAATTTCTGATTGCTCAATATGACTAGGTGGGGTGAAATGTCTACCACTTGAACAGTTTATTTTTAAACTAAAACATGTGATAAGAATGGGTTGATAGGGCCGGGAGTTTGGCCTAGTGGTTAAAGTGCTTGCCTAGCATGCACAAAGACTCGGGTTCAATTCCTTGGTACCACATACATACAGAAAAGCTGGAAGTGGTGCTCAGGCTCAAGTGGTAGAGTGCTAGCCTTGAGAAAGTCCAAGGACAGTGCTCAAGCCCTGAGCCCAAGCCCAGGACTGGCAAAAAAAAAAAAAGAATGGGTTGATAAATTATCTAAGTACAAGAGTAAAATTCCATTCTTAGGGATGAACACCACTCCTATAAACACTTTCACTTTCAGATGTGTAAAAATGAGTGCTAGAATGACAAGTTATATTCATGCAGTTCTATGACAATATAACCCCATGCGTTCTATAGAAAAATATGATAAATTAGAATTATTGCCTTAATATTCTGAGTTTTCCCATATGAAACCATTCAGTGAATTCTAGAAAGAGATTTGGAACTTTTAATTAAGTGGGCATAAGACTTTAAGCTTCCTTCTTCTATGTTTGAAACGTATAGGAGGGACAGATAAAATTTAAAAGGAGAAAATGAAGACAAAGCCATTCTCTTAATCAGGTAAATATCTTTAAGGGCTAGAAATGGTACAGAAACATAGCTTACTGCTAAGGTCCAAGCCTTTCTGCTGAGCTCTGGTCCAGAATTTAGTTTCCAGAAATTAGTATGCTTCAGGGTGCTTGACAGCATGCACAAGCCTTGGTGCCATCTTGAGCACTGTAGACAAGAAAATACAAGTCATATATTGTTTGGTTGGAGAAATCAAACACTAAGTTGCATTTCTCTCCATATTATCTCATGACAAAATAATTTTGTGCTAAAAGCTCTATTCCATGAACAATATTTTGCCTGAGTTTTAGGTGTAGGACCCGACCATCGTACACTTATCCTGATGAACGAATAACTACAGTTGTATTTTTTGAATGTTTTTGAGTGATTATCTGACTTTTCTCCAGTACTTGTATAAAATGCTATTACTTTTGGTTTTATACTTGATTATGCTGCACAATTCTCACTGATTCAGCTTTGTAGTCATTTGCATTATGACATTTTAGAGTGACTAAAGCCTCTCTGTGCAGTTTACAATTCGTTCTCTAGTAGGAAGCCCTACTGTGTGTATTTCTAATCATTGTTTGGGAATTGATTGGGAGTATTGGGAATTTAGAATGAAATCATATAGGAAAGAAAGTAATTATGTAATGAGATGAGATTTGCAGGCAGGCACTGTTAATATCATGAAGCAAATTTTTCTTTAGAACTCCAGAAAATTGTAGAACGCTCTAATGCTTATTAAAACTTTTTATATCAATTATTTGAGGAACCATACTGCTCTTTTAAGCAGTTTCATTATAGAAGAGGGATAGACGTCTTTATTGAAGATTTAAATATTTTACTTTTTTTTTTGGCCAATACTGGGGCTTGAACTTAGGGCCTGGGCACTGTCCTTGGGCTTTCTCAAGGCTAGTGCTCTACCTCTTGAACAGCAGCACCACTTCTGGCCTTTTCTATATATGTGGTATCAAGAAATCGAAGCTAGTGCTTCGTTCATGCTAGGTAAGTATTCTGCCACTAGGCCAGACTCCTGGCTCCAGTTTTACAGTTTTATGTTTTTCACACGCTTTTTGTTATTTGTTATGTATACCAGATCTCAGTGATAGTTCTTTTTTCTTTCCCTTTTTCGGAGGATGACAAAGGCTTGTTATATGGCACTAGGATTACAAGTATGGGATCCTAGTGCCAGTATATTGGAACTTGAATTAGGGCCTGGGTACTGTCCTTTTTAGGGTTTTTTGTTGTTGTGCAAAGCTAGCATTTTACCACTTGAGCCACAGCTCCACTTCTGACTTTTCTGCTAGTGAATTGGAGATAAGAGTCTTACACTTTCCTTCCTGGGTTGTCTTTTCTGGATTTTTCTCAAGGCTAGGGCTCTACCACTTGAGCCACAGCACCACTTCTGGCTTTTTGCTATGTATGTGGTACCGAGGAATCGAACCTGGGTCTTCTGCATGCTAGGCAAGCACTCTATCATTAGGCCAAACTACCGGCCCCTTTAATTACTTTTCTTTGGAATAACTTACATTATGTGTTGTGAAATTGCTAGCTGAGGAATTGTTCTTTCCTTTTAATTATAGCTAATATAGAAGCAGTGGAGTTAAAGTTGAGAATGTGTCTCAGTAGTAAAGTGTTTGCCTAGCATGTTATACACCTTGGATACAATCTTCAACACTGTCAAAAATAAAAAGTAAATAAGAATATAGGGGCCTGGAGTATAGAGTGCTTTCCTAGCATGCATGAAGCCTTAGGTTCCAGTCCTTGTTACCACATACATAGTAAAAGCCAGAAGTAAACATGAGAAAGGGTATCAATGTTTTAAGAAGTAATGTACCCGCTACCTGATGAATGTAACTATAGTCCTTCTATACATTACCCCAACAATAAAATACAATTTAGAAAAAAAGGAAGGAAAAAAGCTGGAAGTGGTGCTGCAGTTTAAGTGCTGTGGTAGCCTTGGGAAAGTTCAAGGACAGTGCCAAGGCCCTTAGTTCAAGCCCCAGGACTACACTTCCCCCCTCAAAAAATGTATGTATGAACTAAGAAAACAGTGCAACTAAAATATTCTAATTGCTTTTCTTTTCTAATTATGATTGTATGAAAATAGTATAGATAAATATCTTATTAATAATATAGTTTATATATTGGCTAAGCAGTAGGATATAAACATTTGCCATCAGGAATGGAAATTTTTTTTTTTTTTTTTTACAAATCCTAGAGCTTGCACTCAGGACCTGGGTACTGTCCTTGAGCTTTCTCTCCAAGATAGCATAATACCACTTGAACCACAGCACCCCTTCTAGCTTTTCCTGTGTATGTGGTACCAAGGAATTAAATCTAGGGCTTTGTGCATGCCAGGCAAGCACTCTACCACTAGGCCTATACAAATACTTTTAATGGTAGGATAATCAAAGATAATCTTATCTGAACAAATATCTTTCTCTAAATTACATTTCTCCTATTTTTTAATTATAGCATTTAGAAATTGTAGCAATACAATCTAAGACTCTTCTTGTTGTAGTAGATGATATATACTTGCCTTTCCTCAATGTCCACTTTGTTTAACTTAATCTTCCATTTAATGATGATACATGTAACAGTAACTTACTAAGTATATTACTCATTGACAAACCCTGAGTAGCAGCTATCACTCCCTTTTTCTACTGATGGCTCTGCCTCATAATCACCTCATTTAAAGAATCCAACCTTTTTTGTACTCTGTCTCTACCACTTGGTAGAGATTATCTGTTTGATTAAATTTAAGTGGTTTGCATAATGTAGCTTGTTTTTCTGATGTTTTGAGGGTTTTTTTTGTTTGTTTTTTTGCCAGTCTTGGGGCTTGAACTTAGGTCCTGAGCACTGTCTTTGGGCTTTCTACAAGGCTAACATTCTGCCACTTAAGCCACAACACCATTTCCGACTTTTCTACGTATGTGGTACTGAGGAATCGAACCCTGGTCTTCATGCTGCGCAAGCACTCTACTCTAGGCCAAACTCCTGGTCCCTTGTTTTTCTAATTTATTAAAACGATTGTCTTCAAAGCACTTTATAAATGAAACTTGGAACTGATACGTGCTTCATAGGATCAGGAATATGAGTAGATGTCAAATCTTTTTGTACTTGTTAACACTTTGTTTACTTTGATCTTGAAGTTGTATAACTTTTTAGACTCTAGATCTCGTTAGAGCCCTGCAAGATCTAGAAAATGCGGCTTCTGGTGATGCAGCAGTCCATCAGCGGATAGCTTCTTTGCCTGTGGAAGTTCAAGAAGTATCTCTCCTTGATAAAATAACAGGTAAGAAGAAAAAATGTATTGTCGATGGTTTTTGGGGGGAGAGGCAGGGCATATATCATTCTTTTTATTTTGTAATAATTTTATTATCATATGCTTTTTCTAGATAAAGAATCTGGAGAGAGGCTTTCTAAGATGGTAGAGGATGCTTGTATGTTGCTGGCAGATTATAATGGCAGATTGGCAGCAGAAATAGATGATAGAAAGCAACTCACTCGAATGTTAGCAGATTTTCTTCGTTGTCAAAAGGAAGCCCTTGCAGAGAAAGAGCATAAATTGGAAGTGCGTAATCTTTTGCTTCTTTAGTGCTTATTTATTTACTTTTTTGGTAGGAATTTTAATATACCTTAATATGCCTGCACGTCTTAAATTTCTTGTATTGTGGAATTTTTTAGGCAGTGGCTCAGGTAAGTTTCCCTTTACATAGTGACTTTCTTTTTACTTGAACCAAGTCAACCTACTTTAAGTGAGCACAGAAATTTGGAATGAGCAGAATTGATAAAGTAGAAAATTATTTATGTGAAGTCTTATTTTTAATCACAGAAATAATAGAAAAATTACCATTGGAAGGAAGTCTGGTGGTAGCTGCATTAAATTATGGTTAGATGTATTCAGTCCCTATTCTAAGTGCATGTAGTCCTTTCAGTGTATCATTAAGTCTTCAGATAACTGCCTTGTTCCACACGCAGCTCTGACACTACACATTTTCCCACCCACACTTGCTTGGCTCACACATACTTTTAACAACATTAAGTAACAATTGGTACTGGTGATCTGAATTCTGGGAGTTTAAGAGGTAATGAAAAAGTCTTATATTTCTTTTGAGTGGGAATAGACACATTAGATTTGGTTTTTCTTAAAAGTCATTCAGTTGACTAGTTCTTATTTAAATTGTTTCCTGCTGTATCAATGTCTTATTCTAATAGTATGTAAGGGAGTTTATAATTTGTTTCTCAACAGTCCTCTGTAAATTTGTAAGTGTATAATAGTACTCTATTAAGTTGCAAGGACTTATCATTTAACAAAGCAGTTTATGAATATAATGCATTTTGATCAAGTTACCCCTTTCAGCATTCTCACTCATCTCTCCCAATATTAAGTTGGTTTCATTCATTAATACCTAGTCCTTTGTGCTTAGAACGGCTTGCCATTGCAACAGTCAAGAGAGCTACTTGATTACCCCACCAGACTTACAGCTTACTTTTTCAGTTCTCTGCTTCTCTGCTCACACACTCTGTTATTGCTTTTGTGCTCTTCCCTTAAAGAGGTTGTCCACTTTGATAAAGATGTAGGTTCTTAAAAAGATGTCATGTCTTGATCTTGTGGGTTAAACTTCAGTCTTAAATATGTTGTTACCTATTTTATTGTCTGCGGAGATAAGGGTGAGTAATACTGTATAGTTTTGTCTTCAGTCTTTGTGGTATAATTTCTTTAACTTTTATTGAGCTTGTGTTGCAGATATTGGACATGGGCGTATCTTCTAATGATGTCATCACCATTAGCATATTTTTCCTGATAAAAATAAATGTCAAACTCTAAAGCCTGTATTGTCTCATGTTTTTGAAAATTGAAGAGCAGACTGAAACCTTTCTTACTTTTCTACTTATACTGCTTTCTCGCAATGTTGGCCACTTACCACTTGTTTCAGAATTAGAATGTCTGGTTGAAATGTATGTGTAGAAAACAGGGCGGCTTCTTATCCCTGTCCCTCAGTAACCCCTTTGATCCCCCAGTGCATTCAAGTCAGCTTTTGGTTATTTGTTACAGATGGTGAGGCCAAGAATATTCTAGGCATGACACAACTTAATTTTTAAATTTTTTATTATTTATTTATATTTGGTGGGTCACGGGGCTTGAACTCTGGGCCTGGCTGTTGTTCTGTCTCTTCCACTCAAGGCTGACACTCAGCCACTTGAGTGTCACCATTTCTGCTTTTCTGGTGGTTATTTGGAGATAAGAGTCTCATGGATTTTCGTGCCCAGTCCTCAGATCTCGGCCTCCTGAGCAGCTAGGATTACAGGCATGAGCCACCAGTGCCCAGCTTAATTCATTTAATTTATACAGCAGGACATATTATTTCTCACGTGGAACTGAGGCATAGAGAGACACAAATAGCTTGTTCAGTGTCACAAAGAGCTAGTAACTGTTTAGAATCCAGAGACTCTGTCTTCATAGTTTGTGTACTTATTCCAAAGAGCATTTGCTTTCTGTTTTTACTTAGAGAAATGTAAGACTACAGTAAAAGCTAAATCTCATTTTTTAAAATTTTCTAATCCTTCAGATAGAATCACTATCTTAAAATCTAGGAAATTTTGTTGTTCAGCATAACTGCATGTTAATGAAACCACCAATGATCTCAATTATCTTCATCTTTTTTTTTTTCTTTGTGATAGTACTGTTGAACTCAGGGCCTCATTAACTTATAAGGCAAATGCTTTACCCCTTGAGCCATTCCTCTAGAGCCTTTTCACATTCTTTTTGAGATAAGGTTTCACTTTAAAACATGGCAGGCGTATGTTGTAATCCTCCTATGTGCTTCTTCATGTTGCTGGTGATGACAGGCACATATCACCCTTCCTAGCCATAGGGCTTCCTGTCTACGGAAAGGCAGACTACCTAGATAATAGGCATGCACCATTGTGACCAGCTACTGGTTGGGACAGAATCTAACTTTTATGCACAGGTTGGATTCTATCTGTAGTTCTCCCTCTACTCTACTTCCCAAGTAGGTAGGATTACAGGCTTGAGCTATGCCCAGTATAGGCAAGTTTTTTAAAAAAACATATTCTGTTTTATAAATCATGAAATTATTCAACAGAACTTTTTATATATTACCATTTAGAACTAAATGATTCTTTTGTGAGATGAGTAGAAAATTACTTGAGATATTTGAACATTTCTTTGACTGGACTTAAGAATAAAGACATATTTTCCACATCAGCAGTTCACAATTCTCCTGTATCGTTGAACATTTAAATGTGATAAACTGGATAGTGAAAATGGTACATGAGTTTAGAGGATCAGTTAAGAAATTGGCTATATATATATATATATATATATTTTTTTTTTTTTTTTTGGCCAGTCTTGGGTTTGAGCTCTTAACCTTGGGCTTTCTCAAAGCTAGAGCTTTACTACTTAAGCCACAGTACCATTTCTGCCTTTTTCTATGTATGTGGTACTGAGGAATCGAACCTGGGTCTTCATGCATGCTAGGCAAGCACTCTTACCACAGGCCAAACTCCTGGCCCTTCTTTTTTCTTTTTCTTTTTCTTTTTTTTTTTTTTTAAGCAGTACTGAGATTTGAATTCTAGGCCTCCCACTTGCTAGGCAGGCATTCTACCACTTCTACTACTCTGCCACCCCTTTTGGTGTTGGTTACTTTCTTCAGGTATATTGTGTCCAGGCTAGCCTTGACTGAGGTGCTCTGTGCTTCCCTCTGTCACTGAGATGACAGGCATAGCCACTGTGGAGATAGGTCTTGTAAAGTTTTATATTAGAAGTTAGTATAAAAGTATACTGGCAGTCCATTTGTTTTATCTTTCATTACACACATATGATTCCCCCCCCCCCACACACACACACTTGTATTTGAACTCAAGGCCTTTTTGTGCTCAGGGCTAGTGCTTTACCAGTTGGAGCCATAGTGCCACATCCAGCTCTTTGGTAGTTAATGAATCTCACAAACTTTTCCTGCTAAGCTGACTTTGAACTGTGATCCTCAGATCTCAGCTCTCTGAGTAGCTAGGATTACATGTGTGAGCAGATACCCAGTAGATGATTTTATTTCTAGTTTGCATGCTTATAATTTCAACTAATCATAACTACGATTTATATGGATTTTGATTAGTTCCCTCTATTTTTATTATTTTACCACTATACTTAATATTTATTTTGTTACCGTCTCACTATATAGCCTGGGCTGGCATCAAATTTGTGATCCTCTCACCTCTACTTCCTGTAGTAGGATGAAAGACATGAACAACCAATGCCTGACTGGCATTGCTGGTCCTTCTAATATCTCCTATGTGACTATTACTTGATAGGTCTTTTAGGAGCCAAGTCCTGTCACAGCCCTGTTTAAAGCACTCCAGTGCCCTCCTTGGTCATTTGTATCTTACTTTAAATTCATACAGTGAACTGTGTGGGGTGGCTTATGCTTGTAATCTTACCTACTTCGGAGGCTGAGATCATCTGAGGATTTATCTCCAATAAATTACTTAGGAAAATCTGGAAGTGGTACTGTGGCTTAAGTGGTAGAGCACTAACCTTGAGCACGGAGGCTCAGGGATAGCCCTGGAGTTCAAGCTTCATGACTGGCAAAATAGATTCATACAGTGTCCTGTGGGATATTGGTAATAAGCCAGTATGGGGCTTCCACTTGGTACTTCAAGCCCATGAAGTACATTTCCATATCAGGGCTTTTGCTTTGCCATTGCCAACGTGTTCTCAGTTTTGCTGAGTCAGTTGTTTTTACAGTCAGCTTATGTTTCTGGCTTCTATCCCTGTCTTGGCTCCACCCACTATGCCCCCACTCCTTCCATAGCAGATCTGTTGGCTTGTTTTCCCCTTACTTGAAGTATATCTAGAAGTGGCGCTGTGGCTCAAGTGGTAGAGCGCCAACCTTGAGCTGAAGAGCTCAGGAGCAGCGGCCAAACCCAGAGTTCAAGCCCCATGGCTAACACACACGCACACAAAGTATATCTAGAACAATTAGCTTTCTTTGAGGGGGAGGCGGGGATTGCTGGGGATCAAACGCAGACTTTTGTATATGTTAGGCAAGTGCTGCATTATTGGGCCAGGTCTTCACCCTATTTGATCCATTTTTATTTTTTTATTTTATTTATTTATTTTTTTGCCAGCCCTGGGGCTTAAACTCAGGGCCTTAGCACTGTCCTTGGGCTTTCTCAAGGCTAGAGCTCTACCACCACTTGAGCCATAGCACCACTCCTGGCTTTTCCATTTTTAAGTCTTATATTTCAGTAGTATCCCATTATCTGGAGGGATGCTTTATAAGACACACAGTGGCTGTAGAATGGATCATAGTGCCAAACTCTATAAATACTATGGTTTTTTTCCCTATATATTTATACCTATGATAAAGTTTAGCTTACAAGTTAGGCTCTGATAGGGGTTAACAAAAATAAAACTATATTGAAATGCTACATAAGTGATTTCTCAATTATTTTTATTTTTGTGGTACTAGGGATTGAACCCAGGAGTTTGTGCATGCTGGGCAAGTCCTGTATGTACCACTTGGGCCACACCTCCAGCCCTTCAAAATACCTTCATTCCCATTTGAACAATAGTATTTTTGGACCATGTTAAAACTATGACCCAGGGTAAGGGCTACTGTCCTTAAAAAGATTTAGATGCTCTGTGTTCAAGGCATAGTATCTAGAAAGTTGGCTGATCATTTTGAACATTGGGAAAAAATGACCATTTATAAGCTGTAAAGTAAATTGTCCTTTTGTTCCCTTCAATAAGAAGAGACATTAACAATAAACTGCTTAGCATGAATAATTAGTGGGCAGGGACTCAGCAGAATGAGGGAAGGGTAATGGTGCCACCTAGTGGAAAAGCTGGAACTAGAAATGAGATCTGAATCCTTTCATATAGTTGTATGTGAGAATGTCTGTGCTCTTTGTTTTTGCTCACTTACTCCTGGACAGGAGAGGCATTATAATGGTTAAAAGAAGTAATGCAGTTGCTCTACCTGCAGAGACAAAGGAAAGGCTTGACCGTTAACTGCTGCAGTCTTTGTTACTCTAGTAACAGCTGAGTTTTCAGGAGTGGAGGGGGATTTGAAAGTAGTTGGCACTTGAATTTCACTAAGTAGACTGTTACAGCAGAGAGGAATTGCAGAATTGGCAGTGTTTGGAAATCTGTTTGTGGTTGCTAAGTGGATTAAAGTGTTTTCAAATCACAAAGTATATACTCATTATACAATCCATTGATGATGACACAAATACCACCTACTATTTCATCAACTTTTGTGTGTATGCCAGTCATGGGGCTTGAACTCAAGGCCTGGGTGGTGTCCCTTAGCTTCTCCCACCCCTCATTTGTTTACTATATGTGGACATGTGAATATTTCCTTCATCCCCAGTTAGTTTACATAAATAAAACATATCCTTAATACAAAGTAATGGAAAAACTTTTTTCTTTTTTTCCCTTTTTTGGGGGTGGGGGGGTCAGTTGTGGGGCTTGAATTCTGGGTCTGGGTGTTGTCCCTGTGCTCTTCAGCTCGAGGCTATCACCCTACCCCTTGAGCCAAGCCCCACTTCCTGTTTTCTGGTGGTCAGTTGGAGATAAGAGTCTCATGGACTTTAGTGCCTAGATCGGCTTTGAACCGGGATCCTCAGATCTCAGCCTCCTGAGTAGCTGGGGTTATAGGCATGAGCCACCGAGCCTGGCTAATCCCTACCTTTTCTGTTCAGCAAAGGAGTAGTTGGAGAATTCTAGGCAAGGGAAATAGTATAAGCCATAATAGCTATGAAATGAAAATTGCTTAAACTGTAAGAAAGATGGAGTTGTGCCAGTTGAGTCCCAACACAGAAGTATACAAATTCTCTTTTTTAGTATGGCTTGTCCAGCTAGTGGGACTGTGGGCATCATCATATGGACTTCTGTTAACAATTATCAACATCCACATTACTCCCTAGACACTGCTGTTCAAAACGAAAATGTTTTCCATGGTATCATCATGGCTTGATTTTGACATATTTGCTAATTTGTGAAAGGAAAACTCAAAAGAGGAAAGAACACAGAAATGAGAAAATGGTGTGGTAATATACTTACATAATTCTACCACTCAGCAAGTAGAAGAAGATCATGGACCACACAGGGAAACCGTGTCTCAAATCTGGAGTGAACAGACAGAACACTGTAATGTACTAGAATTTAGTATTCTGTCCTCCTGAAACTGCTGGGATCATATATACCTGGTGGCCCTTTTACTTTAGCTCCTTGGTTAGACTTACTTCAGAGGAAACACCAACTAGATGTAGCTGTTAGCACAGCAATGTAGGTAGTGTAGGGTTAAGCTATAATTAGTCATTTAAACTGGCAGCATTGTCTTGCTTGTTGCTGTTAACATGTCATTCATATGTATATTTGGGTGGGGGGAGTCCTTTGTGCAGCTTGAACTGAAGGCCTGGGTACTGTTGCTGAGCTCACTTGCTCAAGGCTAGCACTCTACCACTTTTTCATAGTACCACTCCTGGTACTTTCTGGTAGTTAATTGAAGAGTCGAGTCTCTGGGCTAAATTTGAACCCAGACCCTCAGATTTTAGCCTCCTGAGTAGCTAATATAGGTGTGAGCCACCAGCACTTGGTTTCACATAAATTTTATCTCATTCTCTCAGTTGTTCTCTAAGGTATTTTCTTTTGCCACCTGGGCCCCTCCCTCTGGGCAAACTGGCAAGTTTATTTTGCTGAAGTTGAATAGGGAAATCCAGCTGTGGTTAAAGCCTCCATCCAGTGCACTAAAGCGTGCTATGTTCACAATGGGTTAGAGTCTCTAGCATCTGCTTCTAAAACTAGCTTTATTCCTGACAAGCTTAATGTTACACCTTCATTATACACAGACATGTTTACTCTATAGTTTGTTGTCTGATATGTTTTAGGGTTCAATAAAAAAAATGATACAAGTGAATAACAAAGTCTACAAGTCTAAATAAACATCAGAATTAGTCATGTATGATATAAGTTTTAAAATGACCAAACCAGGAGTTTATAGAATTGATTAATACAGTGTTTTCTAATGGAAAAGGCAAACACTATAGAGAGAGCAGAAATTCTAAACGTTATATGCTATGAGATTCTGGCTTCTGCATGCCTGCGTGCACACACACACACACACACACACACACACACACACACACACACACACACACACGTACACTCCACCAAGGGAAAAATTGACTGCAGGAATATTGAGCACCTTTCTGCCATTTCTTTTTGCCTTCCTTACCCTTCTGTCTGCTCTGCAGTTGCTACTAGACTCTTGATTTCCTACCAGGAAAGCCAAACATTGCTTTAACAGGTCTTATTGACAGGTTATGGTTTCATTGGAATTTTTTGTGTGTGTGTATGTGAGTGTGTAAGTGATGGGCTTGAATTTGGCTGGGTCGCTGTCCCTCTGTCCCTGAGCTCTTAGCTCAAGGCTACTGCCCTTCCCTTGAGCCAAGCCCCACTTCCCATTCTAGAAGTTAATTGGAGATAAGAATCTCTGGTCCTTTTGTGCCCTTGCTGGCTTTGAACCTTGAAGCTCAGATCTCAGCCTCCTGAGTAGCAAGGATTAGGCATGAGCCACCACACCCAACCTTTCGTTGGAGTTTTAAGGTTTACGACATGACTGTGGTGACCCAGTAGTTAATAGACCTAGTTTTCTATTGGACAACATACTTTAGAATATCTATCCTAAAATATTTCCAGGATAATAAGAAAGGATAGTTTCATGGTAAAGCATGAGGACTGAAGCTAATCTGTCTAGGTTTTAGTCTTCCCCCCGCCCTTCCTCTGTTAGCTTTGGCTGAAGATTCTAAGTATGTAGTTAATATTGCTCTACCATCTATAGTAGTACATTGCTAGTACTAGTCTATCTGAAGATTAAAGGGAACACTTAGGACAGGTAGGCATTCAGAGAGGACATAGAAATGTGGCAGCTATTTGGTTTGAGGTAACAGTGCTAGATAATCTCAAAATATGTATGCCTGCATTATAATTTAGCATTATTGCTGTTTTAAAACCCAGTCAGTAGCTGGTTAGGCATTAGGTTCCTTGCAGATGGCATGGTAAAGCATGTCTTTTCAATTTATTAATCCAGAAGGTGAATGAAAGTTTGCAGTAACAGAACTGCTGAAGAATGTGAGCTCTGACATTCATATTAAATGACATCTATTTACACAAAACTGATTTACTTAACCTAAAAGATAATATTTTCCTATAGTCAGTTGAAAAAATGGGAACTCTTTCTGAGAATATGGGGTAACATGGGGATAAAATGAGAAAAAGATGTTATGTTACCTTATTTCTTGGTAATGTGATCAATTCCAGTATTTGATACTAAGATGAGTTTGAGAAATTTTTTTCTTTGGGTGAGGGGATGGCAGGCACTCTTGGGTTTGAACCCAGGGCTTCTCTCTGGTTTGGTATTTGTTCTACCACTTGATCCATACCTCCAGCCTTCGTTTGCTTTATTTAGGTAGCGTCTTGTGTTTTTGCTTGGGGCCAGCCTCAGATTGATTCTGTCACATAATGGAGACGACAGGTCAGACCACCAGGCCCAGCTTACTGGTTGAGATAGCCTCTCAGTAGCTCTTTGTCTTGGCTGGTCTTGAACCTCTGTTCTCCTAAATCCATATCTTCTGAGTAATAAGCTTAGAGTCATGGACCACCACACCTAGCTAAGCATTTGTTTTCTTTAAAAGATGAATAAAGCAAGCTACTGAGGTCTTTACATTCTCTCTCCTAGAGCTGGTAACAGACCTGATTAATTTCTGGTCTGAGAAATTCCCTGTTGTTGTTCACATGGGAACCTATGGCCAATTCCAAGCATCATGCTTAGTATATTGCCTGTCTGCTTGTTTTTTGCCGGTTGTGGGGCTTGAACTCTGGGCCTGGGCACTGTCTCAAACCACTTGACCACAGTACCACTTCCAACTTTTTTTTTTTTTTTTTGCCAGTCCTGGGCTTGAGCTCAGGGCCTGAGCACTGTCCTTGGACTTTCTCAAGGCTAGAGCTCTACCACTTGAGCCTCAGCACCACTTCCGACTTTTTTCTATGTATGTGGTACCGAGGAATCAAACCCGGGTCTTCATGCATGCTAGGCAAGCACTTTAACCACTAGGCCAAACTCCCGGCCCCATGCTTAGTATATTAAGACATGAAATGTATTTGCATTGTTTAGGAGAGAGAGAGAGAGAGAGAGAGAGAGAGAGAGAGAGAGAGAGAGAGAGAGAGAGAGTGTGTGTGTGTGTGTGTGTGTGTGTGTGTGTGTGTGTTACCCTTCATTTAGCTTTTCCTGTCTTAACCTACGAAGGGTTCCTAAGGGCAAAGCAAAATGAAATCAAAACAAATATGATGATTTAAAAAATGTACATAAAAGCTTTTACGGCAGGCCTGGGGTTTGAACGCAGCATTATGCTTGCCAGGCAGGTGCTCTGTCACTGACCATACCTCCACCCTTTTATTTGGTTAGGTACATTAGATATAGGATATCATTTTCTGCTCAGTTTTGCACATAGATTACAGCTCTTTTATTTCTTACTTCTCACTGTAGCTGGGATGACAGGCTAATATGCCACCATGCCAACTTTCTGTTGAAGTCTGGAAAATTTTTTTCTGCCCCACCCATCCTGAAACTGTGGTCCTCCTGACCTCAGCCTCCCACATGGCTAAGATGACAGGTATATACCACTGCTCCAGTGGTTGATAGGAGGTCTCAAGAACTTTCCTTCCCCAGGCTTTCCCCAAATTGAAGTCCTCACTTCTGCTGCCAAGTTGGAGACTGAAACAAAGCTTAATAGTTACATTGAAGGCAGTAACTTCAATGATAAGACAAAGAACTGAATGAAATACATCCCCAACAAAACCACAAAGAAGTCTAGGAGAACAGAATTAGGGTCATGGAGATTACCATTAGCTAAAAGACTTACGTTTTGAAATTTTTATCTCCATTCTGACTTTGCATATGGTTGATTATGTTTGACTTCAACATGAATTTGTTCTATTTTTTCCCTCCAATAATACATTTATTTTAACTACCAAATATATTAGTAAGTGAAATGCTAAGAAGTAAACAAATCATCAGATTTTAGACTAAAGGTATATATATTGAGATTTATACTGGAAAACATTGCTTGGATGTTAGCATATATGTGGCCATATTTTATGTAAATACGTACATTTTTAAAGAAATGTTGGGTAGGTGCCCGTGGCTCATGCCTGTAATTCTAGCTCTTCAGAAGGCTGAGATCAAGGATCAAGGTCCAAGGCCAATCTGGACAGAATGATCCCGAAATTCCACATCTCCAGTTGACTAGCCAAAAGCTGGTTTGGAGGTGTGGCTCAGATGATATGGAGCTGGCTGTGAGCAAGCAAGCTGAGGGAATGTGAGGGCCCTGAGTTCAAGTCCCAGAATTGCTTAAGAAAATGTCCAGAGAAGAGTCTTAAGTGTTTACACTAGAGTGTTTTTGTTTACTCGTTGCTAATTTCTAATACAACTTTTTATCCTGAGCTAATCATTGTTAGACTTGAGAAAAACTCTAGAGGTAAATTTCACAAACAAGAGAAGGAGCGATCTGGATAAAAGTCTGGTTTTCACAACATTCTGAAATCCATGGGTTCAGTTCCAGGGGAACACCATACAGGCAGCTAGTGGGAATCAGTGTTCCGCTTCCAGGTTTGGTGCATTTCTGTCTGCTACAGTATCAGTGGAAGGTGGGTGGGAAGTCAGTGTAGTTTCAGTCGAGTTGGTGTGATCTCAGAAGTGGCCACAACCTTAGTTGGCCAGTTAAGATCTCCTTATGGCTGCACTGGAAATTGTCCATTCTTTGTGTGGTTTTGTGTTTTGAGATAGGGTCACACTATGTAGCCTCACGCTGGCCTTGAACTGCCAGTCCTGCCAGTCAGTGCCTCCTGATTGCTGGGATTTTTAAGTATGTACCACAACTACTGGCTTGCTGGGTTTTTGTTGTTATTGTTATGTTTTGTTTTTAAGTAACCTTTGTTCTATAAAAGAGGAGAGCTGAATTATTAGCATCATATATAAGACAAAAGGCAGTCATAAAATATATAATGTCGAAAATAAACTTACTTGAAGGAGTAAGTTTGAGAACAAATAAAGGAGGTACCACTTGGGTCTAGTGGCTCCTGCCCACAATCACAGAGGTAGTAGTCTCAGGAGGTAGTGCTTCAGTCCAGATGTGCTGGTGTCATGGTGTGCCAGTCCTGGGCTTGAGCTCAGGGCATGAGCCCTGTCCTTGGACTTTCTCAAGGCTAGAGCTTTACCACTTGAGCCTCAGCACCACTTCCAGCTTTTTTTCTATGTATGTGGTACTGAGGAATTGAACCCGGGTCTTCCTGCATGCTAGGCAAGCACTCTACCACTAGGCCAAACTCCTGGCCCCAAGGGATTCTGTTAATTTTTAGTGCTTTTGCGGGTACTGTCAGAAATACAAATACTTAAGAAGTAAATTTTCCCCTAATTATGTATATAAAGTCAGAAAACAATCATGTAATATTTAACTTCAGAAGTAATTGAAGTCAAAACAAAACAAAACTTGGAGTACAAGCACATTTTAAGAGGTTATCTTGAAGCTGCAGCAGGAAAAGTTTCCATGGCAGTGTCAGTGTAGGTTTGGCAGACTCCAGGCTCCTGAATTAGGCTCTAGCCCCTTAGAGCACAACAGGACAGTGCAGAGGGGTGCAGCTGGGGACCCGAGTAAGGATAAAGGGACAAGAGGAGGGGCTTCTAGACAGTGAAAAGTTACCTAAGCCATAATGGAAGTGGAAGGGCTTGGATTTAAGCAGTGAGACTGAGCTTTGTATGAAGTTGGAACTGGAAAAACAGACTGTTAGAAAAGATAATTTCAGAGTGAAAGTGATGATACTGGCAAGTAAAAGGTGAATCAGTAAAGTCAAAGAGAAGAATAGAGAGGCATGCATGCAGTGCCTTGTCCATGAAGAATAAGGCTGGTGGTGACTAGTGCCACAGTGCCGTCTGAGAAGACTTAATTATTCGTGTGTGTGTGTGTGTGTGTGTGTGTGTGTGTGTGTGTGTGTGTGTGTCTGTCTGTCTGTCTGTCTGTCTGTCTGTCTGTCTGTCATGGGACTTGAACACTTGGCCTGGGGGTTGACCCTGAGCTTGTCAAGCCCTACCCCTTGAGCCACAGCACCACTTCCTAAGAAGACTGTTATTAGTCATTTCATTTTACTCTGTTAAAAGTCAAAAGTCAGGGTAGAACAGTAAGCCTGTCATTACACTGTTATTATTTCTCAGGATAAAGATTTATTAAGTGAGTTGAAGCTGGGTGCCAGCGGGCGACTGACATCCATATTATTAGTTGTACTGGGATCTGAAGATAGTGGTTTAAAGATAACACAGCCAGGAAAGTCTGAGAGGTTTTTTTTTTGTTTTTTTTTTTTGTTTTTTTTTTTTTTGTTTTTTGCCGGTCCTGGGCTTGAGCTCAGGGCTTGAGGACTGTCCTTGGACTTTCTCAAGGCTAGCACTGTACCACTTAAGCCTCAGCACCACTTCCAGCTTTTTGCTGTGTATATGGGGTACCGAGGAATCGAACCCGGGTCTTCGTGCATGCTACGCAAGCACTCTACCACTAGACCAAACTCCTGGCCCATTTCTGAGAGATTCTTATCTCTATCTATTTAAACAGCAAAAAACTGGGAGTAGAGCTGTGGCAAGTGTTAAGAGTACCAGCCGCCAGTGAAAAAGGTAAGGGAGAAGCACTAAAATCCCTGAGCTCAAACCCTAGTACTAGCTGGTGTGTATGCATGCATGCACGCTCGCACATGCACACATATTAGTAGCTTATCTGACTATTGACTAATACAGATACTATAAAGAATGACAACCAAATTTGGAAGATACTGATTAAAAGTTGGGAGAGGTGATACACAGAAGCCTTGTGAGACCATCTGCATCTTGATCTCCATGTTGGCTATATAGTAGATGCACTCATATGCTCACTGAAGTTCATCCTCATAGCTGTGGACTTCATATTACACTTCTTTTTTCCAGTCCTGAGGCTTGAGTACTCTGTTCAAGAATAGCGCTCTGCCACTTGAGCCATAACACCACTTTCAGCTTTTTCTGTGTGTGTGTACCAAGGAATTGAACCCAAGGCTTCATGCATTCTAGTCAAAGCACCCTAACACTAGGCTACACTCCCAGTCCAGCACTTCATTTTTAAAACATTAAATAGCTACTGGCTAAGCAAAGATAGATAAAGATGGCAAGACAGCAGAGGATAAAGGTACAGAGCTGGTTTTCTTTGGTTACCTTATTTGTAGTAGAAAAGACACTGGTCAGTGATTTTGTTGACATTTTCTTCTTCCCTGGCACAGATGTCTTATGTAGTGTTGAGATGAAACCCAGGGCCAACCAAGCACATGATCAGAATCTGTCACTGAGCTACCACCCTGCCCATCTGCCAAACCAAAAACTTTATGTAGCTAGTTTAGTACATGAAAAAAGTCTATATATTTTCCTATGAATGCTGCCTTTCTGGTAATATATAGAGACATGATTTTTTTCCTCTCTCCCTTTTCTTTGGTTAAATCATCCATATTTTTCCTGATATTTCATGTAGTATTAACCTTGTGTTTTTTGTGTATATAAGGTTTCGCTGTGGTATTTCATCTATTTGTATATTGTGCTTTGATCTGATTAACCCTTTTTTGGTGTTTATGCAGTCATCAACCATTTAAAAAGTGTCCTATATATGTGACACATAACATGAGTAGGATATCAATGAGTATTGTTAATGGTCACAAAATAGTGATGAACTAGATGAGAGAAGAAGTAAGTAATTGGGGGAGGCTCAGTGGAAGGAAATATAAGCTGGCATTTGAATTGAGAAATTGCATGAGGACCTTGAACAAGGAGGAAATAATCTGAGTAAAATACTCCAATGCATCGTGATTGGCTTTAAGGGACTTTTGTGTTCATATTGGATGTCATATCACAAAATTCTTTGTATTAGTTCTGTAACTTTAATAGATTTGCCTTGAGTAGCCATTTATTTGGAATGTTAAGTAACAGATTGTTTTGTAATGTTTTTAATAAAATTTCATTACTCTGGATAATTTAGGACCTGTTCTGCAAAGCTTTAGAATAGCTTTTGGTTGTATTATAACTATTTTTGGTTGTATTTTAACTATTTTCTCCCTCCATCTCTCCCTCCTATTTCCTCCTCCTCCTTCTCCTCCTCCTCCTCCTTCTTCCTTCTCTTTCTTCTTCCCCGCAGTGCTGGGGGTCAAACTTTGCAGTACTTTGCAGCTGCAGCAAGGACTATACCACCAACCTGTATTATCTTTTTTGATAATATTTTATTATTCTACCAGGAATAAGATCTATTAGTTTATAGTTAGCTATTTTTAAAGTAGTATCAAAATAAATTGTCATTAATCTTGTACTGTTTCTGTTTAGTTTTTAATTTTTTTATTTAATTTTTTTTGGCCAGTTGTAGGCCTTGAACTCAGGGCCTGAGCACTGTCCTTGGAATTTTTCTCTACCACTTGAGCCACAGCATCACTTCCAGTTTTTTTCTATATATGTGGTACTGAGGAATCGAACCCGGCCTTTGTAGATGCTAGGCAAGCACTTTACCACTAGGCCAAACTCCTGGCCCTCTGTTTAGTTTTTAAAGGTTCGATTTCTTCATGTATAAAATAATGATTCCTTATGTTTTGTGAAGAATAAAAACTATGCAAAGCAAGTTGGATATCTGGGAAAATGTTTAAATTATCTATTAGATTTGTTTTAAAAGTAAGTATTTTAGTCAGGCAAATCCTGACTACTCAGGAGGCTGGGCTTTGAGGATTGTGGTTTGAATCCAACCCCAGCAGAAAAGTCCATTAGACTCTTTATCTCTAATTAACTAGCAAAAAACCAAAGGGAGGTGTTGCTTGAGTGGTAAGAGTACAGATACATTGGGGTTAGGGCTTCAACACACACATTCAGTATAAAAGAGGAATCTTTACTTTTGGTTGTTCATATGGATTCTGTTTACTCTAGGAGACATTGGTGTTTAGTGTGAAGAATTTTAAAGGTGGGTCTGATAGCAACACAATCAGTTTTATCTGTAGAAATAATCATTTTAGAAATATGTCTGCTGGACTTAGGACTTGGGCTTGGAATCCTTCCTTTTGAGCACTCTGAATGCATGTACTGTTGCCTTCCACTTATTCGGGTCCCTTTGTAAAGAAATAATGCTGTTTATCTAGTTACATATTTTTAAAGCTCCTTCTTTGAGTAATGTGTATTGTACAAAATCATGGGTTTAATAAAGTGTTTGATTGTATTTACCTGTTTGGATAAGCTAAAATTCAGGTTGGAATAATCTTGTCATTGACAACAATAGCAGGTTTTTGTTTTTATTATTTCAGAGCATTAGCTAGAATCCCCAAATGCTAACTAAAGTGGTTTGCTGTTACAGGAATACAAGTGCAAGTTAGCCAGAGTTTCCCTGGTGAGAAAAGAACTCAGGTCTCGGATCCAGAGCCTGCCAGATTTATCTCGATTGCCAAATGTCACTGGCAGCCACATGCACCTACCATTTGCTGGAGACATCTACAGTGAAGACTGACAACCTGCCTCTTTCCAGGTCCCAGAACTTTGGAAGAGATGAAGACAGATTAGCTGGATAGTTCTGTAAGCATTATTTTTGTATATTGTTGGGAGAGTGGTACTAACAAAGAACTGACAAGTACTTTATAAAATTGTTAAAACGTTGGGTTTGTTTACTATTTTACTAGTAAGTTAATGTGACTAGGCTAAACAAGGTGATGATCCTGTGTATCAATAACTCACCAATAGTGATTATTTTCAAAAGAACTTTTTGTAAATTTTTTTGATGCAGGGCCTTGTGAGAAATTCCATGTTTCTATTTCTTCATGTATTTTCAGTTGCTTTTCTTTTTCTTTCTTTCTTTTTTTCCAGTATCTAATCACTGTATACTATCTGATTCTAAAGGGGAAGAACTAATCAGGATCTGGTTGAGACTTTATTATGGTACAGTTTAGGACTTGACTGCAGAAGGGACTAAATGTTCCAGTATAATTTTCACCCTTCTCAACCCAACACCAACGCTGGTTCTATGCCTCTCTAAGGCCTTTGGTTCCTTAGAGGTCTGTAACTTAACACTAAACATGGATGCCACTGGGAGAGTCAGGTCAAAGCCTAGAGAACTTTCCCCCATAGCACTGTAGGAGTTCAGTTCCAACTGCCAGTGCAGAATAAAAAGATTACTAAATAGGGAATGCTTTGATTGTACTGTTCTGAATTATTTGAGTAGATTTTGACACTCCACCAAAGAAGAGCTTTGGTTCTGAACTGATTTCTATTTGTCAAGTCAGTCTTGTTTGAACATAATTGATTCCTTCAACAAAAAAGCTATGGGATTAAAAGAATCATTAAGTAATGATCCTTTTATTATTCCTTCGGCAGTATATAGTTTCAAAACTAGAACTTTTAGCACTAAAAGCTCAAGAATTTAATATTCATTAACACCTTAACCTTGGAACATTGGTTTTGTTTCTTTAAGGCTTTTGAATGATTATATGCTTGAAAATGAAGCAGTGCTACACCTACAGGGTAGATCTGGTAAATTCTATATTTGTATGTTTACAGATGTAAATACAAAAACAAATGTACTTTTACCTTTTATTTCTAACCCTGTGTATTAGGGCAGTTGCATGCTCTCCAGCCTTTTTGAATTTCATTGTTAAGCTGTGAATTTGTGTTTAATAATAATTTAGAACAAGCTTCTCTTTCATTGCTTTATGTATTAGACATTTCTCCTATCAGATTCAAATTAGATAGTTAATAGAACAAGCCAATTATGTCTCACTACTCTGAATGTCTGCATTCTGTTCTCTCAGTGTTAGAGACTATAGTTAAAATGACTACAAATGCAAAAGGCAGATATGTTATTTTTAATAGCTAGTAGTTCTGGAAGCTGATTTAAAAATGTTGACCTCTCTCCAAAACATATGCATAGAAGTAGTCATTCATCCACTTATATATTGTGTACTCAAAGTGTTTTGGTCTGCTTTGGGAACTTAGGACATTTTCTCACAGAAACAATAGTTAGGTTCCCTGTCACACTACCACTGAAGCTCCTCTGAAAACCGAATCCACTTAACCATGGATGTACTTGTGATATAGTTGATAAGTTACTTATTGTTGATCCTGGCCAGCATTTGCATTGTCACTCCTAAGGGAATTATGCATGGAGCCATACACACACTGAGGTGTATGCATCTTTGGTTAGGTATGAGAATACAAGGAAAGAGTCTGAAAAGGAGAGAGGTAATAAACACACAGCTACAAAACCTGGTTATCACTGTTACGAAAATAAGTTGGTTTTTGTTGTTAATGTGAAGGCAAAAACTTGTATGCTAATTTATTTCAATATCTTGGCTTTATTTATGATCTGCTAATGTGATTTATCCATTCAAAAATATTTTTTCCATTTAAAACTAATTTATAATGTACTCATAGCAACATTTAAAATATTTGAGAGCTGTGGAAATATTTTCACCATTCATGACAAACTTCTGACTTAGGTATTGATTTTTAACACCAGTATCTTCTCTAAATATTTATGATAAAAATGCATTATTTTTTTAAAGAGCTGGATGAGATTTGTGATGTGATAGTACTCAAGTACCTGAATTGCGCCCCTTGACCAGTCAGTCCCCCACAAACCTCAGATGTTGGTTAGCTTACTAACTGAACACAAACTAGTCTGTTTTAGAAGTCACATTTCAGCCTTATAATAGTACTGTAATGGTAAGCCTTATAGTAAAAAATTATCCTTCCTAAAAAGAAGACTAGATGTTCTCAAGAAATGGGGTTAAGCTGGGGGTACTACAAAACCAAATTTTAAATCATGAGCATTTTGTCCAGTGTGTACCCTAGACAAATCATGCAACTGAGTGCAGTCTGGCCTTGCTCCTCGAGAGAGCATGTCTGCACACCTGCAGTAGGGGTACAGTTTTGAGTGAATATCATTACTTTCCCCCGTGAACAGCCCAAGAGCTGTCTGGAGTGGTCATCTGATGAGGCGCGCTCCCTCTGCTTCTCCCATCTCTACTGTAAATGAAAGAATCACAGGAGAACAAAGTTTGAGAGAATCAGTTGTACTTTATAGCTAACCTCCCCCTGAGGAAAACCATTCTTTATGCAGCTATTTTGGTACCTCTGTCATGTGCACTCTGAATCAGGGTTTTTGTATGAGAAATCCTTTAGAATCAGCAAAAACTGGGATAATCCAGTCTTGATTTGCAAAATTCAAAGAAAACACCAAATTGTTAATTGTCACTGTAGATGAGAACTCATCTTTTATATACTGGTTATGAGAAGTCCTTAAATAGAAAAACTCAAAAGAACAAATGACTAATCAGGAAAATCTGAAGGCCCTTTCTTTCTGAATTTTCCATTTTAAAGATTTACATTATATGAAATGACAGCTACTAAACTGCTTTGTATTGTATTAAGAAATAGCTCCTAAAGATGTAGTCTTGTCTCATAGTTGTTGCACTATATCAGAACTGTTAAAAGTGTAAACAAGTTCTTCTCTATTCAGAAAGGGAATATTGTGTTACTTAATGAATTGATTTAGACAAAGCATTTGTTGCCTGCTCTAATTCCAGCTATCCACAAGACTGTTCTGAGGAGACAGTAGCACATGGGAAAATGAACTCTACTAGATTGTTTACCCCCATTTCTTTGGTTGTATAAGCTGTTCTTAATAAAGTTTTATGTTCTTTTTGAAGGTTCTTTGTGTAAGCTACTTTTGTAATTCCGATTCAGTGAGTATAGGGTAGAAGGCAGAGGATAAGGGGACTAAGAGGGAAGCAAAGTACTGGTAGCATTCAGGGAAGTAATAGTAGAGAGAGTGCTGAAGAAGATGACTATGGGTGACAAAATCCAAGTGTCAATTCCCTGGAGCTGTTATACGTGACCATAGGTGCCAGGGCCCCACCTGCAGAACTTCTGCAGGTCTTCTGCTACTTGATGGTAATGTTCATATCTCCACTCAAGTTTAAAATAATGGGAAGGCAGTCAACAGACTGGGAGAAGATCTTTACCAGCAATACATCTGACAAAGGCCTAATGCCCAAAACATAATAAGGAGCTCAAAAAATTAACCACCCCCTCAAAAAAAAAAAAAACCTAATAAACCAATCAATAAATGGAGCTGAAGAGTAACTTCTCAGAAGAATGATAGACACATGTTCATCATCTCTGTCCATAAAGGAAATGCCAAAATCAAGAATTCCACCCAAAAAAATGCTGGCCTAGACCTGAAGAAAAAGGAACTCTAGTGCACTGTTGGTGGGAAAGTAAACTAGGACAATCTGCATAGCAGTTTGGATTATTTTTTTGGGGGGGTGGGGAGTAAGTCTTGGGGCTTGAACTGGGCACCAAGGCTAGTGCTCTACCACTCTGAGCCAGGGCACCACTTCTGGTTATTGAGTGGTTAATTGGAGATAAGAGTCTCAGGGACTTTTCTGCCTGGGCTGGCTTTGAACTGTGATCCTCAGATCTCAGCTTCCTGAGTAGCTATGATTATAGGTGTAAGCTAGTAGGCACCCAGTAGTTTGGATATAGAAATCCCATTCTTGAATACTTATTTGTTAATCTTGACATTTGAAATATGATGTAAAAAAATCAATGTTAATAAAAATCATTTTAAAAACAAAACAAAATTAACCATAAAAACTTCTCTACAAGTCAAGATAAGGTAAAGAGGCCGGGTGTGGTGGTGGCTCATGCACTATTCAGGAGGCTGAGATCTGAGGATCAAGGTTCAAAGCCAGCCTGGCCATGAAAGGACCTGAGAGTCTTATCTCGAATTAACCCCTAGGAAACAGGGAGTTGGACTTGGCTCAAGGGTAGGGTGGTAGCCTTGAGTTGAAGAGCTCAGGGACAGTGCCCAGGCGGAGTTCAAGCCTCATGACTCAAAAAAAAAAGTTAAGACACATCCATGATCATTGCTATACTATTTACAATAACCAAGTTATGGAAACCAACCTACAATAGGAATGTGGTACATACACAATGGAATTGTATGCATCTATTAGAATATGTCATTTACAAGGAATAGATGGACCTAGAACAAATCATGCTAAGAATCTCATGGACTTTCCTGCCCAGGCAAGCTTTGGGCTGTCATCCTCAGATATCAGTCTCCTAGATTTGTAAGAGTGAGTCACTGGTACCCAGCCAAAGATTACTTTTAAACTCCTGAGTACAGTGGCACAAATGTGTCATTCTAAGCTACATGAGAGACTGAGATTTGGAGGGCAGCAAAATTTGCAAGTGACTCTACAGTTGTGTCTGAACACAGTACCACATGCCTGTGATCCCAGTGACTACAGGAAGAATAAAAGTAGGTAGATGGTGACTCGGGTTTGCATCAGAGTGGGAAGCAAGGCCCTATCCTGAAAAATAAACGAAAATCGGAGGTGGAACAGTAGGTATTGTGTCAGCCATCGAATGTGAGGCCTTGAATTCAGACCCAATACTAAAGCTAACTTTTACTTTTAAAACTAGTGGATTTCTCTTAGCCAGTGTCTATTAGGCCAGAAGCATTAGCTTCAGCCGGGAAGTTGTTAGAAGTGTAGATTTGGGGGATGAGTAGATTATGTTACCCAAAAGTCCAAGGTTGGGGATATGTGCCTTTTAAACAAACCCTCTAGGTAATTATGGTAAACTCTTTGTTCTACATACCCAGTCATGATCCAAAGAGATTGCACATTCCTTTAGTGGAGGGGCGAATGGACTTCTCACCATGTTCCCCTCCAGAGCTCTAGGACGTCATTATCAGCTGACTGGAATTGGAATAGGAATCAAGATACATTTCTTTGTTGTCAAGCTGGTAAGTTTGATGGACTGCTCACTGCTTTGGAAATGGCATCAGAAAATCTATAAACCACTAAGAACCATTATTTCTTAATAACACTATAATTCTTCCTCAGCTTTTCAGAAGTTTATGAACCTAGGCTTTCAATCTCATTAACAGTGTGTATGACCCAACTCACCATTTTTTTGGAGCTTGCACTGAAAGAGGCTGAGTCTGTGCTTCCCATAGATAATTGGCCTTTGATTTCCCAATAGTTTTCCTAGACTGTTTGCATTTCTATTAGGTTTAAATAGCCTCATCTGGTTTGCTTTGCTCATGTATAACCCTTTGGTTGAGTTCAATCCACACACCTTGTATTAGCTGCATTTGGGGCTGCTTTGAGACATGAGTCTACCTACCAGTAGTCTTCTGGCTTCCCAGTAAAGACTCATAATTTGGCTTTTTTTTTTTTTTTGCCAGTCCTGGGCTTGAGCTCAGGGCCTGAGCACTGTCCTTGGACTTTCTCAAGGCTACAACTCTACCACTTGAGCCTCAGCACCACTTCCAGCTTTTTTCTATGTGTGGTACCAAGGAATCGAACCCACCACTAGGCCAAACTCCCGGCCCACATAGTTTGGCTTTTTAAGTGATGGCTTCACTTTTTGGTGACTGATTTTCCTTACAATAGCACTAGTTACTGTTATGAGTTGGTTTTGTTGTTAATGTGAAGACAAAAACTTGTATAATAATTTATTTCAATATCTTGGCTTTATTTATGATCCGCTGTGATTTATCCATTCAAAAAATACTTTTTCCATTTAAAACTAATTTATAATGTACTCATAGCAACATTTAAAATATTCGAGGGCTGGGAGTTTGGCCTAGTAGAGTGCTTGCCTAGCATGCACGAAGACCTGGGTTCGATTCCTTGGTACCACATACTTAGAAAAAGCCAGAAGTGGTGCTGAAGCTCAAGTGGCAGAGTTCTAGCCTTGAGAAAAATCCAAAGACAGTCCTGAGGCTCTGAACTTAAGCCCAGCACTGGCAAAAAAAAAAAAAATATATATATATATATATATATATATATATATATATATTCAAAAGGTGTGGAAATATTTTCACCATTCATGACAAACTTCTGACCTTCTGACTTAGGTATTGATTTTTAACACCAGTGTCTTCTCTAAATATTTATGATAAAATGCATTATTTTTTTTAAAGAGCTGGATGAGATTTGTGATGTGATAGTACTCAACTATCTGAATTGCGCCCCTTGCCCAGTCAGTCCCCCACAAACCTCAGATGTTGGTTAGCTTACTAACTGAGCACAAACTAGTCTGTTTTAGAAGTTGTTTTTCAGGCTTTCAGTTTGCCAAGCCCTAATAAATACAGTTTAAGCTTAATATTTTCAAGCTTAAACATTTAAATGCTTTCAAACATTTAAAACACCAGCACCTAGCATTTAAAAAGTTTTGGGTTTTTTTGTTGTTGTTCTTTTTGCCAGTCCTGGGGCTTGCACTTGCCTGAACACTGTCCTTGGGCTTTACCCAAGGCTAGAACGCTACCACTTGAGCCATAGCACCACTTCTGGCCTTTTCTATGTATGTGGTACCAAGGAATCAGACCCAGGTCTTCATGCATGCTAGGCAAGCACTCTACCGCTAGGCCAAATTCCCAGCCCTTAAAGAGATTTTTAAACTGGGTACCAGTGGCTCACATCTGTATCTACTCATGAGACAGATTTGAGAATCACAGTTCAAAACCAACTAAAGGCATGAAAATGACTGAAAGTCTGCACCCTTCCACTACTATCTTTCCCTTCCCCTGTGTTCCTAAGCAATGCAGCTCAGCTGCTCTAAATTCACGTCTCTCAGTGCCTTAAAAATAATAAGATTTGTGCATTAATAGGCTCTTAAGCTGTTTCTACATCTTGGTTATTGTAAATAATACTACAATAAACATGGAATTTTATTACATAGGTTTTATTTATATAGTTTTTACTATATAGTTATGTGTATAATAGTGATAAAATATGGACACACTTGGCTCCTTTTCTGAATTAGCAATAAAATTACTGACATATGGAAGAAACCTTCAGGAGTGAAAAGACTTTCCCAGTAAAGTCTCAATTTCCTTTTTGAAGAAAATGACATCAATAATGAAAACTGCAAAAACAAAAGGAAGAGAAAGTAATAATAAATAATATTCAATGTCCACCTAACCTGCTATATAGTTTTTTGTTCTCATAACCACTGTGAGGTTTCAGTTATTCAATCAAATGATACATTCTCCCCATAAATACTGAGGGCTGCCACGGAGTTTGTTGTTGGACTGAGTTTCCATAAAATTAAAGAATGAAAGTACAAAAGGTTATTTACTAACTTTAGTTTCAGGATTTAGATTATCTCTTTAAGTTTCCTCTTCACAGAGAAGACAAGAAGTTTCTGAAGTCCGCCTTTGGAATGTTTGGGGATTCACTCTGACTAAGCAACATTTTTAGTTGAGAGAAGTGTTTCTTTCTTTTGCTCATATTCCTTGAAGAGCAAATGGGTGTTGATTGTCCAGATACAGGTGTTCTGGAAAGACAAGAAAAAATAAAAACCACTCTTAGTTATACTAACATGAAAAAATATTCTTCCTGCTTAGATTACTACTACCACTACCACAAGCAGCAGCATTTTATGGCTACACATGGGCAGGGGCTGTATTCAATAGTGTGCCGTTTAAAAGAAATGTCAGAGTATCTGGCTGTGGACAATGTAGCCTCAAGTATACTGGGAGGTTCTGGAAGCTTCTATCATACCTGAAAGAAAGTTAAACCTGGGCGTAAAATGTTATCAGGCCTGAATTCTCCTTGAGAATTACATCAAGGTTGCCATTCTTTTTATGCAAGAACTTCAAGAATGTATTCCTTATTCATTTCTTCAAATCGAAAATGTCAACCTATACCTGCAGCTACCTTCCCCATCAGAATGGCATAGAGGAGGGGCCTAGAAATACCTACTGAATAAATAACTCCCATCTGTTATAAGTATATTTCATCCCCTCCAAAGTGTTCTCTCCACTTTCTAACTCCCTGTCTGGGTGATAAAATGCAGTGCCTTATCTATTTCACATTCTCTAACAAGTATTCACCCCTTGGTATCCAATCTTTGGGACTGGTTTCAGGACCTGCCCCACAGATACCAAAATCCAGGGATTCTCAAATTCCTTACATAAAAAAGCATAGTGTTTTCTTATAACCTGTGCACGCCCTCCCATAAAGTCCTCTCTAGAGTACATACGATACCTCTACATATACGACAATATAAATGCTACATAAATAAATGTTCTACTATGTTTAGTCCATACCACTTTAGTAGGAATATAGTGTTATTTTTCTGATCTAGGACTGACTGAATCTGCAGATTCGGATTGTGCCAAGCTTTCTGTTATATATATTTACCTTATAAAGTAAAAATTTCTATATCAAGAGCCAGGCTTATACCTGTAATCCTAGCTCTCAGGAGGCTGAGATCTGAGGACTGCATTTGAAGCCAACTGTGGCAGGAAAGTGCCTGTGAGATTCTAATTCACAGCTAACCACTCAAAAAGCAGGAAGTAGACCTGTGGCTCAAAGTGACAAAGCACTAGCATTGAGCAAAAAGAGCTCAGGGACAGTACTCCATGACTACCAACAATAAAAAACTACACTGAATTCTTATCATTCCAAATATCAAAATAATTAAGAATATAGAAAAAATTTAACTACTTCAAGCCTGATACAGTGATTCAATTCAATAAGCAAATATAATTCAGTCCTTGCTGGATTTTGTTATGTTTAAGAGATGACCAGACTCTGTGTCTTTTGTAAATAAACTTTTAACATTCCTTTCATTGTTTCTAGGGAGTTAAACTTATTGACTGTCAAGTGATGAAAGTACTCAATATTATTTTAAAAAAGCGTTCAGTCATATCATTAACCTGATACCACTAGACAAATCTTCACTCAGTTAAAATTTCTGCAGGAAGCTCTGACACAGGCAAGCAGGAGCAAAGATTGGAGTGGGAAAGGTGCTGTGAGTGGCTCCGTTTTTACAGGTACATAGAGCGAGGAATAGACAGGCTGTGTCAGATATGGACTGGAAAGGTAGAGTATTTGATCTATCTGTAAGTATTTGATCCATATCCCACAGAGTTAGATATTAAATGCTGCTAATCAGAGCTATGCTTTAGGAAGATCCTAGATTGAAAGGCCATAAAACCAGAAATTGAAAGACAAACTAGAAAGCAACAGCAGTAGTCCTTACAGAAGGTAAATAAGGACCCAAATCAAGACATCAATAGTAGGCAAGAAAGAAGAATAGATGGAAGTGGTGCTGTGGCTCAGAGTGCTAGCCTTGAGCTGAAGAGCTCAGGGACAGTGCCCATGTCCAGAGTTCAAGCCTCACTACTGACTAAAAGAGAGAGACGAAGAGAGAGGGAGGGAGAGGGGGAGAGAATAGATGCAAGGAGAATGAAACAAAAATAAAGACAAGGTGGCAGAACTGTACCTCCCATTTTATGATGTTAGTTTACACAGGCAGGAACTTAGGAGAATGGACAGGTTTGAATGATCACTTTGCAGCTTGCTGGGAATATGCCCAGGCAAAGAGTGTAACAGGCATATGCCAGTAAGTCATAATGCTAGGGATATATGGGAGTGTGTGGCATCAGAGAAAGGGCAAGGAGGAAAAGGGGGGGGCGAGTCAGAACTGCATTAAAATATTTAGGAACACATATAAACAGAGGAAGTTAAATACTTGAGGTAACAATGGTTACTCAAAAAAGTAACAAAATAAAGTACCTGAATGGGCTCTTGCTTTTAGAACCACCTACACCATGATTTTGGTCTGCTGAACGTGGAGTGTTCTCTAGCCCCTTCAGACTGACTTTACTGGCAGGAGTAGTAGGATTGCTGTTCAGTTCTGACAGAAAGCTTCTACTTTTACCAGGATGCTTAACTGTTCTGTTGCATGTTTTGCATGTAATCATCTAAAGAAGAAATATCAGTGTATGTAAGTAAAACTAAAAATAGAAATATTTTTTAGACAATACAATGGGCTCTAGTTGCTCAACATGATACTACTTCAGAGGGAATCAAGAAAGAAACTAGGAAGATGCTCATTAATATCTGGATGTACTTTTTATCAGCAGGCAAACTGTAATCCTTTGTCTAATATGACATGGAGAAGATCACTGAAAATTTACACACACACACACACACACACACACACACACTACAGAACTGAAATCTGAAGTCATACCAGTACACTTTTGGAATTCTTGTACTTCTTCAGAATTTTTGCTTCTTTGAAACTGAGTGCACAATTTCTTGCTTGTTGATTAAGAAGTTTCTGTATTTTGGGTGTCAGTTTGGCCTTGGGTTTGAGGCGCACTCGAGCATTATCCAGAACTAACAACTGGAAACAGTATGGACATGTTCCTTCAAAGGTGCTATTATCTAAAATTATACAAATGGAACCCATATTTCAGCAAATCAAAATACTGTTACATACAGATAACATAATGGCACAGCATGAAAAGTAATATTGATATTTAAAATAAGCAGATATGGATTCTCTTAAGCTGAAAATATGAAAATCCAATTCATTCAACAACATATAAGACAGTTCTCTAACCCCTAGTGATCTGACTTATTGTTATTAAGTGAAAACAGGCTACTGACTTTCCCCAATTTTATCAACATATTTACCATTAAAAAACTGCAGTGTTGGGGCCAGGAATTTGGCCTACTGGTAGAGTGCTTGCCTAGCATGCAGAAAGACTCGGGTTTCACGCTTCAGTACCACATATATAGAAAAAGCTGAAAATGGTGCTGTGGCTCAAATGGTAGAGCTCTGGCCTTGAGAAAACCCAAAGGTAGTGCACAGGACCCGAGTTCAGGCCCCAGGACTGGCAAAAGAAAACAAACAAAAACTGCAGTGGGCTGGGTGCCAGTAGTTCACGCCTATAATCCTAGATACTCTGAGTAGGATTATAGGCATGAGCCACCAGGGCCCAGCTTTCCTTTTCTTTTTAAACCATTTGTACAACAAATATTTACTGAGTATCTACTGCTAAGCACAGTGCTTAAGCTCTAGAAATACAATAGGTACTGCAAAAGAGTGAAAGATGTTTGTAATTTAGCTCTACAGAATACACATTTCATTCATCCTGAGTAAACCATTCAGATCCTGTTTGATCTATCAGTGAACAAAAAGTCTGGAAGGCAGACTATAACACTAAGTGCTGGGATAAGAAAGTACAATAGTCTAGGAACAGGACATGATGGTGGAACTATCATAATTTTCAGTATGGTGCTAGGAAAGGCAACAATGAGTGACATTTGTGGGGAGAAATCAAAGTAGGCATGTGACACAAGAGTTTCAAGCAGAGAAACAAAACAAAGAGACCAGGTGGAGTTGAAGATGAGTGAACTATTGAATGGGTCTGGAGGCTATTTGAGCCTTCAGGTTATTTGTGCTGTAGAGCAGCATTCTTTTTCAAAAAAACCCTACACTTTCACTGTGACTTGGAAAGGCATTTATGGCAGAGAAGAGCCATGAGCTAGACCCCCCCCCCCTTTCCCTTTTTTAAGTTGTTGGCATTGGGGCTTGAACTCAGGGCTCATGCATTATCTCTTCCTAACTTTTTTCGCTTAAGGCTGGCATTCTCGCACACACAGCTCATACACTTGGCTTTGGTTTTTTCTCATTACTGCTCTGGCTACTGGCTTGAGAACAGACTGTAGGAATGTCTTAGCGCTGTTGGCAGTAATCCAGGAGAAAGTGGGTGAACTGCAAGACTCAGGCTCAAAGCAATGGATGTAGCTGTAAATATCTTAAATCCAATATGATTTGTTGGCATACTGGTTTTGAGGGTGGGAAAGGGAGATTTGTTAGGGAGTCAGGATGGGCTGGATTATTGCAAAGATGAGGGTTACCATTTTCTGAAATGAGAACTGGAGAATCTTGTTGGGGTAACGCTCAGTTTGAAGTGACTATTGGTTATTGAGACGAGGCAGTCATGAGTTTAAATGTGAGTCTAAGCGCAGGCTGGATTTCAGAGGCCTACATACACAGTATATAAATGTCCTGAGAGATGAAAAATTATCAGCTTAGGAATGTAATACGAAAAAAATCTCCAAGGGCGGATCTGGAGATAAGGAGAACCAGCAAAGCCCATGGAGAAGTACTAGCTTAAGACGTGATGGTCGACGACCTGGAAGCCGAGTGGAAACTATTTCGAGAGGACCAATCAATGTGTCAAATACAAGATGAGCCAAGTTAAGAGGTATCACAGAACTGGAATTTTCCCACAGACCCGAGAAGCCCGAGGGCCGTGTTATTCTGGTGGCTGTTTATAGTAGGTCAATCAGCCGTCTCCCTGGGACCACGGCGAGCGCGGGCAGAATGGGGGCGACACGCAGGGGACTTACCGTGAGAGGAGCTGTAGGCCCAGCTGGAAGAGAAGACGGACTCGTCAGGAGCCAAGGAACCCCCTCGCCGTCCCCGCCCGCCGCCCCTCGCCCGTGTCTTACAGCAGGTAGCGGGCCTGGCCCGGGCAGCTCTCGCGGAGACCCCACGCCGCCGCCTCCAGGTAGTGCTTCTGCCTCATGGCGGGAGCTGCCGCCTCGCCGCCGAAATTCCGTGACCAGGGATACGGGGAGTCGATTCCTGGAGACACCGGGACTCGGTTTCCGGGAGATTCCGGAAGTCTGCTTCTAGCTATCGCCAATGTCGTCCTTGAAGTACTAGGTCCCTCCGGAAACACGTACCCGCCGCCAATGGGTTCCGGTATCGCGCCAAGGCTGGTGCGCAGCCGCAAAGTTGCCTTTGTGCTTCTAGTGGTCTAGGTCGTTGGTTCCGTTCTTAAACTTTCAACGAGTCAGCCAGCCATTCTTCCTCCTTCTTTCCGTCCATCTCCCTCTCCTTCCCCCTTCTCTCCTTAACTTTTCCGTTCTTTCTTCCGTCTTTCCCTATCCTTTCCAAGGCCCCCATGGCCTGAACCATATTAACACTGCCCAAGCTGTCCTAGAATTCTTTATCTTCCTGTTTCATCCTCTTTAGTGCAGGGATTACAGTCGTGGACCACTTAAGCCAGAAAAAAAAAAAGTAAAAACATAGTTGCATCTGTTCAGAAAGAGGAAGATGTACACATTCCTCTGCCTCCCAGCACACTTCCCTTAGCCCCGCTCTCTTTCTAGAGAGATGTAAGGAGTCTGCCCTTGTGGTTCAGGCAGAAAAGAGATTATTGGGAAAGCCAAAGGGCTAGGCCACACTCGAGGGTGTAGCATGTATCCGCCTGAGCTAATGGCTGAGATTATTTAGGGCAGGGAGAGAAGAATGTGTGACCATATTGTATGAGGAAATGACCTCAGAGCCGGGATTACAGCTGCTGGGCAGGGACTTCTAGGGTGGGCTACACACAGTCTTGCACAGGGAGAGAACAAAGGGGAAGGGATCTGTGTAAACTTTCACAAGGAGAGAAGAAAGAGAAGAGGGTGGGCTACACACAGTCTTGCACAGGGAGAGAACAAAGGGGAAGGGATCTGTGTAAACTTTCACAAGGAGAGAAAAGAAAGAGAAGAAACCATTTTTTCCCCCTGTCGACCTAGCAAGCACCACAGGCCTGTGCCTACTTCACTTTCTTTTTGAATCGTGCCTTGTCAGTCCCAATGTGACCCAACCCCAGGTTTACTCCACTTGGGCAGTCCAGACTTCTCGCGCCTTAGCACTCCCATGCGTCTCTGCTGATACTTCATGCCCACTACTTGCACCTGGTCTGCCTGAGGCTTCTGTCTGCTTTCTAACAGCAACAAGCCAGACTTACTTGCTTCCCTACACCAACATATCCAGTCTTTTCTCTTGCCTGTGTCCTTATCATGGGGTCCCACATTTTTTTCTGTTTCCTCCCTTACTACTTTATTCTCAGTTCATTCCCGTAAAAAATAATAATAAAGAGTTGCCTTATTTCTTTTCCTAGTCCTAGGAGTTGAACTCAGGGCCTGGGTGCTTCCCTGAGCTTCTTTTACTCAAAGCTAATGCTTTACTACTTGAACCACAGCTGCACTTCTGGCTTTCTCTGTGATTAATTGGAGATAAGAGGTATGGAATTTTCTTCAAGGGCTGGCATTGAATCAGTATCCTCGGATCTCAATCTCCTGAATAGCTAGGATTACAGGCATGAGCCATTGGCACCTGGCCAGAGAATTGCCTTCTTAGAAGTTATGGACATAGAATGTTCTGGCTCAAAGTTCTCCGCTGCTCTGAGAACAACAGCTCTATTATTCAGGGACCCTTCTGGACTTATGGTTACTCCCCCCTCAAACCTGTCCTTTGCTCACCTGCTCACTTTCCCTTGCCCACTGTTTTGCTACCTTATTGTCTCTCAAACAGTTCTCAAACATACCCTAGGGCTTTTATTGTTCTCTGTTTCATACGGGGACCCTTCCAACAACTGCTTTTCCTCACCAGAACCTTCCTTGACTACCAAAATGAAACATTCCTCCTCACTCACACCCACTAACTCATTCTCTGCTATCACTGGCCTTTATTAGTGTCATATGTAAAACTAAATTTGACTTGATGTTGCCTCTGTGCTTGAGTCCTTATGTAATGAACTGTAACTAAATTAGTTCACTAAGAGCTTGACCTACTTTGATAACAAATAGCTGAATTTCAGCCAAGTATGGAGGCTGAGCCTCAGCCAATCACAGATGGCCAGATGAACAGGCCAAGTTCAAGTAAGACAAACTCAGAGCTATAAATGATGGAGCTGCCTCCATACTCCACTTCCATTTCCTGCACATAAATACTATCTACTTTCATTGCAGACTGAACTTTGAACTTGTTATAGTTTTGAGGATTGCCTGAATCAGGAATCATTCTTTGTTCAATTAAACTTTGCTAGTTATAAGTTGTCTAAAGTTGATTTTGATGCATAGTAGACTTAGTATCCAAAATTGTCTTACTCGTTGTTTACCTACTTCCATCCCTAATGAAACAATGGCAGAAGGCTTTTGGCTATCCTGTTTGCTGTGATTGTAGTCTGGCAGAGCCAGGATTTAGTAAATGCTTGAGTTCTTATCATGACCCCTTGGGGGCAGCATTGTTCTCATTTCACATTCCTGTTGAAGAGGCTGAGACTCAGAGACATAAAGCCATACTGCTGAGCCTTGGTCTAACTTGCTCTGGCTCCAAGATTCTTATCTTCATGTTGGTCTTGTCCCTGACTGATTTGCCCATTTAAGACCTCCCAGCACAGCACAGATCCCTAAGGGAAGGTTATGTTTCTGAGCCAAGGTCTCTGTAGCGGTGTTAATTTTCTCTGCATCATTTTCCCTGCTGTAAAGCTGTCAGGGTTCAATGATTATAAAGGAGCTTCTTACTCTATAATGTCAGTCTTTCCTATTGTGTCCCATCGTCGCCAAATTTTCTTTCTCTACAAACCTTGAATTTTAAATATTTCCCACCAAGGAATTCTTTTTCTAATTCAAAAAGAAGGCAGGAAGCCAGGCACTGGTGTCCCACTCCTATAATCTTAACAACTCAAGAAGCTGAAATCTGAGGATTATGGTTCAAAGCCCAGATAGAAAAGCTCATGAGACTTTTCTCTAAGTAACTAGTAAAATACCAGAAGCAAAGGTGTGACTTAAATGATAGAGTGCCAGCTGTGAGACAAATCCAAAGAAGAGTGCAAGGCCCTGCGTTCAAGCCCCAGTACCAACATACACAAAAAAAAAATAGAATAAATTCAAAGATAAACTGGTACTTAGCTAGACAATGCCTCAATGTCCCCTTTTGAAAAAGAAGATAAAATTATAAATCAATGTGGTTCTAGGTAATTCCAAGGGTCATTTATGTGCTTAACATGCACTTAGGAGTCAGAGCACACATGGAAGTATGCTGACCCATATCAGTCCCCTAAAGCCCAGGGAAGGCCGGGGTGACCCAGGACCTAGGTTGTCCCCATAGACACACTCCACTCTCTGTGCTTAACACTAGTAGCCAGGACCACATGAGTAGTCTCAAAATATAAGATAGAATTATTAAGAATCATTGTGAGGGCTGGGAGTTTGGCCTAGTGGTAGAGTGCCTGCCTCACCTGCACAAAGACCCAGGTTGGATTCCTCGGTACCACATACATAGAAAAAGCCAGAAGTGGTGCAGTGGCTCAGGGTAGAACACTAGCCTTGAGGAAAGTCCAAGGACAGTGCTCAGACCCTGAGCTCAAGCCCAGGACTGGAAAGAAAAAGAATCATTGTGATAAATTGGTAGTTTTGAATTGTTTTGCTTTCAAAGCAACTTATACCAGAATGGAGAAATAAACATAAGTGAAAGTAATGGACTTTCTTAGGCTAGAGCTCTATCACTTGAGCCTCAGCACCACTTCCAGCTTTCTTTTTTTCTTTTTTTGTGTGTGTGTGGTACCAAGGAATTGAACCCCGGTCTTTGTGCATGCTAGGCAAACATGCTAGGCCAAACTCCTGGCCCCATATGCCAAATTTCTAAAACACTTGAGAATCACTATAGCAAGTACTGATGAGATTAGCCTGCAGAAAAAAATAGTGTGTGTGGGGGGGGGTGGGCAGAGAGAGTTCATCAAGCCTTTCATACTATGTAGTTGAATTATCTTGTCATAATATGGACCAAATCCATCTGAGGTTGAGCAACCCAGGGTCCTGCATTTGCTAGGCCAGCACTCCACTACTTGAGCCATGTCCCCAGCTCTTTTGTTTCCACTTTTATTCTTGAGACAAAGTCTGATGTTAACTTTCTTGGGGGGTTAGTTTTGAACCATGAATTTTTTATCTCTGCTTGAGGAACCTGGATTACAGACATGCACTGACCATGTCCAGAATTCTCCCCTTCCCTTCCCTTCCCTTCCCTTCCCTTGTCCTTTCTCACCATGGGGGTCTCATTATGTAAGCAAGGTCGGCTTTAAGCTCTCCACGGTCCTGTCTCAGCCTCAGTCTTCCAAGTGCTTGGATTCAAAGGCCTGCACCATCCTTGCCAGCTAGTTGTAGTGTCAATTCTTCACAACATTGCTTAGCTTAGTCTAAGCTTCTCAAAGTAACTGTCTCTTTCAGGCTCAAGTCCAGGGTCCAGAATGGGTCTTGTCAAGGAGAGTTTGATGGATATTGGGAAGGGACAGTGGGAAGTGGTCAGCATCATATGCAGAGCCAGAGATATGGGGTACCATGCTATGCCAACACAGACTCAGAAGAGGAAGTTGGTGCCCAGAAAGTGCCTGAGTCAATAACCGAGCTATACAGACTTATCCTGTGGTTGGCTGCATGTTTTGGCTCTTGGAAGGTTTTGTGTGAGTGTGTTTGTGTGTGTTGTGTGCGTGTGTATGGTTACACTAATGAATCGTGAATCGCTGGTAGTTGTTTTATTTTCAGTTTCATTCATTGTGCCACTTAAAGTTATCTTTTTATTATAGAAAATTTCAGGAGTGCAAAAATCTTCAGATGCAATGGTTTTGTATTTCTTGTCTTATCATGTTTTGTAAATACTGGAGAAGCTTTGACTTAGAGATGGAATGTAACTTCGCTTACAAAAATTGCTAATAAACTCCTGCTTAAGGTGTTCTAAATTTCTGTGAGCACACTAAAAACAAAAAATAAATGTGAATAAAATGTAAAAAAATAAAAGAAAATTTCAGGAGTGCAGAAGTAATAAGAAAAGGCCATCACTTAGTCCCCCATCCCTTCTTGTTTTGATTAGTTAGGGAGCTTGAATTCAGGGTCTGGGTGCTGTCCCTGAACTTTTTTTGTTCAGGGCTAGCACTGTGCCACTTGAGCCACAGCTCCACTTCTGCTTTTCTGGTCGTTAATTGGAGATTAGAGTTTCATGGACTTTCTTTCATGCCTGGGCTGGCTTGGAACTGTGATCTTCACATCTTATCCTCCTGAGTAGCTAGTATTACAGATGTGAGCCACCAGCATCCAGCATCTAATTTCAATAAGCACCAGTAAGTGGCCAAACATTTCATTTGTACCATGAGCCACTTCTCTTCCTGCTGTTGCCCCACTCCTTGTCTAGGTTATTTTGAAACAATAGTGTTTTAGGAGGAACACTTGATTTGTAGATAGCTAATCGGGGGGAAATCCACAGCTAAAATAAAGGATGCTAATTTCAAATGTCCTTGCCCATCTCACCCATCCCCTAAGCCAGTACTTCACCATACACTCACCATCCTCTGCCTCACTTGCTGCGTGTGTGTATTGGTGAGGAAGGGGCAGCAAACTACCATGGCAGAAGGCCTCCAGTGAGCAGTCTAATCCTGTGGGGCCTCAATAGAAATGTTAGGCTGAGCAGGGTCACCCGACTCTGGCTCCTTTGATTTGCCTGCTCTGACATCTTGATCGTATTCCTTTAATTTTATGATTGCAGCAGCTTGGGGTACGGTGCTTTTCTTTGGGAAGAAAGAAGGAATGAACTCATGACTACCTCTAGCTACTGTTCAGCCCCAGTGCTGAGAACGGACTTGGGTAGCCTATTTGCTGAGATGGCACAGGGAGTGGGCACCTTTAGTGTCCAGTCCCTTCCCAGTCATCCTACCCTCCCTCCTGCTCTAAATATGTGTGTGTGGGGGGGGGGGCGGTTCTGTCTGCCAAAGCTGCTCCTGATTGTTCCTATAACCTCAGACTCCTCTCCCTGCTGTCTGAGTTGTCTTCATCCTTTCTCTTGGCTCCTTGTCAGCTTGTAAGCATGCTCAATAATCATCTACACATGTGCACACACACACACACACACACACACACACACACACACACACACACACACACACAATCTACTCTTGCCCTGCTTGCCCCCCACCCAGTTCAGCTCCATTTTTCTGTGCTTTTTTTTCCCAGTGGGGGCAGGGGTGGTACTGGAATTTGAACTCAAGGTCTCATGCTTGCTAGGCTGGTGCTCTTCCCATGGAGACACACCCCCAGGCCAATTCTTTGCTGATGATATTGGAGTTGGGGTCTTGGAGACCTTTCTGTCTGACCTGGCCTTGAATCAAGCTCCTTCCAATTAGTCTCCCGAGTGGAAGACTAGGGTCACAGGTGTGAGCTGTATGGCCAGCTCGCAGCCCCGCTTCACGTTCCAGTCCAGTGCACATTCCATGACTCCTTTTTCCTTTCCTATTCATGCCACGTACACACGGCGCAGTGTTGCTTCCAGTCCCATCACTGGTTTGTGCCTGTGTCACCATATGAAATTGGTCTTCCCATTGTCTTTATTGTAGATGTTCCTCTACCATAGGATTCTGTCCTGAAAATAATGTTTAGTCTAAATGTCTCAGCGTACTTTCCTATCTGTTTTGGTTTGTCATCTTTTCCTTTCCCTTTTCCTCTCCTGTCCTTGTGGGTTCTAATTAACCATCATGCCTGAAGTATATTTTAAATTTTCTTAGGTTAGTCCAGGCAAGAATACCAAATGGGCTGGTTGACACAATCTAAACACAAAATCAAGGTCATGGAAGCCCTGATGGCACCTCATATGTTTGAGCTTTTCCCTCAGAAGAACTCCAACAGGGCAGAAGGAGGGATTTGATTGCTTTTCTAGGCTAACCTCCTTTCTGTAAAATAGGACAGAATGCTTTTTTTTTTCAAAATAATTATTATTATGAGATCATGTTTTGGAAAGTACACTACACACAGAAGGTGCATAATTATTATTCGACAAGCTTGCTAAGAGCTTCCTCCAGTTTCCTTTATCTGATAGAGCCCAGAATAATTGAGAGAAGTAAGCTAGTGGCAAGAAGATGATAAGAGCCTATATTAGAGTGGTAGGGTACTTTATGACTTACTCTATCATCACTTTAAAATGAGTTGCTTTAAGTCTGTGGGCTAATCATGGTGCTTTAAAAGCTACCTCATTGCCTTTGAGAGATATCCATTATTTTGGAAACTGGTAAATAAGGGAAAAGAATGAACCACTTATCCTATGCTTCTTACACTGCAGATGGGTCATTTGCACAGTAATTGAGGGAAAATGTGTTTGTACAAAAACACCCCAGCTAATCAATGAAGAAAAAAATCTTAGAATTAGAGTATCACCATTTGGCAACCTTCAATGAATGCAGGACTGGGCTCTGGGTGTCACCAGCTGCTGACGTCACAAAACGAGGCTAGAAGGCATACATGTGGTCCCTGATGGAAGAACACTCCAAAATCTGTGAGTAAAATCAACCAAATGGTGACCAAGTCTCTGGATTCAAAGACTGTCTTCTACCAAATGACAGAAAATACAGAGGACAGAGGAATCTACTAAGTCACACCACAGGGACATAGCTGAGGAAAATCAGACTGTATGAACTATTGCCCTCAAATGAACTGCTTTTCTGCAGCGAATACACTTTTGTAAAGAGAATGATGGATGCATGACTTAATAAAAAAGAATTTGAAAGACGAGGTACCATGTGCAGTGTATGGACTTTACTTAGTTTCTGATTTAAATGAAGTATAACCTCTTTCACTATTTATGATACATATAAGACAGATGAATATTTTATAATATTCAGGAATTATTCTTAACTTTTTGGTTATTATGGTATGGTGGTAACTTTGGAAAATTTTGTGTACATTAGAGATATAGAGGGAATGTTTGAAGTTGAAATGGAAGATTCCTGGGGTTGCTGCAAAATTATATGGGAAGGAAAGCAAGTTTGAGAGGGCTAAAGTAAAATTAGATTGACTACAACATGATAATTGTGGGGAGTGACTTTGTTATATTTACTGATTTTTTTTGTGGGGGGAGGAAGCAGTATTGAAGTGTGAACTCAGAGCCTCCTGTTCTTTTGTTTGATTGTGTTTGTTTTATTGACAGGGGTTACAGTTACATTCACCAAGTAGTGGGTGCATTTCTTCTCACACATTGATACCCTTCTCATGATTTTGTTACCATTTCCCTCCCCCCTCCTGTTCTTAATTGGCTTTTTTGACTCAAAACTGGTGTGCTAGCATTTGGGACACATCTCCACATCTATTTTTTTTGCTGGCTGATTGGAGATCAGAGTCTTGAGCACATTTGTTTGCTGAAGACAGTCTCAAATCATCATCCTTAGATCTCAGTCTCCTGAGTAGCTAGGATTACGAGTCACCAGTGCCGGCTATACTTATTTATTTTAAACCCCTTTTTATTATGGAAAATGTCAAACTTTCAAAATAAGCACAACCCTGTATAATAATGGACTGCCATGTATCCATCACCCAGCTCATTCACCTTCAGCATCCGGACACACTTGTTTCATCTATACCTTCCCCCATACACCCCACCCAATTGCTACAATTATCTTTTCAGCATCTCTTCCCACCCTCCCCGCCCCATCGCTGCCCTAGTGGTGCTTGTGTTTGAACTCATCCTGCCCTAGCTGAGGTAACAGGAGTATACCATTAAATTCAGCATTTTGGGATGGACTTTCATTAATTAATTAATTATTATTATTATTTTTTTGCTCTGGCTGGTCTGGAACCTCATTTTCCCAATCTCAGCTTCTTTAGTAGCTGGGATGCCAGCGGGGAACTGACTGTTTTAATCTTTTCAGGGTAGTTTCCACTCCATTTTCTGCCTTCTTTTGGTTAATCTCCAGTGCCTTCAAGTAACTATAAGAACCGTGTGTCAGGTCTCCTCCTTAATATCTGCGGAAAGGTAGCATTAATAAATGTGGGATCCTCACTATTCCCTTCCGCTATGTATTTGACGTTTGCAAATTTCCATAAGGAGACTAAAAGAAATAAAAGGGTGTGGGGGACCCAAGAGGGCTCAGGGGAGGCCTTAAGTGTTCTCCTCCCTTCTCGTGGGTTACTTAGGGAATTTTCAAAACTTTTCAGCTGGAGAGGGAACGTCCCCTTCCTCCTCCCCCCTCCCCCCCCCCTCCCGCAGCTCCAAGTGGGCAGGGAGGGCGGCCTCCCCTCCCCTGCAGTTCCCCAAGCCACCTGCAGGGGGAAAGTGGTTTTCGTTTTGCATCATCCCGGCGCCTAGCGGCGAATTCCCCAAACCAGAGCGCAACGAGGGAAGCGCGCAGGGGAGACCTCGCTCCGGGTCGGTGGAGAACTGGCCGGCGGGCGTCACTGGGAGCGCACAGGCCCGGCGGAATCGGGGACACACATGCCCACCGACCGTCTCTTTCGAGGTTCGCGGGCTAACTTGGCTGGGACACCCCGCTGACCGTTCCATGGGGGACTGGGCTGGCAGCGTCGTCTCCAAGCCTTGTCCTGGATGGCGCGGGCTGCAGCTGGACCCAGGGGTGCGGCCACGTCCCGGGGTGCGGGGGACCAGGTGAGCCCGCGCTGGGGTCCCGGTGCAGTCCAGGTGCCTGCCCGGGCGCGCGGCGGAGCGCGGAGGGCCAGGTGCAGCGGCTTTCGGGTCGGGGTCGGGCCGGGGTCGGGGTCCGGGCGCAGGACGAGCGGTAGGTAGAGGACGCGCGGGGAAGCCCATCGCCGCGCGCGTCGCGGAGCGCGGCCGTGCGCCCCGGCACCGCGGTCTTCCCAGGGCTCTGCGGCCAGGCGATCACCCCCAAAATCTTTTGCCAAGTGGCTTCGCGCGTGGCGCGCGCGCGCGCGTGAAGGGTGGATTGTTGTATGACAGCCGAGCCTTCAGATTTCCCCGGAGGTCCTCGACTTAAACTGTGTTGTCACCGGTGGCACTGAGTGCCTGAGTTTGGAGTGAGCGCGTGGGTCAAACTGCTGCGGCGAGGGGATAAGACCGCCACCACTTTCCAGGGTGCATTGAGAGGAAGTCAGCGGAGGCAGAGAAAGTGAGTTGGAGAGATTGCAAACCCAAAACAAAGAAGCACAGGGATGGGAAATGAAAAAAGGAGAGGGTAAGGAAACAGCCAGGGAGATCACTCTCGCTCAGCTCGGTGGAGGGCGCAGGGCCGCAGGTGAGTGTGGGGGTGACAGACCCACCAGGGCGGGCGCCGCCTTGGGCAGGTCGCTGGGGTCAGAGGTCATTGGTGAATCTGTGACTGTCCTTGGTGTGTTTAGGTTTTCTTGCTAGGATGGGAAAGAATGTAGCCTCTAGTAGTTTTCTTTTAGGTAACTAAGTGGATTAGGAAATCAACTGATCTCCTTTGTGCTTTGTTTTCTGAGCCTTCAAGAGCATCCGAAGGAGAAGTTCTAGAAAAGATTAATGTTACAAATTATACTTTGCTGTAAAACAGTACTTCATTCTAAGTCTCAACAGTGTGTGCCCAGTAGTACTACTCTAATTATATTTAAATATATTCAGGAAGATGTCCATTTGTTTGAGATAGCTAATTACTAGCTGAAGATAGCTGAGAGTATAAAATATTTTTAATAACTCGAAATATGTGCAAACTATGGGAAAATGAATGAAATATAGTCAAGTTCCATTACCATTCAAAAGAAAATCCACAGCCTGGATGCTAGTAGAGATCTGAGGATCATGGTTCAAAGCCAGTCCAGGCAGGAAAGTCTGTGAGAGTCTTGACTCTAGTTAACCACTACCACCACCACCACCACCACCACCACCACCAACAACAACAACAACAAAACACAAACAACCCCATCCCCTCCAATTCAGAAGTAGATCTGGTATAGAGCCAGCCTTCAGGGACCAAATTAAAGAACATTGCCTGGGCCCTGAATTCAAGCCCTAGTTCCTTTCTCCCCCCTCCCCCCCCCCCTCTCTCTCTCTCTCACACACACACACACACAGAGGAAACCTACAGTGCTAGGCTGCCTCCCTTTCCACAGTGCTTGAGTGTGATGGGCTGTCCACTGCAGTCTCACACCTTTATGCCCCAGGCCCACCGGGGACAACCAGCTGTGCTTCCCTTTCTCAATTTGTCAGTTCCTGGGCCCTTCTGTGCACATCTGTGAGAAAAAAAATTGCATTCTTCCTTTAGAATCTTGTCTGTTCTGCTTCTTGTCTTAGAAATGAATCTAACATGGTAATAGAGTTCAATGATGTGGGAGCATGACAGACTCAAGAGAAACAGGGTGGAAGAGGGAAGCGGGGGTGGTGATGGCCTGCTTTGAACTTTACACACTAAATATCTCCTAAACAGATGTTTGCAGCAGGTACTCAAGCCTCATCTTGGTGGGAAGGCATTAAGGGATTTTTTTCCTTGCACAATGTTTATGAAAATATAATGGGGCCTCAACACTTTTTCTCAAAAGGCTGCAGGTTGCTAATTCTCACTATCTTAGAGCCTGGTGCTTTTCAGTAAAATGTTAGCCTGAGTTGTGTTTTAATATATTCATGTAGCTCTGATAGAAGTTAGCAATTAATAAGGGCACACATACACACACACACACACACACACACAATGTTGCAATGTAAGCTGTCTATGAAGTTCTTTCTTAGAGTTGTTTGCATTTGAAACTGAATTTATATAATGGAAAGAAGGAAAGACTAGTCTTTAAGGTAGAGACCTATATTTTACCCAACTGTGCAGCTCTAGAAGTACTGTCTTTGGGCTAACATCTCCCCTATTTCAGAAGGAACCGAGGCTCCTCCTATCTTCAGTGCACAGCTCTCCTTTTGCAGGTTTCCCTATTGGTACAAGATGATTTCTGAAGTTCCAGCCATCACTGCCACGTCCTAGGCAGGAACAAGGAAAAATGGAGAAGGGCAGAAGGGCACTTTCACTTAGTAAGATCGAATAACTCACTAAAATTCAGTGTTATCTCATCTGCAAAGATGGCAGCCAGTAACTCCTGTGAACTCAGGACCCTTTATCTTTTTTTTTTTTTTTTAAACAAGTCCTGGGTGTTGTACTCAGGGCCCGAGCACTGTCCTTGGGCTCTCCACTTGAGCCTCAGCATCACTTCTGGCTTTTTCTATGTATGTGCTACCAAGGAATCAAACCCGGGTCTTCATGCATGCTAGGCAAGCACTTTCCACTAACCCAAACTCCCAGCCCTTCTTTCTTTCTTTCTTTCTTTCTTTCTTTCTTTCTTTCTTTCTTTCTTTCTTTCTTTCTTTCTTGTCAGTTGTGGGACTTGAACTCTGGCCCTGGGTGCTGTCCCTGAGCTCTTCAGCTCAAGGCTACCACCCTACCCCTTGAGCCACAGTTTTCTGGTGGTTAATTGGAGACAGGAATCTCACAGACATAAGTGCCTGGGCTGGCTTTGAACTGAGACCCTCAGATCTCAGTCTCCTGAGTAGCTAAGATTACAAGCGTGAGCCACTGTGTCCAGCTCAGGATCATTTTTCTATCAAAAAGTGGAGTCTTTGTCTCCTCCTCTTGAGTCACACCTGATCTTTTGGCCTACTTTTGGTGTTTTTGTAAGCCAAGGTCTCACAATATAGCTCAGGCTGGCAATGTAGCCCAGTATGCCACTGGCTGCACAGGAGGGCTGAGTACAGCCTCATTCCTTCTTTCTTCACCTTCTTGGGTCACGCTGTCAAATAAAGAAGCTCAGACTAGATCACTGAGGAATGAAGACCATCTGCTGTGGCCAAGGTGTCGTGTGTGTGTGTGTGTGTGTGTGTGTGTGTGTGTGTCTGTCTGTCTGTCTGTCTGTCTGTCTGTCTGTGTCTGTGTCTGTGTCTGTATGCCCACTATTGGATGTACCAGCTGTGATCAAGCCTCCATAGACATTGCATGGTGGATGCAGCTGAGTCCCACTGACTTACACAATTGTAATTGAAAGTGGCCAATCACTACTGAATGGTGCAGAAACTGAAGTAATTGGCTCCCTGCCTCCAACTGCCCAGACTACTTAGAAGTAAGGTTCATTAGTCAGGCCCTTTGTGCAAAGGAACGTTAGAAGACTGTAGCATCACAGGGGAACAGGGTGGCTGTCTAGGCGGAGAGGAGAGGAAGCAGTTGTCACTGCTGCCAGTCACATGGTGGCAGCTCAGAACAGAAAAGGCGTGTGTGAGACCTTAGGAGCAGCATCCTGGGGGCTGATCACTGAACCCAGGCTTTGGCATTGATGGGGCTGTGCTTCTAGATTCTGTCTGAGGCTTTCTTCCTGGTTCTAGAGCTTCTGCATCTGGGGTTGCCCCGCTTCTGGCTGAACGCCTCAGGCTCACAGCTCTCCCAGGCTGCTGGACCACTTGACCCAGCTCATCAGCTAGCTGGGTCACTACCAAAGTCATGGCGGGCTCCGCGTTGATTGTGAGGCCTCTCCAGTGGCAGGAAGGGTATGGCTAGATAATGACCAGGGCGGGGGAAGCGACAGGTTTCCCTGGAAAACTAGGGGATCATGATATTCAACTTTCTCCTCCTAGAAAGGAAGCCTTTGTGGTGGATGTGCCTTGAGTTGTGTGACTTCCAGCAGGGTTTATTGCTCTTTGCAATAAAATGCATTTTGCAATAAACTGGACCCCGTTACTGGTTCCCAGTTACTGTACAGATTGAATGAGAGCATCTGTGAGATGCTCATGTGTCCTCACTAAATAGCAGCTTTTTGTGTTACTGATTTGTTTCAAAGGGCACGAGAAACCATGAACCTCTGTTGTCACATCCATGTTATCTGCAAAGAAGCTAGCTGTTAATCAAATGATATTTTGTCCATCAAGAAATTGAGAACTCTTTCCCACAGAAAGATTTATCTCTAATAATATCACCACATTTTAAAACTTATTTTAAAAGTGCTGCAAAGGGCCATGAGTTTGGACTAGTGGTAGAGTGCTTGCCTAGCATGCACGAAGACCCAGGTTCTATTCATCAGTACCACATACATAGAAAAAGCTGAAAATGGTGCTGTGGCTCAAATGATAGAGCTCTAGCCTTGAGAAAGCTCATTGACAGTGCTCAGGCCCTGAGTTCAAGCCCTAAATGTTTGTGAAGTAATGGACCTTCTATCTGGTGAATATAATGTAACCCTTCTATTAATTACATAAAAGTTAAAAAATAAAAAATTTGAAAAAAAGTGTTGCAATGCTCATTACTATTATTTTTAACAACAATAACAATAGCCATGAACCAAGAGGGAAATTATCTAGACCTCCCAGGTCACATGATTGCCTAGTGCTGCTTTCTGGTATGACTGAAACTTCCTTTGAGAGAAGAACCAAGAATGTGTAGGTACTTTAAAAGGTAGGTTTTATTTGTTTGTTTGTTTTTGCTAATCTTGAAGCTTAAAATCAAGGCCTGAGCACTGTCCTTGGGCTTTCTTAAGGCTAGCGCTTTACCACTTGAGCCACAGCATCACTTTTGGCTTTTTTCTATGATGTAGTACCAAGGAACTGAACCCAGGCCTTTATGCATGCTAGGCAAGCACTCTACCACTAGGCCAACTCCAGGCCCAAAAGATAGGTTTTTAACTCAAAGTATGAGAGATTTTTCATAAGCAGAGAGCTTTTTGCATGAAATATATTTTTCTCATATCTGCTTTTTTGACAGTGGCAGGCTGGGCTATTGCATGTTTTAATGCATTATTTTCTTTTTCTTGTGCTTATAGTAAGGGCATGCTTGCCATTCTAATAGCAAGCCTCTAATATGACTGCCTGCATAATGAGTTGCATTGTTTGTATTATCTGCTTGCAGGAACATTCCTCACAGAGCACTTTTGTGCTTCCTTGGCAAAAAGTACAGTGAAAACATATGTATCATTCCGTGAGTCAGGCCACCCTTACTTGCTTATGACATTTCCTTTTATGCACCTGAAGATCAGGTGGTATGACTGATGAATTTGTTAATAAATGTATTCATTGATGGTAGATTCTGTTTAGAAGTTATCTGCCCAATTTAGTGTACTGTGTCAAAATGAGGCAAGCAAGCAAACAAAAGCAGTCATAATGATGCCACTCTGCCTTTGAACAGAGATTCCCAGACCTCACCCTCCAGAGTAGCTAGGATTGTAGGCATAAGCCATTAGTGGCTGACTAGAGAGATATACTATTTTAAGGAAATAATCTAATTTTTGCCTCTAATTATATCCTTGGAAATATAATCTGAATAGTTGAATTTACAACTTTTTTTATCCTTGTGAGGGGAGGGGAGAGAGAACACCTATGAGCATTTTCCTTTCCATATTTTTTTTGTTCAAAAATAAACTTTGAGGCTACAGATACAACCCAGTGGTATAGTGTTTGCCCAGCATGTGCAAGACGCTGAGTTCTGTTCCTTAATGCTGCAAGACAGGAAAAAAATAACTAAAACAAAAATTCTCAATCCTTATCTCCACAACATTTTTTCTCTTTTTTTTCCTAAATAATATATCACAATGTATCATTGATAGGCATAGCTGCGAATGATGGTGTATATGTGTGTGTGTGCATGTGTGTATGTGCCAGTCCTGGAGCTTGAATTCAGGGCCTGGGCACTGTCCCTGAGCTTCTTTTGCTCAAGGCTAGTACTCTTCCACTTGAGCTACAGCTCCACTTCTGGCCTTTTGGTGGTTCATCAGAGATAAGAGTCTCATGAACTTTTCTGCCTAGGCTGACCTTAAACCACCATCCTCAGATCTCAGCCTCCTGAGCAGCTAGGATTATAGGCATAGGCGCTGGCACCTAGCTGTGATTTGCCTTTTCTCTTGGCTGTTAACATTTGCCAATACCAATTATAATTTAGTCAGCTATTCCTTTGTTGAGGATCATTTGCTATTTCCAGTTTTGTTTCCTCTTCCACTGTAAATAATGCTGGTGCATTTATTCTAAATGAGAAATATTCCAAAGTACAACTCCTGAACCAAAGGTGTTATATATTTTTAACTTTAATGGAAATCGTTAGGTTATTTTCTAGAATTTTAGCAAGATTTATACTACTCCTAGCAAAAGTGACAGGTCTATTTCCCCACATCACATCAATGTTGTAGTTGGATGCTAGAGGTCTTTAAAATGTTTACTTGTATTGGTTGACATTGCATGGATTCACATTGTTCTTGACGTTTGCGGTGCTGTCCACTTTATGGGTGTACAGGTTGGTTGCTTGTGTCCTTGGCCTAGATGTGTATATTGGGTTTAAATGTAACAACCTTTAACCAGCTGCCTTCCAGGTCTGGAGTGAGACATGGCAGAATGCAGCCCTGTGCAGGCATGGACTTAGGGTGTACATGGTGCATGTAGGGTCCTGTTCTCTGCAGAGCTAATGCCTTCCCCATCTGCATTACCCTCCCACACCAGGGTGTCTGAGCCTCACAACTCCAGAGCAACTCTTCCACATGGGAAGTGGAGGAGTGGCAGTTCCCCAAATCTCCACCGACTGGGCCTTGCCAGCAGTGCATCACCAAGGCCCTCGGCAGCTCTAGAGCCAGCCCTTGCTGGACTGTAGCATCCTTCTTTCTGGTCCGTTTCTCAGGTTTTCACTCTCTGAGCTTAGTAAACTCTTTCACTTAGTGTGTACCAAGTAGCACAGAATTAGGCCAACAAAACATTTGCCGGCTGAATGAATAAAAGTGTCTGCAAGAACTGACTGACCTCGGAGAAGTATGTGTGTAGAAATGCCAGGCCTGGGACTGGCTGGAGCCCTTTGTCCTTATCCACTTCACTCTTAGAAGGTCGGTTCCCTCTGACTCTGGAATCACTGCTCTGCCTGAGGATTCCCTTCCAGCCTAGCAGGGGTGGTGGTGTCTCTGTAGAAGGTCACATAAATTGTGTTTAGGGAAGCCAGTAAGTTTCCATAATATTACTTTCTGGGAATATCTGGCCAGGTGACCCACAGTTGATTAAAATGGGCAAAGAATTAAAATGATTAAAAGGAGGAAAGGATGTGTGTGAGAGAATGCAGGGGGTATAGAGGAAAGAGTGGAGGGCTGGGGGGGGGGTCAGGAAATAAGTGAACCACAAAATCTACTCATTCAAATCCCCACTCACATTTTAGACAGGCCCAGAGTCTCAGATCTCCCTCCTCCCTCCCTTCTTTCCTTCCCTCTCTTCCTTCTTTCTTTCCTTCCTTCCTTCCTTCCTTCCTTCCTTCCTTCCTTCCTTCCTTCCTTCCTTTGTCTCTCTTTTTCTCTCTCTCTTTCTTTCTTTCTCTCTCTCTTTTTCTCTCTCTCTTTCTTTCTTCTTTCTTTCTTTCTTTCTTTCTTTCTTTCTTTCTTTCTTTCTTTCTCTCTTTCCTGACCGAGTTGCAACTGGTAGCGCAGGTGGGCCTCAGCCTTGTAGTCCTCCCGCCTCAGCCTCCTGAAAGCAAGGATTATAGGTGTGTACCACTAGGCTCAGCTTCCTCTTAACGTTTTGAAGGGCAAACAGTTCCCTGGGAATCTGGTAAGAGCTAACAATATCTTCTGTTGCAAAAGCACCCTATGAATACAAAAGCCCTCCCCTGCATACTAACTGGAAGACTTTGCCAGTCCCCTGAGTCTGCTAGGTTCTTTGGCTCTCTGCCTGTAGACTCAGAGACCAAGAGATAGTCTAGAAGTATCTGATTTCCTAAAGCACTATTACCACCTTATAATTACTTTTCCTTAAAGCTAATTAAAGCAGCCACAAAGCCCAGAGATTTGGGGCTGAGAGGCAGTAACACAGCCAAGGAGACAGGGTGCGAATGTCACTGGGACACGTAGATGCCAGGGGGAGATTAACAAAAAGCCATATAGGTAAGATGAAAGGCACAATGTTCACTTTGAACTTGAAAAGCATCCATCCTGCACTGAAGTATGCAGCCCAAATTAAATCCGCAACAGCAAACAGAAAGGTCATGGTAGGCATTGAGAGCAGGGCACGTTTATTTTGGAAGCTGCATAATGCATTTGCCCTGGGGGTGAAACTTGTGTATGCACTCAATCATTGTGTCATACTTGCCTGTCCTAAGCCTAAATGCTCCTTTATCATCACTGTATGGGAAAAGTGCTTGTCGAGTACCCACCCCACATGCCCCACGCCTACTCCTCTGGATGCAACAACGGAAAGGTTGATGCCACTGAGAACCTTCCGCAATGATCACCAGGGAGACAGAGGGAGACGTGTTCTGCCACTGTGGGGCTGGGTTTGAAAAGTCACAGAAATTGTTCAGGAGTGCAAATTTTCTCACAGAGATGACTCTTCTTTGTTTTTTCAACTGCTAGTAACACCTGGGCTCTCTGGGGTCTCTGAACTTGAGGTGTGTGTGTGTGTGTGTGTGTGTGTGTGTGTGTGTGTGTGTGTGTGTTTAGCCAGAAAACTTCCAGTTATTTATATTTCATGCTCTGTATCTTTGTGTGTGTATGTGTGTAAGTATGTGTGTGTCCATACATGTGCCAGTATTGAAGCTTGAACTTAGGGTCTTACTGTCTCCCTTGTCTCTCACAGCTGACTCTGTACCACTTGAGACATACCTCCACTTCTAGCTTATTTGCTGGTTAATTGGCGATCAGTGTCTTGTGGACTTTTTCTTTTTTTTTTTTAATCTGGGCTGGCTAGGATTACAGGCATGAGCCACCAGTACCTGGCTACTCTGTTCCTCTGAATGGGACATAGAGTTCAGTGGCTAAGCCCTTGCCCATGTTCGTGGGGTCCTGGGCTCAATCTCTACCATGAGACAATCAGAGTCCCAGGTGCAGTGTGGGAGGGAGAATGGGCATCCTGGCTGGGGGGGGGGCACCTTTGTCCTTTTTCTACCAGACTCACATTGCCCCAGGGCCTGTCTACTGCCAGGAGATCAAAGTATGCATCACCTCAGAGCCCAGAAGAAGATCCATGGTGGCTTTGTCCTATTTAAGAAGGAAAACCAGGCCGAGGTGGCCAGGGCTCTTTTTATAACTGGAAAGGTGCTGTGAACTTGAGGTGCTATTGTCACCTTTTTAGTAGTTACTGTCACCTGCTTAATACTCCTCCTAACTGCATCTCTTTACTGCAATAGGCACTTGTTGTACGTTGTGTGTTTTAGATGACCATTCAAGACAACTGAGCAGATGGTTTCTTGCCTTGAAAAACATCACTGCACATCCACACATGTAAATGAGAAAGATCCCTGTATCACTGGGTCTGGTTGATGTGGAATTGTACAGGGTTGGGTATGCCATGTGGGGCTGGGGAACCAGCTATGGCACAGAGTGGCCAGCCATTCAATGGAGAGGTGACAGCGGCTGTGGATAGCATGGGATGGATCTGACTGATACAGGCTGAGGCTGTGTAGAGGCATCAAATTCTCAGGGCCCGGGGTGAAAACCTATCTTGTGAATGGTGTGAATCTTTTTTTTTTTTTTGCCAGCTGTGGGGCTTGAACTCAGGGCCTGAGCACTATCCTTGGACTTTTCTCAAGGCTAGAACTCTACCACTTGAGCCACAGACCTCTTCCAGCTGTTTTCTATGTATGTGTTACCAAGGAATCGAACCTGGGTCTTCATGCATGCTAGGCAAACACTCTACCACTAGACCAAACTCCCAGCCCCTGGTGTGAATCTTTCTAGAAAGACTCACCTAAGTGCACATGATGTTGTTCTGGGGCTTGATTGCTGCCTCTGACTATTTTAGCTCAAGGCTGAGCTGTAACTCCACTTCTGGCTTTTTGCTGGTTGAGACAAGAGTCTCTTAGATTTACCTGAGCAGAGTTAGCTTCAAGCCTAGTTCCTCAGATCTCAGCCTTCTGAATAGGAAGGATAACAGGTGTGAGCCACTGGTTCTCTGCTGCTGAATTTATTGCTTATGGTGTTTAATTTACCAGCATCTTTTTTTCCTTTTCTTTCCTTTTTAGCCATTTCATCCATTTTCCTTTTTGCTTCTTTCTCCTTTCTTCTTTTTCCTCTCCCCCTCTTCTTCATCCTTTGCTTTCCTGTTCCAACTTCTCTCCACTTCACCCTCTTTCACCTCCTACTTCTTATGGCTTTCTGTGACCTAAAACATCCCTACTCAAAACTTGCGGAAACTTTCTATCATTTTTCCCTCTTTAAAATAGTTTTAGCTTGCTAGGCATCCTGTGTCACAGGCCTGTAATCCTAGCTATGGATGAGGGTGAGATTAGAGGATCATGGTTCAAAGCCAGCCATCCATGGAATGAAAGTCTGTGAGACTCTTACCTACAATTAACCACCAAAAAACCAGAAATGGAGCCATGGCTCAAGGATGTACAGCAGTAGCCATGAGTAAAAAGCCCTAGCCCCTGAGGTCAAACCCCAGAACCAACACACACACAATGTTATGTTAAAGGTGTATCTTGATTAAATTAAATATCTTTTCTTTTTTAATTTTAACATTTTATTAGATTCAATGGACAGTATATCACATTTACTACTTGAAAACTTCCTAAGTGAAATATTGAGGTGCCTCATATTCTTGTGATAGATGTTCTATAATTGTGTATTGTATGTTATTATTCTGCATTACATTTCTGCACTTCTTTGGTGTGCATTTTTCCCCTACAGGACTCCTCCATTTGTGCTATCAATATTATTTCTTTTTTTCCAAACTGTCAAGTTTAATAACTATTTCTTATTTTTTTATGATTTGTACTGTTTTTTCACCTCAGTGTACTATCCTTTAGTATATTGAAATATTGAAATACAAATGAGAAAATTCAGTGTTGCTAGTACAGAGTATGCTTTTACAAAATACATGAATGCACCAATATATGTTAATGAAATAACTCATTGGAGGAAATAATAGAAAACTTTCCTTAAAAAAACTAAAGAATTATGAAAAGTGCTCCATAAATTAGCATGAAAATATATCAGAAAATAATATAATGAGTATGCTAATATGGAAGTAATTTCTAAAATAACATCACTAGTACAATATGCAATAGAAAATTATGTCATTGCTTTCCATCTTCCATTGTAAAGAATTTACTTTGCAATAACAATTATGTGGACCCCTTCCCTAGCAACCAATGGCCTATTAGATGTCCCTAGATTTGAGCCACCTCCAGCATTACCTCTTCCCCTCACTTATTATAACAAGGCCTGAGAGAATACCACCCAGCAATCACATCCCAAAGTGTATACAAGAGGACAGGAGCCTACTTCTCTAAGCGGTGACTGCCAGGTCTTTAGATAGCAATCATCCTAAAGTCATCATTTGCACCATTCTGGAGAAGAAAGGGAAGGAGGGTTCGGTGCGCACGCCTGCAGGCTCTTGATGGTCCAGTCTGCTCTGTGGCAGAGCTCTCCAGGAGGGAGAGGCACTCCAGCCTCTCCTTGCTCCAAGTTGCACTTCTTCAGAACCTTGCTGTTCCTCCATAATTCCATCTTCATGGGCCCAACAGGTCTGAGGTGGCCTCAGCAGCAGAGGTCTGGGAAGCTGCCGGCATCTTGTTTTGGCACTCTGTGCCTTTATCTGCAAACTGCAACAGCAGCTCTTGCAACTCCTTCCTTTTCCTCGTCTTCTGGGATGGCCTGCTGACATACTGGTCTTTCCCCTGATACAGCGCATCCAGAACTGACATCTGTTCTTTATAGAAAAGTATGGACTCTTCGATGGCTGTGATGTGCTCTGGCAGCTGGCTGTCATCCACTTGATTCTGGTAGTCCACCTTGCTGGGCAAGTCATGGAGGAAGCAGATTTTCAGTTTCTTGGGCATCTGTGTGCCATGTGTTCTGTCCACAGACATACTGTGGTTCCAGCTCTTGGGGGAAGAGGGCCCGAGGCTCCAGCTTATCTGGCACTGGGCTGCCATCAGGCATGAGCAGCGGGCCTGCTGCTCCTGAAACTTCTGACTGAGCTTCACCTTTTTTAAAAAAAAAAAATCAGGCACTGATAGCACTTCAAGGTGAAAATCCCTCATGTTTCGTGGGTTGCCTACATCCTCTAGGAGAGCTACATCATGGGGGAGTCGCCTCCTCACCTTTTTTTTCTTTGCATACTCCTTCAACTTCACTAGGGAAAGCCAGGAAGCTCACTGGGAACACAGCTACTCTTTCTCATGTCTCTTTGCTTCCAGGCACTTCAATGTATCCTGTAACTATCAAGGTATTGTCTGGTCCCCCAGCTTGGTTTGCACCTGCTCCAGCTGCAGCTGGGTCTGCCTCAGCAGGTGCTGCCACAGGGTCTCCTCGGAGGTCAGCTGCAGATTGGTGTCCAGGTGCTGTTCACAGGTGGCTCTGAGCTCCTGCAGCTGGGCCAGGAACTGATTTTGTAGCTCCTGCAGATTTTGAGCTGCTTGGCTTTTTAAATGAGCCATCTCTTTCCATTCTTCTAATTTCTCCTCCAGCTCGCCCAGCTTCTCCTGCAGACGCTTCTTCACCAGCTGCTCCAAGTACAGGATGCCAGTGAGCTTCTGCTTCGCAGCACTCAGCCTCTGCCAGGCATCCTGCAGGTGGGCCAGCTGATCTTTCAGCTCTCTGTTCTGCAAGAGTTTGCATCCCTGGTCTTACTTTCCCTTTCCATTGTCTTAAGGATCTCATGCCAATCCTCAGCATGTTGATCCCATTCTTGGGCCTTCTCCAGTATCCATAGCCGCTGCTGCTGCTGCTCCAGGTGCTGGAGTCCCAGGCTCTGGTTTTCTTGTACCTGGATGTGAAGTTATTTCTCCAGATTCCAGAGCTCCTTCTGCATCTGGAAAGTCTGGGCCTGCAGCTGCTGCTCCCCCCACCTCCCACAGGGGGTTTGGGGGGCAGCAGCTCTGACAGCTGCTTTCTTAGCTCCACCAGGTTTGTCTCTAGGTCCAACACCTACTCTTTCTCCTCTCTCAGTTGGCTCAGCTCTCAGAGCTGCTGGACCTTCTCCTTCCACTTGGAGCTCCCCACCAAGTCCTCTGCAATGATGTCTGTCTCCATCTTTAATCCTGTCACCAACTCTTTCATGTTGTCTAGTTGTCTTTTCAACTCTGCTTGCTCCCCTAGCACTTGTTGAGACTTGTGAATGTTATTCTTCATGCCAGCCTTCTGTGTCAGGAGCACTTCCAGCTTCTCCTGCAGTTTGGTGTTCTCTTCCTCCAGATCATCATACCTTCTGGCCTTTTCCTGGAGCTGCAGCTTCACGTTATTCAGAGCTTTCGTGAGCTCTAGGTTGGTCTTGTCAGTCTCATTCTGTGTGGTGGAGACTTCAGATAACATCATTTCTAGCTCTGCACGGCGCTGCTGTGAAGCCTGCAGGCAGCTGGTGAGACCCTTCTGTTCCAATGCTCTTTCACTGGCTGCCTGCTGCCTGTAGGCCAAGGCCAATTATAAGTCAGATTTTTCTGAAACCAACATCTGTATTGATAGCGTGTGGAGCTCCAGCTCTGTTTTCAGTGCTTCCTGCATACAGGCCATCTTCTCATTCTGTTTCCCCTGTTGATCTTGCAGGTCTTTCTTTTCCTGCTTTAGTTGTTTGATCTCATTGCAGAGATGCTGGTTTCATGTTAGAGTCCAGGGCAAACATTAGGTGTTGGTAGCACCTTTTCATGTCCTCAGTGTTATCAGTACCTGTGACACTCTTGACCCTTGCAGCTCAGACTGTGCCTAAAGGCAGGGCAGGCTAAGGGCCAGTGTGGTCTCTGATTGCACTCAGCTGAATTACTCAGTTCAGAGTGGTGTTTGTTTGGGGGTTATCTCCCTTTTTCATTTTCTTCTTTTTCTTGGATTCTGAAGGTCCATCAGGACAATTCTTCTGCTGGTATTCCTGCGGCTTGTTTTCTCAGACATCTCAGTGCTGGGATGGAGTTGCAGGCACATTCCCAGGCTCTCTGAAATCACTTCTGTTCTCATAATCACCACCAATTATATCTACTTCTTACTCAATCTCCCAAATCACCTCAATTCCTTGATTCTCTCACTCACAGCTCAACACCTCTACCTCCCTCAACTGCTGTTAGTGGTGTAAACCAACAGAGAGAATACCGCTGCTACTAGGGAGCATGCAATGTGCATGCGACCCCAATTCTTGTATCCCATTGATCAGAGTGAAACATGAAAAACAGGGAGTGTGGCCAGAGGCTTGTAATCCAGGGAGACTGGATGGAGCCACATCATTCCCAGCTGCTCCTGCAGCCTCTTCCCATATAACCTTGTCCAGTTTGGTTGGGGGAAGGGTGTGATCTGCTCTCCCTGTGTAGGTATACAGTTTTACAAATCACCTTTCCTGGCTTCTGTCACACAACTGTGGTCACCAGAGTGTGCACCAAGTTGCCAGTTGCCCTTCAGGAAGTAGCATCAAGAAACATAGCTAGGGGTCGGGAGTTTGGCCTAGTGGTAGAGTGCTTGCCTAGCATGCGCAAAGACCTGGGTTCAATTCCTCAGTACCACATATAGAAAAAAGCCAGAAGTGGTGCTGGGGCTCAAGTGGTAGAGCTCTAGCCTTGAGAAAGTCCAAGGATAGTGCTCAGGCCCAGGACTGGCAAAAAAATAATAAAGAAATACAACTGTCTGCCTATGTCCAATGTCTTCAGATCTTTAGTCTAGGCAGAATTAGCTTCATTGTTCTGATTTACTAACACTTCTGTTCTAGTCAGGGAGCTACTGAGGTCCATAACGTTCGCAATACAACCTGTTCTTCCAGTCGCTCTGGGACTGGAGGGTGCAAAGACATGACAGGTCCAGGGCTCCTATCATGAGTACTGGCCCTGCTGCACAGATAGTCCATGCATGGCACAGCACATGCTCCACACACTTCAGTGATCTCAGAGGATTCAGAAGCACAAACAAATCATTAGCAGAGCAGCCAGTTATCATTCTTATCTCTGTGCTAGATTTCACATACTCCTAGGCAGCAGCGACGTGGAATCTCAGGCATTGTTATTCCCCCCATGACTGTGTTAAGTTCATTTATTAATTCTAATGATTTTCTTTATAAAAATACCTCAGTGTTATCTCTATAAACAGAGGTAGTATCTGCACACAACTCTGTGTTTTCAGTTTTCATGCTTTTTATTTCTTTTTCTTACATGGAAAGAGTGCACTCTTTTGGCTTGGTGTGTGTGTGTGTGTGTGTGTGTGTGTGTGTGTGTGTGTGTGTGTGTGTGCCCCTATGTGCATGTACCAGTGCTGGAACCCATGGTCTTGTGCTCTCATTTGGCTTGTGTGTTCACAGCTGGCACTCTGACACTTGAGTCATGGTTCTAGTCAAGCATTTTGCTGGCTCAGGTTGGCTTTGAACCATAATACTTCATGTCTTCTTCCAAGTAGACAGGATTAGAGGTGTAAGCCACTGCGCCTGGCCATAAATGTTTTCTTATTAATGTTTAAATATATGTAGAACCTATAGTGGTGCTAATTAGTGGCTCCATTTTATTTGTGTAGAGGATGGAAGTTTATCCCACTTACTGATTTTCTCCTTTCCTTTCTTTTTCTTTTTTGCCAGTCCTGGAGCCTGAACTTAGGGCTTAGGGGCTGTCCCTGAGCTTTTTTTTTGGCTCAAGCCTAGTACTCTTTTTTTTTTTTTGCAGTCGTGGGACTTGAACTCTGGGCCTGGGCGCTGTCCCTGAGCTCTTCAGCTCAAGGCTACCGCCCTACTCCTTGAGCCACAGTGCCACATCTGATTTCTGATGGTTAATTGGAGATAAGAGACTCATGGACTTTAGTGCCCAGGCTGGCTTTGAACTGCAATCCTCAGATCTCAACCTCCTAAGTAGCTAAGATTACAGGTGTGAGCCACCGTACCTGGCTCAAGCCTAGTACTCATAATTTGAGCTACAGCTCCACTTCCAGCTTTTTGGGTGATTAATTGGAGATAAGAGTCTCACAGACTTTCCTTCCTGGGCTGGCTATGAACCATGATCCTCAGCTCTCAGCCTCCTGAGTAGCTAGCATTACTGGAATGATCTATTGGTGCCTAGCACCTTTCATTGATGTTTTTATTGCAAGTCCTAGGGTCTGAACTCAGGGCCTGAGCACTGTCCTTGGACACCTTTTGCTCAAGGTTAGCGCTCTGCCACTTGAGCCACAGTGCCACTTCTGGCTTTTCTGAGTATATGGTACTGAGGAATTGAACCCAGGGTTTCATGCATGCTAGGTGAGGACTCTACCACTAGGCTACCCCCCTGCCCCACCCCCGATATATTTTTTTTCTTGTGGGTCATGGGGCGTGAACTCGGCCTGGGCATTGTTCTTGAGCTCTTCAGCTCAAGGCTACTGCCCTACCCTTGAGCCAAGCCCCACTTCCTGTTTTCTAGTGGTTAATTGGAGATAAGAGTCTCAGGTCTTTTTGTGCTCAGGCTGGCTTTGAACCTTGAGCCTCAGATATCAGCCTCATGAGTAGCTAGGATTACAGGTTTGAGCCACTGTGCTCGGCTCTCCTGATATATATATATATATTTTTTTCCAGTCCTGGGCTTGAGCTCAGGGCCTGAGCACTGTCCTTGGGCTTTCCTCAAGGCTAGAGCTCTACCCTGAGCCACAGCACCACTTCCAGCTTTTTTTCTATGTATGTGGTACCAAGGAATTGAACCCGGGTCTTCGTGCATGCTAGGCAAGCACTCTACCACTAGGCCAAACTCCCAGCCCTCTCCAGATATTTTTTTAAAACAAATTTACCTGTTATTTGGTTATCGCTTGACTTTTCTGTTTCATTGATTTCTGTTCTGTTCCCATTTAAAAAAATACTTCTTATAGCACAAGTGTGGTAACAATGAATTTACTCAGGCTTTATTTGTCTGAAAGTATCCTTATTCTTTATTCTTGAAGAGTATTATTTTATTATTTCTGGTTATTGAGTTCTGGGTAGATAGCTTTCTCTTTCAGCACTTTATGTGTTTTCCTTATGTTCTGGTCCCCATTTTATTTAGTCAAGGGTTGGATATAATTTGTATTATTGTTTCTATGTATGTAATTTATTATTTTTGTCTGTTTTCAAGATTTTTGTACTTTTGACTTAAAAAAATTCACTGTTATTTCATTTAAGTGTGTATACATACATACATACATACAAATTTTGAAGTATTCTGCCATTATTTAAAAATTTTTTTCACCTTTTGTTTTGTTTTGTTGTGAAATGAGGTCTTGTAAGATAGTCCAGATTGGCCTCAAACTCACAAAATTCCATCTGAGTGGTGGGATTACAGGTGTATGCCACTAGGCTTGGATCAAAAAGCTTTTTCCTTTTGGAGAGGAAGGATGGCAGATTGCTGAAATTCTCTTCTGACCAGCAGAAGGTACTGGGATTAAGTAGGGAAAACAACTAAGATGATGATACCAGGCAAAGTATAAGCAGACAGACTAGGAGAAATTTTTTCCATATATTTTTATTGTAATTAATAGAAGGGTTACATGATATTTGCCAGATAGAAGGTGCATTAATTCCCATACATTGATATCCTTTCACATGTCTTGGTCCCCATTTCCCTCTCCCCCCCCCACCCCTCATCTTGTTTTTCCTCGTTCCCTATCCAATTTCAAATAACCAAATACAAATATATCCAATATATCAGGTAACAAAGTGAGATATTGTAACAATATGAGATAACCAAGGGACAGCAAAAGAGATGAGGGATAACAGACTAGGAGAAATTTAAAAAAATTACTGAGTCTTAAAGGGAGGGAAAGCAATGAAACTTTAAAATTTTTGCTCTGTTCTTTTCTGCTCTCCTTCTAGAATTTTAATTATATGTCATGTATTTGTCACTATCCCACAGGTAACTAAAACTTTTCAATAATGTTTGTGCTCCTCTTCAAATTGGATTATATTGACTAAACTTTCTTCAAAGTCACAGGTCCTTTCCTCTGACATGTGCAACATGCTGGCCCATCCAGGGAATTTCATTTCAGATATAATTTTGGGTATGATTTAAAAAATTGTTTGTATCTCTGCAGCATGTTCTTTGTTTTAATATTTTTATTATCTTTAGTCGCACAAAGGAATTTCCATTCATCAAAGCAGTTTATGAAAACAATGTGTCTTCATCAATGCTTCCCCTTTCAACGTTCTCTGCCACCCCCTCCCAGTTCACTTTTCATTCTTCTTAATATTTTAGGATATGTATGGAATTTTTTGCCATTCACCCAAACAGTTTATGTTTACAATGGATCTTGATCTATGTCATCCCTTCTGTATTTTCATATACCTTTGACCCACCCCTTCTCTTATTTCTCTCAATTCTGTATTATACACAACACATTCTTGATAATATTCTTTCCTTTCCTTCTTCATTTGAAAATCCCTTTCCCCTTACAAGTATCTGTTTCCTGATATTTATTTTGTTGGGCTTTAACTTAGTCTTCCTAAAGAATTATATTATTTGAGCTCTCCATAGAGCTCTTGCAAGAGCAACAGTTAATTCATTTCTAATCACTTGTATACTACCCATTGTGTTCCTGGTGATGGAAAAAATTTGAGCAAATAGGAAAACAACTCTTTATCTTGGGTAAGAAAATTCCATACATTATGCATAGCAGTTCTCCTGAAATTAATTTGTAAATGTAACAAAATGTCAGTAAAAGTACCAATAGGCATTTTTTATCAGGCTAGGTAAGATGACACTAAAATTCATATGGCCAGTCACAGAAAAGCACATATTGTATGAGTGCATTCAGATGAAGTGCCCAGAATGGAAAATTTTATAAAGACATAAATATTGATGATTGATTAGGACTCAGGGAAGGGGAAGGGGTCATAGTCATTGACTGATAACAAGGTACAGGATTTCATTTAGGAGATATGAGACTGTTCTATGATTTGAGAGTAGTGATGATCTTGAATGTATATGTATATTCAAAATATAAACTGTAAATTTCTCAGTGCCTCTGACTTACACATGTATATGATTGGACCTAGGCATTCTACATTAGGATAAAAGAATTAAGCAAAATGTCAGCTCTTCCTCACCACCACTAAGAGTTTGGAATCCAGTTCAGCCCAGTTCATTGTCTGCTAAACAAAAATTGAATCTCTTCAGAAGGACTATAACAGAAGCCATACATATACAACAGGTTCACAATGTCCAGAAACAATAAAAATCAGTATATACACACCACACACTCACACACACAGGAAATATCCTCGGCATATACAAGAGAAAAAGACAGCCCGGGAGACAGAAGCTAATATAACCAACACATTGAATTTAGCAAAAGATCTTTAAAGTATTAGTAAAACCCATGTTTAAGGATACGGAAGACAAAAAGCACAGATACACAAATAAAACCCTCATCTGCCAAAAAGAATGAGCATTTGTAAGGAAATGAAAAAAATTGTATTAAGTGAAGTGAGACCCAGAGAAACATAGGTGGCACAGTTCCCCTCATTTGTGGGAGCTATTTCCACTTTCCTCCAGATCCACTTCTGTAAGACCTGCTGGCATCCAATGCTTTTCTTGTCTACCTAGACTACAAGACTGACCAACAGGTGAGATGGAAACCACTCTTGACTTTGTCCTTGTTTCTTACTAGAAATGCTTCTGTGAGAATTCCTCACTGTGAATGGTGCCTTGTTTTTCTGTTAATGAATGAATGAATATTTATCCCTCTGCTTCTTGGACTAAAGTTAAACTCAGCTCATTTGCTTTGAATTAACTAATCTATTTATGGGCTAGTGTTCAGTGGTATTAGATTGCATATATACCTATACCACATTATAGATATATTCATAGGTCAAATCTGTCACAAATTCTTCAGCTCGGACCATGTGCCCTTTAGAAAATGTTTACTTACTTAGGTCAGATCAATGTTACCTTTATGATAAGCATTACGACATTATTTAGTTAATTTCTTTTTTTTTTTTTTTTGCCAGTCCTGGGCTTGAGCTCAGGGCCTGAGCACTGTCCTTGGACTTTCTCAAGGCTAGAGCTCTACCACTTGAGCCTCAGCACCACTTCCGGCTTTTTTCTATGTATGTGGCACCAAGGAATCGAACCCTGGTCTTCGTGCATGCTAGCACTTTAACCACTAGGCCAAACTCCCGGCCCCATTAGTTAATTTCTTTTCCATGTATAGACCCAAGAGAATGTTTGCTACAGCACCAAAACACAAGATAGAATAGGCATAAAATCCTTATTCTAGGGGCCAGGAGTTTGGCTTAGTGGTAGAGTGCTTGCCTAGCATGTACAAAGACCAGGTTTGATTCCTTGATACCATCTACATAGACAAAGTCAGAAGTGGTGCTGTAGCTCAAATGGTACAGCTAGAACCCAACAAACAACTCAAGCTCTCATCAAAAGTAAAATGAACATCTTGGGATACATTCCAACCCGAAGCACTATGAAATAGTAAGGATGAATGGTTTGAGCCATTCATTCAAATGCCAGGGAATAAGGAGGCAGACACATCTTTCTAGGGCTCCTTTGGGAGGAAGTTGGTGAGGCTGAGGAAATTCTCAGTTCACTGTACAACTGTCACTTCTTCCTCCACTCTGGTTCTATAAACCATCGTGCCCATGTGTATCAGAACTTAGTACTTCATACTGGCATTTCCTTACCCATTGTAATATTGGACCAGAATTAATTTTTTCCTGGTCCCTATACATGGGATATTGTTTTGTGGCCCATAACTGTTTTAGAGGGAGAGCAGTGTCAAATTTACCATGGGTTTGGTGGGCATGGTGGCACAAATAATCCCAGCACTTGGAGACTGTGGTAGAAGGAGGGTGAGTTTCAGGCTAGGGGTACCTTGTTTCAGCAAAACAAACAGCAATCAAATTGACCATGGGCTGGTATGTAGTCAAAGGTTGGAAGAGCCCACCAGGCCTGTCTACCATACAGCCAACAATATAGTTCTGCCTAGAGTTAGGCTGGGCTGCAGGAGTGTGGAACTGGTAGTCCCTTCACCCTGCCTAGGTGCCAAGGCCTGTGACAATGTCTGCAGCCCCATGGTCAGACCAGCAGGGCTGCTGTTTATGAGGACATTCACTCCTGACTCCGTGTTTGCCTGACAGGACTCTGAGGAGGAGAAATGTGACCTACTTGAAGAAGAGGAACATGACACGTCTCAGCATGTGACTTATTTTTCTCTCAGGAACTCTGTAAACCAGGTAAACTTTGCTTTTCAATGCGGGAGGATTCTAAAAGCCAAATGTGAGCGTTCAACCTTTGTAAAGGCTTTATAGCATGCCCTTTGTATTTATGAATTCCTGGCTCCATTTTGTACCTCTGCACTTATTTTATTCCTTCTTCTGGTTTTTAAGTCCTCCTCACATACTTTCTATACCTTTTGTAGTCTGGTTTTCATCTTGTGCTGAACATTTGCATTTCTTTCTATGATCACCGTCTTAAAGAGTTAGCTACATGGAAGGCAGAGATCAAGAGGATCATGGTTTGTGAGCTAAAATTTCTCATGATCCCCAAATCAGTCAATAAAAGATAAGTGTGATCTGGGTGCCAGTGGCTCACACTTCTAATCCTAGCTAGTCAGAAGGCTGAGATCTGAAGATTGAGGTTCAAAGCCAGCCCATGCAGAAAACATTGTGAAATGCGTGTCTCCAATTAACTACTCAAAAAAAAGGCAGAAGCCGGGTTTGGTGGCTCATGCCTGTAATCCCAGCTACTCTGGAGGCTGAGATCTGAGGATTGTGGTTCAAAGCCTGCCCAGGCATTAAAGACCATGAGAATTTTATCTACAATTAACCACCAGGAAATGGGAAGTGGGGCTGTGGCTCAAGGGGTAGAGCAGGTAGACTTGAGCTGAAAAGCTCAGGGACAATGCCCAGGCCCAGAATTCAAGCCCCATGACCAACCAAAAAAAAAAAAGCCAGAAATGGAGCTGTGGCTCAAGCGGTAGAGTGCTTGCCATGAGCAAAAGAAGCGCAGGGACAGTGGCCAGGCCTGGAGTTTAAGCCCCAAGACTGGCACACACACACACACACACACACACACACACACACACACACACACACACACACACACACACACACAAAATCTAAGTTTGGTGGCACAGGCTTGTCATACCAACTACACAGTATGCACAAACAGGAGGAGCGTGGCTTGGCCAACCTGGGTGTAAATGTGAGACTCTCTTCCAAAAATAACTGAAACTCAACTAGTGGAACACTTGCATAGCAAGTATAAGGTCCTGAGTTTAAATCTGAGTACCACCACCACCAGAAAATGAGAGGAGGGAGGGACTGAAATCAACCACAGTGAGTGCATTTACATCATGAGTTTAGGTGCTTATTTTCCCCTTGGAGCTGCTAGTTTCTATTTTTACAAAATACTATCAATTATCTGCTTACTTAAATTTTGTATGTCATTAAAATCATTTCATTTTTTCAAAATTTAAATGAACTTTATTTTCAACTGATATATGGAAACATCTTTAAGTACGTATTGATGATGTGATGTTTCATATATATATATATATTGTGTAATGTTTAAATATTTAAAGACTATACAGAGCTATCTTCTTTGATACTCTGTATGTTTTGGGAGGGGAAAATAAAAATTTCCAGCATCCATTCTTGTAGTCTTTTTGAACATAAAATACATTGTGGGGGCTGGGAGTTTGGGCTGAGTGCTTGCCTAGCTTACATGAAGACCTGGGTTCAATTCCTGGATACCACAGACATGGAAAAAGCCACAAGTGTTGCTGTGGCTCAAGTGGTAGAGCTCTAGCCTTGAGAAAGCTCAAGGGCAGTGCTCAGGCCCTGAGTTCATGCCCCAGGATTGGCAAAAAAAAAAAGCGGGGGTTGGAAGGAATGAAATAAAAAATACATTGTTATCTACTTCACAACAGCATACTTTTGCAACTATTAACTTAGTGCCTATTGGTCAGTCTCTCCCCTATCCATCCCTTCCTGCCTCTGATAACCTCCTTTCTACTTTTAACTTCGATTAGATCCATTTTCTATATTGTGCATATGAGTGAAAGCATATGATACTTGTCTTTTGAAGTCTAGCTTGTTTCACTCAATGAAATGATGTCTAGTTCACTAAATGCTATCTCAAATGACAAGATTCCATTCTTTTTTTTAAACAGCGGAATAGCATCTCATTGTTTATATGTACTGATGGACAGTCTACTCTACTCTAAATGGCACTGCAACCCACAGGGGAGTTTGGGTACTTCTTCCAAATATTGATTTCATTTCTTTTGAATGTATCAACAAGTAAGGGAATTACTAGATCACAGGGTAGTCCTATTTTTATTTTATTTTTATTTTTATTTTTTTGCCAGTCCTGGGCTTGAGCTCAGGGCCTGAGCACTGTTCTTGGGTTTTCTCAAGGCTAGAGCTCTACCACTTGAGCCTCAGCACCACTTCTGGCTTTTTTCTATGTATGTGGTACCGAGGAATCGAACCCGGGTCTTCATGCATGCTAGGCAAGCACTTTAACCACTAGGCCAAACTTCCGGCCCCGTAGTCCTATTTTTAAATTGTAAAGAACCTCCAGATTATTTTCATTTTCTAAAACATTATACTAATTTACATTCAACAAGTGAAAATTTTTCCTTTCAAATTCTTCCCAACACTTGTTATCTTTTGTGTTTTCAGCATAACCATACTTACTGGAGTGAAGCTATATCTCATTGTGATTTTGATTTACATTTTTCTGATTATTAGTGATCTTGAGCATTTCACACACCTGTTGCCATTTGTATATTTTTCTCCCATCCCCTTATTCTTATTAATTAATTACTTTGTTATCTTTAAGCAGTTGTACAATGGGACTCAATTCATCATGTCATTTCATAAATCCAATGCATCTTGATTAATGGTCACCCCTTCCAATATTCCCCAACCCCTTATTCTTAGGAGAAGTAGCACTGTTTGGGGTCCAAAAAAAGAAAAGGAGTAAATCTTTGAAGATGTTTTTATTGGTGACAAGGGGAACATAGGTTTTATCTAAAGTGTGTTTTCTAGTCAATCTGGCTGAAACACAGCTATTGGATAAAGGAGAGTATTTGTGTGTCTAGATGTGACATTTCTGTTCATCATGCTATAAGCTGTGTTCTGGAAGAGCTAAGATTTTGGTAATCTAGCAGTATTAGAAGCGAGTTGGTATCCAGTGCACTGTGTGATGGTTGCTCAGGGACCATTCAATGCAAATTAGAAGTAATAATAGCTCTGGTTTAAAAGGGCAAAGAATTAGGGCTGGGAAGGGAAATGAGTCCCTACAGAGGCCCAGAGTTTTGTGCTGACAAATAGGGCTAGGCTACAAAGCTTCTCTTTTCTGCTGAGGGAGGGGGTATAAGGGGGGGGGGAGAGGAAAGGAGGATCAGTCCCGGTGAAACTTCTGGTTGCTTTGGTATCAGAGAAATTGTCTTATGTTGGAATTAAGTGCAAAGAAACCAATGGAAAGCAAATTTGTGATCCAGAGTTGATAGCCCAACAGTCTTGAACTTCAGCAACAGCCTGAAGACAGCAAGTTCCCCAACAGTAAAATGGCAATCTCTGAGTCACAAACAGCAGTTCTGAAGGCTGCTGGCAAGTGCTCAGACCTGCAGTACCCCCCTCCCCAAGGCACTGCAGGGGGCTGATATGGCTCATGGACTACAGGGAGAGTGAACGATGCCTGACTGTATCTACTGCCGGCACCACTGTGCTAATAAACTCATTACTTTGTATTAGCCATTTAATCTCACAGCAGATGAAGACGCAGAGTCACAGAAACGTGCCAGAGAATAGGAGGAAACAACAGGATTCGAGCCACTGCTCCCAACTGCTCAGATCAGAAAAGAAGAGAATGAGCCGCAGGTATAGAACAGGGATGTGAGCAGTGTGACGAGAGCCAAGGGGAGGGCTGAGACCAAGGGCAGACTGAAGGGAACCACACAGGAGACCTCCAGTCTTAGGCCATGAGGAGGCCAAACCAACCTAGAAATACAGAAAATCTCTCTTGGCCTGGCCACACCTCACTGAGGCTCTGTGCTATTAGAGGCGGTTATGTGGTGGGATCCAAGGAGGAGGGAAAACTGTAGAGGATCCAACCAAGGTTTCCTCAGGGCATTGTTCAGAGAAGACTGAGTTGAGCTCTGTGTTATGCACACACAGTCCTATAATCTAAAAGGTAGCTGTATCATATCATCTACTGCAGGAAGTGGAACAGAGACAGAGGCCTGGACTGTCAGGAGCAGAGCCCTGGGTTCAATCCTTAGCAAAGGAAAGAAAGAAAGAAAGAAAGAAGAGAGAGAGAGAGAGAGAGAGAGAGAGAGAGAGAGAGAGAGAGAGAGAGAGAGAGAGAGAGAGAGAGAGAGAAGGAAGGAAAGAGGGAGAGAGGAAGGAAAATAAAGAAAATCTCATCTTCTCTGTCTCTCTCTGGCTGGCTTGCTGTCTTAACATGTGAACTCACCCTTTTACATACCCTCCTGCCATGAGGCCGTCTAAAAACTGTGAGTTAAATGGTCCTCATAGTTTTTAAATGTTACCACCCTTGGGTACTTTGTTATAGCAGTGACAAAGGGACTTGTTAGCTATGACTAAGCATTCATTCTTCCCGTGAACCTCATCTGTTTATTTCTGAAGACTATCAAAGAATGCCAATCACCGAAGAGTGCTCTTCAATGGCTATAAAATGCTTGCAGCTTCAGATCAAGCCATTATGGATGAAATCATCCCCTAGATGAGTGACTAGACCTTTTATATCTGAACAACTCCTGGGTGTTGTAGGGTAGAGCCCCAACTTCTGCAGCTGGTTGGAGATTCCAGATTAAACAGCACCAAAGCTTAGCGCCACCTTGTGGGGACTGAGCAAGACATCATGGAAGCAGTATGGCAGGGGTGGGAGTGGGAGTGGAGGATAGCATTCTTCTCAAAGACTTGAATCTTCTGTGAACAGTTGTTTTCCTTTTTTTAGGAATAGTTTTTCTGAGTTTTAATTCACACATCATCAGTGTGCCTCCTTTAAGTGTACAAATTAATGGTATTTAGAGTATTAAGGAATTATTAACATACTGTGCAGTTTAATTTTAGAACATGTCCATCACCCTCCCAATATTTCTAGTTTATTGGCAGTCACATCCCCTTTTTACCCTCCCAGAAATCAGCAAGCAGAAAGCTACTCTCTGTGAAGTTTTGTATGCAGATAATATAAAAGATATTTTGCTAGCACAGCTTCTACCATGTCCCTAGAGTAAAGCAAAAACATAGACAAGCTAACTTTCTTTTATATTCAGTGTCAACGAATGTATTAAGAAATAGTAACTTATACAATTACCTATTGCACACCATCTTTTAATAAGAATTCTGTGAATCATCAGTTCCAAATCATTGGCTGACTTGAAGACCAAAACTCTTATATTGGGTAGATTATTGTAGGACTCAAGAGAATAAATGTTTATGTTTTATTTATCATTTTCTTTTTCTCTGTATTTCCATATCACTGATTTTATTCTACCCTTGGGCGCTCCACAGAACATGAACTGCAGAGCTTGCCTCTTTTTTGCAGTGTGAGATGACCAAGAATGGACCATCATTCCCTGTCCTCTCTTCTTCGTCTTATTGGGACAGCTTTCCCCACTCCACTGGACCATTTTCCATCCAGGGTCTCCCTGACTTCTCTTCCTCTACAGATATTATCTCATAATCTTTCAGAGATCTTCATGATCTCTGATTCTCTTTTCAGAAAACTGATGAAACTGTTTGGGGGAGCTGTCTTTTTTTTCTATTTTTTATTGTAATAAATAGAAGGGTTACATTATCTTTGCCAGATAGAAGGTACATTACTTCACATACACTGATACCCTTTCTCATGTTTTTGTCCCCAAAGGGGAGCTGTCCTTTTTCTTTAGTTCCCTCTTGGATTTCCCCTAGGCAGGCTTTGCATGAAAGCAGACTGTTTCAGTGACTTTATGCG